>NC_090297.1:140705353-141013925 GCF_039906515.1 Pseudorca crassidens
AAATCAACTATACTTCAATTAAAAATATATTAAAACTGAAAAAAACCCACTAAAAATAGAGCTACCATATGATCCTGCAATCCCACTCCTGGGCATATATCCAGAGAAAACCATAATTCGAAAAAATACATGCACCCCATTGTTCATTGCAGCACTATTTACAATAGCCAAGACGTGAAGCAACCTAAATGTCGATTGACAGATAAATGGATAAAGAAGATGTGGTATATATAGATAATGGAATACTATTCAGCCATAAAAAAAGAATGAAATAATGCCATTTGCAGCAACATGGGTGGACCTAGAGATTATCATATTAAGTGAAGTAAGTCAGACAGCAAAAGACAAGTATCATATGATATCACTTATATGTGGAATCTAAAAAATAACACAAATGAACTTGTTTACAAAACAGAAACATACTCACAGACAAAGAAAACAAACATATGGTTACCAAAGGGGAAATGTGAGGAGGAGGGATAAATTAGGAGTTTGGGATTAACATATACACACTACTGTACGTAAAATAGGTAACAAGAACCTACTTATAGTACAGGGAACTATACTCAATATTTTGTAATAACCTACAAGGGAAAATATTCTGAAAAAGAATATATATATATATATATATATATATATAAACTGAATCATTTTGCTGTACACCTGAAATTAATACATTATAAATCAACTATACTTCAATAAAATATATTAATTAAAAATAAAAATTTTTAAAAGAGCAAAATAAACAAATACATACCTACATACATCATAATAAATAAAGTATGGATAATGGATTATAGTGAACAAGAGTTTTTCAGTCCTGAGGTGTTTTTAATTTACACTTTGGATTTTTTTTCAACTTTAAAGCCATTTAGCAAATAGCTTCTATTTTCTATCACAGTATGTTTCATATGCTTTGTCTACCTGATTTGTAGATTCCTGTGAAAAGTGTATGAATGCTCCCTCTGTGACTTGATGATGCATTGTTATATTTCTATTAGTTACTACTTAACATATTTTGAGGTGATATTGTGATATTGCTATATAACAATTCATGGCCTTCTTGGTAGATTATTCTATTTCCCATTAAGGTTCTCTCTCCTTGTTCCTTTTTTTTTTTTTGCATTAAATGTTTTGTTTATAATCCTTAACCTGTCATCTTGTGACTGTTATTTGCCTGGTATTCTCACTCCCTCATTACTCTCTGTCTCTCTCTCTCTCTCTTTTTTCAACCTTTTAAGGTTATTTTTCTTAAGGAGCCAGGCTACACTTGGAACATTTATTTGTTCATTTCTGATTACCACATCTTAGCACATGGATAATTTGAGGAATATCTAGTGAAGGACAATAAGGATTGTGAAGGATCTGGAAACCATAGTGCATGAATAAGCTTATAACTGTAGTGCACAAAAGGAAAACCTACAGGGAAGATAATAGTTGCCTTGACATATCACAAGGTCCTGTGAATATGTTTTTGGAACCTGGAATTTGAGAACTAGAAGAGTTATTCTCCTTGTCCAAGTTCTTCATTCTGCAGACCAGAAAAGTTAGCTCAGGGAGATGAAAACCCTGACTTAAAGTCACAGGGCAGTTAATTGCTGAGTTGAAGATACAATACTGAGCTTCTGATTTAAGCTAGTCATGCTATTTATAGCTATAGGAAGGCTGACCTAGTGTCCGTAAGTAAGAAATTTTTAACAGTTAGAGTGCTTTGAAACTGGAATGGACTGTTACGGTGTGAATCGTGTCCCTCAAAAAGATTTGTTGAAGCCTTAATCCTTAGTACCTGTAAATGTGATCTAATTTGTAGAGTCTTTGTAAATGTAATCAATTTAAGATGTGTTCATACTGGATTAGAGTGTCCATATACGACGGAAATTTGGACACAGATACACAGGGAAGATGGTGTGTGAAGACAGAGACAGAGATTGGAGTGATGTATCTACAAACCAAGGGGCACCAAGGATTGCCAGCAAACACCAGAAGCTAGATTGGTTGGTCAGAATATGGAGAGATTGGAACCCTCATACATTGCTGCCAGGAATGTAAAATTGTGTAGCCTCTGGAAAACAGTTGATTCTTCAAAAAATTAAACATATAATTTCTACCTGACCCCGAAATTCTATTCCTAGCTGTATATCTAAAAGTATTCAAAACAGGTACTCAAAAAATACATGCACACACATGTTCATAGCAGCACTATGCACAATAGCCAAAAAGTAGAAACAACCCAAATGTCCATCAACAGAAAAACAAGTTGAGATATACACATACAATGGAATATTATTCAGGAATGAAGTACTGATACATGCTACAACATGGATGAACTCAAAAACATTATGCTATGTGAAAGAAGCCAGATACACATATTGTGTAAAAGATCACATATTGTGTGATTTCATTTATATGAGATACACAGAACAGATAAATCCGTAGAGACAGAATGAAGATTGGTAGTTGCCAGGGGCTGGGGACAGTGTGGAGAAAGGAGGAACTGCTTAGTAGGTAAAGGGTTTTACTTTAGACTAATGGAAATTCTTTGGAACTAGATAGAAGTGATGGTTGTACATTTTGAATGAAGTGAATTGTTGCTGAATTGTTCACTTTGAAATGGTTAATTGTATGTTATGTTAACTTCACCTCAATAAATAATTTTTTTACGTGGTGACGGACTTCCACTTCCATTTCCGGACTAGATGGAGTAGACACACTTTCCCCATTCCTCCTACTAACTAAATTCCTCCCCTGGATGTTATATATAAAACAAATTAGGAATGACATACATACACTACCATGCATAAAACAGATAGCTAATGGGAACATGCTATAAAACACAGGAAGCTCAGCTCCGTGCTCTGTGATGACCTAGATGGGTGGGATGGGTGGGGGTTGGGAGGGAGGTCCAAGAGGGAGGGGATATATGTATACATACAGCTGACTCACTTTATTGTACAGCAGAAATTAACACAACATTGTAAAGCAATTATACTCCAATAAAAAAAAAACATGATGAGACTCTGAAAGGTAGAGAGAAAAAATCAGACTGTCTAGGGACCTTGGGATCTGAGAAGCAACATGGTGATATATTCCTTGGGTTTTCGTTTTGCTTGATATATCTTAAACTGGGTAATGGAGAAGCCAGAAATTTGGAAACCCCAGTAGTACAGACCAAGAGAAAAAAAAAGAAAAAACCCAAAGAAAAGACTTCTCTCTCCATCCAAAGGACCAAGAAAGAAACAGTCTGGCAAGACAAAAGCTTTTCAACAATTGCCCTAAACTAGTGATACAGCACAGAAAAACATGCAGCTTCCACACTGACCCCCATCAACAAAGGCTGAGTGGGGAGCCTAGACTCCCACCCAACCAGAGGTAAAGAGAGGTCCCTCCCCTCCCTGTTGAAGTGGTGTCAGAGAAGGTCTAATGGAGAGTCAGGGCTTTCACTACTATGTGGTAGTAACAAGGCCACCCCAAGCAGTGACAATGGAGGCCATGTGGGGAACAGGAATGAGACACCCCTGCCCTTCGCAGCCAAGGTGATATCAATGGAAGCTTAGTGTGACAGGAATGCTCATTCTCACCCAGCTGTAAAGAGGAGCACTTCCCCCACCCTGCATGTCAATGGAAAGTGGACTTCCACCTCCATTTAGTACTAATAAAGCAGCATCCCTCTTCCCCCACCAGAATGATGTCAAAGAAACCTGCTAAACAAACTAATGGTTACCAGTGGAGAGAGGGGATTAAGAGGTACAAACTATTATGTATAAAATAAGCTACAAGAATATATTGTACAACACAGGAAATATAGCCAATACTTTATAATAACTATAAATGGAGTATGATCTTTAAAGATTGTGAATCACTATATTGTACACTTGCAACTTATATAATATCATACATCAAGTAGAACTCAATAAAAAGAAGCCTACTGGGCTTCCCTGGTGGCACAGTGGTTGAGAGTCCGCCTGCCAATGCAGGGGACACAGGTTCGTGCCCCGGTGTGGGAAGATCTCACATGCCGCGGAGCAGCTGCGCCCGTGAGCCATGGCCGCTGAGCCTGCGCGTCCGGAGCCTGTGCTCTGCAACGGGAGAGGCCACAGCAGCGAGAGGCCCGTGTACCGCAAAAAAAAAAAAAAAAAAAAAAGAAAAAAAAGAATCCTACTAAAGCAAAACATTTAAGTATGATTCAGAGTCTCATGACAGAATATAAAAATTCCAGGTTCAAACAAAAATCCCTCGTCATACTAAGAACTAGGAAAATCTCAACTTGAATCAACAGACACCAAAACCAAGATGATGTAGATAGATGCTAGGATCAGCTGACAAAGATTTTAAAACAGTCAAATGAAGAACAAAATGGAAACTTTAGAACTGAAAAATATAATAACCTTAATAAAAAACCAAATGAATGAGCTCAACAACAGAATGGAGGGGGTAGAGGAAAGAATCTGAAAACCTGAAGATAGAACAATAGAAATTACCCAACAGAGTAAACAGACTGACAAAAAGTGAACACAGCCTTAGGGACCTGTGGGACAATAAACTATAACAAAAGATCTAACATTTGTGTAATAAGAGTCCAGAAGGAGAGGAGAAAGAAAAGGATTGAAAAGATATTTGAAAAAATAATAACTGAAAATTTCTTAAATTTCACAAAAGGCGTAAACATACAGCTTCAAAAAACTAAATGAACCTCAAACAAGATAAATCCCCAGCCCCCAAAAAACCAACATAGTATAATATCTTCAGGACATAGGGCTTGGTAAAGAGTTATTAGACATGACACCGAAAACATGATCCATAAAAGACATTATTGACAAATTGGATTTTACCAAAATTTTAAATATTTGCTCTGTGAAAAACTTCTGTTTAGGGGATAAAAAGACAAGCTAGGGCTTCCCTGGTGGCACAGTGGTTGAGAGTCCGACGCCTGCCGATGCAGGGGACACGCGTTTGTGCCCCGGTCCGGGAGGATCCCACATGCCGCGGAGCGGCCGGGCCCGTGAGCCATGGCCGCTGAGCCTGTGCATCGGGAGCCTGTGCTCCGCAACGGGAGAGGCCACAGCGGTGAGAGGCCCATATACCACAAAAAAAAAAAAAAAAAAAAAGACAAGCTAAAGACTGGGAGAAAATATTTGCAAACCATTTATACTACAAATGACATATTTAGAATATATAAAGAACTCTTACAATCCAACAGCAAAAAATAAACAATCCATTAGAAAATGGGCCAAAGACATGAGCAGATATTTCATTGAAGAGGATATACATATGACAAGTAAGCACATGAAAAGATGCTCAAAATCATTAGATATTAGAGAAATACAAATTATAATCACAGAGAGATATTATTATATACACATAATTTTATTATAATAGCAAAAGATTTTAAATAGTGACAATACCAAATGCTGATGAAAATGAAGAAAAACTGGATCACTCATACGTTGCCGGTGGGAATTTAAATGGTACAACTACTTTGGAAAATAGTTTGGCGGTTTCTTAAAAAACTAAACATAGGGCTTCCCTGGTGGCGCAGTGGTTGAGAATCTGCCTGCCAATGCGGGGGACACGGGTTCGAGACCTGGTCTGGGAAGATCCCACATGCCATGGAGCAACTAGCCCCATGAGCCACAATTACTGAGCCTGCGCATCTGGAGCCTGTGCTCCGCAACAAGAGAGGCCGCGATAGTGAGAGGCGCGCGCACCGCAATGAGGAGTGGCCCCGCAACAAGAGAAAGCCCTGGCACAGAAACGAAGAGCCAACACAGCCATAAATAAATAAATAAATTTTTTTAAAAAAACAACTAAACATACACCCACCATATGACCCATCAATCATGTTTCTGGACATTCACTCTAAAAAAATGGAAAAATGATCACAAAAATCTTTCACACTATTGTTCATTGCATCTTTATTTGTAATAGCCCCAAACTGAAACAACCCAGATGTACTGCAAAAGGTGGATAATCAAACTACAGTACATCATACCATGGAATATTCCATATTCCTTTTTTCAGAAAGAAAAAGAAATGACTATTGATATATACAACTTCTATGAATCTCCAGGGAATTATGCTGAGTGGGAAAAATAAATCAATCTTAAAGAGTCATATGCCACATGACTTCATTTATATAATATTCTTGAAATATTATATGTATTATATAAAATTATAGAGATGGAAAACAGATTAGTATTTGTCAGAGGTTAGAGATGGTGGGGAATGAGGGATGTGACAATGAAAGGGAAGCACAAAAGAGACATTTGGGGTGACAGAATTATTCTGTATCTTGATCGTGTTGGTGGTTACACAAATCTACACATGTGATAAAATGACATGAATGTTCATTGTACCAATATCAATTTCCTGGCTTGGGTATTGTTGTATTTATAATATAATACTATTATAATAGTACTATTGTACTATAATTACATAAATTATAACCCATAGGGGAAACTGGATATAGGGTACACGGTCTTCCCTGTATAGTCTTTATAACTTCCTCTGATCTATAATTATTTTTAAAAACTGGTGACTATAATTAGACAGCCATTTAATTTAGAGGAACTTTGCTTTAGTCGTATTTTCTAATGATTTAGCATGACCCTCTGGGACATTTGGTTGAAATTTAAAGGAATTACCACTAGATGACACCATAGATTGCACAACCAAACCATCAGAATATTCCCTAAGGGTTTGAAATTTATTTAAGCCTCTATTGTTTTTAAAAACATGGACTTGTAAGCATATAAAAGATGGAATTTACAATCAGACAAAACATTACTTTCTGTTGATCTTAAATCTCTCTTTATGTCTTAAACCTTAGAGATGGTTTTTGTTTTTAAAGTTTTGGTTCAACTAAAAAAAGGTTTATTAAAAACAAACAAACTTCTAGGTACTTCCTTAGAAGCACTAAAGTTATTTTGTGGCCATGATTGAAGAGCAGAGATAGTGGAAATATCACTAAAGAACCCTGAGATATGTAAATCCTGTGAGTTAGCTACCAAATCTGTGAGCTAAGCTACAAACCAACTGCAGATCAAAAGGTATCTGCATGGGTCTCCCCAGTTCTCTAAGCGTCTAGGAGGGCTTTCAGGCCAAGCAAACCCACACCCATATTTTTCTTGAAGGTGAACCTGTTTTGCCTGGTCTTGGAGTGCAAGAGGGGTCATGTGAGGTGACAAATACATTTCAACCTCAGAACCTTTGTTCTTGTTGTTACCTTTTCCTGGAATAATCCTTTTTCAGATGTCTGAAAGGGAGGCCCACTCCCTCCCTTTACACAAGTCTCTAAAATGTCACTTACTCAGAGATGTCTTCCCTGAGCCACCCTACCATATTTAGCAAACTGCCCCCTGCCACATACACCGTATTTCTTTAGCCATGCCATCTGATTTCTTTTATTCTTCCTAGTACCTATCTGACATTGTGGCATATTTTTTCGCAAGGTAGGAACTTAAGTCCATTTTATTCAATACTCCTGTCTACCTAGATCAGTTCAAACACATGTTTGTGAGATAAATGAAAAATTAAGAGAGATATATAGCCGGGCTTATAGAGCACACACAATAAATACTGGTTTCTAGGGCTCCTGAGTCTTCTACTTTGCTAGCCTGTTCCTGGTATCCTCTTCTGACATCTAAAAATCTACAAGCAAAACATGGCTGTTTGAAGCTCTTAACAGTTCAGTATTTAAAATCTGATGGCTTTCCAATGAATTTTTTTAAATAAAGCCATATTTTCTAAAACCCATATTTTTTAAAGGGCAGAAAATATCATAAAACAGAGTAATTAGTTGTCAGCCAATACATGTAAATTTATTAAAAATTACAACTTTAATTAAATTTTATATTGGTTTTACTTTCTGCCAGTAAAAATTAAAACATGTGGCTTTGGCTTGTTCTTATGAAAAACTAACAAGTGTTTCTTAACATAAAATAAGTATAAATCAGCAGTAATATTATTTTTTCTTCTCACAGAGGTAGCATAAAATGATACTCCATAATACCAACATAAAAAATTAGTACTCATGCTTAACTACTACCTCCTCATCAGTAGTTTTTTACTGTATGTTGAGAAAGTCGTAATTTCAATCATATGACTTTTTTATGTCCTTTATTCAGGTCATATGTTCACTGAAAAGGTGAACTAGCTAAAAAAAAAGAGAACATGATTCATATTCAAACAAAACCTGTTCACAATTCTACAATTCAAAAAAGTTCTGAAAAATTTAAAGTTTTATATAGTCTATAAAATATGACCTGAGCAGCATATTTGGTATAGCAGAATAAGAAATTCTGAAAATCAGCTCCTCCATAAAGGCAATGAGAATATTGGCAAAAAGTGTCAAATCAACTTTTTCAGAATTCTGAGGAATAGCCAAAACTCACAATAATACAAGGAGCATTTATGAAGAACTGTTACAACTCAATATTTAAAAGACAAATAACCCAATTTTAAATGGGCAAAAGATTTGAATAAATATCTCTCCAAAGAACACTGTATAAATTACCAATAAGTACATGAAAAAGTGTTTGACGTCATTAGCCATCAGGGAAATAAAAATCAATACTGCAATGAAAACCACTTCACAGTCACTGGGATAGCAATCAAAAACACGGACAAGGCAAGGTTGAGGAGAAATTGGAATCATTATACATTGCTGATGAGAATGTAAAATGGTGCAGCCATTTTGGAAAAAAGTAATTCAGTTCCTCAAAAATTTAAACAGAGTTATCATATGACCCAGCAGTTCCACTCATAGGTATATACCATATTTTCACACAAAAAAACTTGTGCCTGATTGTTCATAAGAGTATTATTCATTATAACCAAAAAGCCAAATATCCAGCAACTGATGGACAAACAAAATGTGATATATCCATACAATGGAATACTATGCAGCAATGAAAAGGAGTGAAGTACTGATATCTGCTATAACATGGATAAACCTTAAAAACATTATGCTAGGAGAGGGGAAGATGGCGGAAGAGTAAGATGCGGAGAGCACCTTCTTCCCCACAGATACATCAGAAATACATCTACACGTGGAACAACTCCTACAGAACACCAACTGAACGCTGGCAGAAGACCTCAGACCTCCCAAAAGGCAAGAAATTCCCCACGTACCTGGATAGGGCAAAAGAAAAAAGAATAAACAGGGACAAAAGGATAGGGACGGGACCTGCACCAGTGGGAGGCAGCTGTGAAGGAGGAAAGGTTCCACACACTAGGAAGCCCCTTCGTGGGCGGAGACTGCGGGTGGCAGAGGGGGAAAGCTTCGGAGCCGCGGAAGAGAGCGCAGCAACAGGGGTGCGGAGAGCAAAGAGGAGAGATTCCCGCACAGAGGATCAGGGCCGACCGGCACTCACCAGCCCGAGAGGCTTGTCTGCTCACTCACCAGGGTGGGCGGGGCCTGGAGTTGAGGTTCGGGCTTCGGCCGGAGGCAGGGAGAGGACTGGAGTTGGCAGCGTGAACACAGCCTGAAGGGGTTAGTGCACCACGGCTAGCCGGGAGGGAGTCCGGGAAAAAGTCTGGAGCTGCCGAAGAGGCAAGAGACTTTTTCTCCCCTCTTTGTTTCCCAGTGTGTGAGGAGAGGGGATTAAGAGCGCTCCATTAAAGGAGCTCTTTTTATTAAAGGATTAAAGGAGCTCCAGAGACAGGCGCGAGCCGCGGCTGTCAGCGCGGACTCCAGAGACAGGCATGAAACACTAAGGCCGCTGCTGCCGCCACCAAGAAGCCTGTGTGCGAGCACAGGTCACTATCCCCACCTCCCCTCGCGGGAGCCTGTGCAGCCCGCCACTGCCAGGGTCCTGTGATCCAGGGACAACTTCCCCGGGAGAACGCACGGCGCGCCTCACGCTGCTGCAACGTCACGCCGGCCTCTACCGCCGCAGGCTCACCCCTCATCGTGCCCCTCCCTCCCCTTGGCCTGAGTGAGCCAGAGCCTCCGAATCAGCTGCTCCTGTAACCCTGTCCTGTCTGAGCGAAGAACAAACGCCCTCAGGCGACCTACACGCAGAGGCGGGGCCCAATTCAAAGCTGAATCCCCGGCAGCTGTGCGAACAAAGAAGAGAAAGGGAAATCTCTCCCAGCAGCCTCAGGAGCAGCGGATTAAAGCTCCACAATCAACTTGATGTACCCTGCATCTGTGGAATACATGAATAGACAATGAATCATCCCAAATTGAGGAGGTGGACTTTGAGAGCAAGAGTTATGATTCTTTCCCCTTTTCCTCTTTTTGTGTGTATGTATGTGTATGCTTCTGTGTGAGATTTTGTCTGTATAGCTTTGCTTTCACCATTTGTCCTAGAGTTCTGTCCGTCTGTTTTTTTTGTTTGTTGGGTTTTTGTTTTTTTTACTTTAAAAATTTTTTTCTTAATAATTAATTTTTATTTTAATAAGTTTATTTTATCTTACCTTTCTTTCTTTCTTTCTTTCTTTCTTTCTTTCTTTCTTTCTTTCTTTCTTTCTTTCTACTTTTTCTCCCTTTTATTCTTAGCTGTGTGGATGAAAAGCTCTTGGTGCTGCAGCCAGGAGTCAGTGCTGTGCCTCTGAGGTGGGAGAGCCAACTTCAGGACACTGGTCCACAAGAGACCTCCCAGCTCCACATAATATCAAACAGCGAAAATCTCCCAGAGATCTCCATCTCAACACCACCACCCAGCTCCACTCAACGACCAGCAAGCTACAGTGCTGGACACCCTATGCCAAACAACTAGCAAGACAGGAACACAACCCCACCCATTAGAGAGCCTGCCTAAAACCATAATAAGTCCACAGACACCCCAAAACACACCACCAGACGTGGACCTGCCCACCAGAAAGACAAGATCCAGCCTCATCCACCAAAACACAGGCACTAGTCCCCTCCACCAGGAAGCCTACACAACCCACTGAACCAACCTTAGCCACTGGGGACAGACACCAAAAACAACAGAAACTATGAACCTGCAGCCTGCAAAAAGGAGACCCCAAACACAGTAACATAAGCAAAATGAGAAGACAGAAAAACACACAGCAGATAAAGGAGCAAGATAAAAACCCACCAGACGTAACAAATGAAGAGGAAATAGGCAGTGTACCTGAAAAAGAATTCAGAATAATGATAGTAAACGTGATCCAAAATCTTGGAAACAGAATAGAGAAACTGCAAGAAACATTTAACAAGGACCTAGAAGAACTAAAGATGAAACAACACAATAAATGAAATTAAAAATACTTTAGAAGGGATCAATAGTAGAATAACTGAGGCAGAAGAACGGATAAGTGATCTGGAAGATAAAATAGTGGAAATAACTACTGCAAAGCAGAATAAAGAAAAAAGAAAGAAAAGAACTGAGGACAGTCTCAGAGACCTCTGGGACAACGTTAAATGCACCAACATTCGAATTATAGGGGTCCCAGAAGAATAAAAGAAAAAGAAAGTGACTGAGAAAATATTTGAAGAGATTATAGTTGAAAACTTCCCTAACATGAGAAAGGAAATAGTTAATCAAGTCCAGGGAGCACAGTGAGTCCCATACAGGATAAATCGAAGCAGAAACACGCCAAGACACATATTAATCAAACTGTCAAAAATTAAATACAAAGAAAACATATTAAAAGCAGTAAGGGAAAAACAACAAATAACAATAACACATAAGGGAATCCCCATAAGGTTAACAGCTGATCTTTCAGCAGAAACTCTGCAAACCAAAAGGGTGTGGCAGGACATATTTAAAGTGATGAAGGAGAAAAACCTACAACCAAGATTACTCTACCCAGCAAGGATCTCATTCAGATTTGATGGAGAAATTAAAACCTTACAGACAAGCAAAAGCTGAGAGAGTTCAGCACCATGAAACCAGCTTTACAACAAATGCTAAAGGAGCTTCGCTAGGCAAGAAACACAAGAGAAGGAAAAGTCCTACAATAACAAACCAAAAACAATTAAGAAAATGGGAATAGGAACATACATATCGATAATTACCTTAAATGTAAATAGATTAAATGCTCCCACCAAAAGACACAGACTGGCTGAATGGATACAAAAACAAGACCCATATATGTGCTGTCTACAAGAGACCCACTTCATACCTAGAGACACATACAAACTGAACGTGAGGGGATGGAAAAAAATATTCCATGCAAATGGCAATCAAAAGAAAGCTGGAGTAGCAATTCTAATATCAGACAAAATAGACTTTAAAGTAAAGACTGTTACAAGAGACAAAGAAGGACACTACATAATGATCAAGGGATCAATCCAAGAAGAAGATATAAAAATTGTAAATATTTATGCACCCAACATAGGAGCACCTCAATACGTAAGGCAAATAATCACAGCCATAAAAGGGGAAATTGACAGTAACACATTCATAGTAGGGGACTTTATCACCCCACTTTCACCAATAGACAGATCATCCAAAATGAAAATAAATAAGGAAATACAAGCTTTAAGTGATACATTAAACAAAATAGATTTAATTGACATTTATAGGACATTCCATCCAAAAACAACAGAATATACATTTTTCTCAAGTGCTCATGGAACAGTCTCCAGGATAGATAATATCTTGGGTCACAAATCAAGCCTTGGTAAATTTAAGAAAATTGAAATTATATGAAGTATCTTTTCCAACCACAATGTTATGAGACTAGATATCAATTATAGGAAAAGATCTGTAAAAAATACAAACACATGGAGGCTAAACAATACAATAATAACAAAGTGATCACTGAAGAAATCAAAGAGGAAATAAAAAAATACCTAGAAACCAATGACAATGGAGACACGATGACCCAAAACCTATAGGATGCAGCAAAAGCAGTTCTAAGAGGGAAGTTTATAGCAGTACAATCCTACCTTAAGAAAAAGGAAACATCTGAAATAAACAACCTAACCTTGTACCTAAAGCAATTAGAGAAAGAAGAACAAAAAAACCCCAAAGTTAGCAGAAGGAAACAAATCATAAAGATCAGAAAAGAAATAAATGAAAAAGAAATGAAGGAAACACTAGCAAAGATCAATAAAACTAAAAGCTGCTTCATTGAGCAGATAAACAAAATTGATAAACCATTAGCCAGACTCATCAAGAAAAAAAGGGAGAAGACTCAAATCAATAGAACCAGAAATGAAAAAGGAGAAGTAACAACTGACACTGCAGAAATACAAAAGATCATGAGCGATTACTACAAGCAACTCTATGCCAATAAAATGGACAACCTGGAAGAAATGGACAAATTCTTAGAAATGCACAACCTGCCAAGACTGAATCAGGAAGAAATAGAAAATATGAACAGACCAATCACAAGCACTGAAATTGAAACTGTGATTAAAAATCTTCTAACAAACAAAAGCCCAGGACCAGATGGCTTCACAGGCGAATTCTATCAAACATTTAGAGAAGAGCTAACACCTATCCTTCTGAAACTCTTCCAAAATATAGCAGAGGGAGGAACACTCCCAAACTCATTCTATGAGGCCACCATCACCCTGATACCAAAACCAGACAAGGATGTCACAAAGAAAGAAAAGTACAGGCCAATATCACTGATGAACATAGATGCAAAAATCCTCAACAAAACACTAGCAAACAGAACCCAACAGCACATTAAAAGGATCATACACCATGATCAAGTGGAGTTTATTCCAGGAATGCAAGGATTCTTCAATATACGCAAATCAATCAATGTGATACACCATATTAAGAAATTGAAGGAGAAAAACCATATGATCATCTCAATCGATGCAGAGAAATCTTTCGACAATATTCAACACCGATTTACGATAAAAACCCTGCAGAAAGTAGGCATAGAGGGAACTTTCCTCAACGTAATAAGGGCCATATACGACAAACCCACAGCAAACATCGTCCTCAGTGGTGAAAAACTGAAACCATTTCCACTAAGATCAGGAACAAGACAAAGTTGCCCACTCTCACCACTCTTATTCAACATAGTTTTGGAAGTTTTTGCCACAGCCATCAGAGAAGAAAAAGAAATAAAAGGAATCCAAATCAGAAAAGAAGAAGTAAAGCTGTCACTGTTTGCAGATGACATGATACTATACATAGAGAATCCCAAAGATGCTACCAGAAAACTACTAGAGCTAATCAATGAATTTGGTAAAGTTGCAGGATACAAAATTAATACACAGAAATCTCTGGCATTCCTATACACGAATAATGAAAAATCTGAAAATGAAATTAAGAAAACACTCACATTTACCATTGCAAAAAAAAAAAATAAAATATCTAGGAACAAACTTACCTAAGGAGACAAAAGACCTGTATGCAGAAAAGTATAAGACACTGATGAAAGAAATTAAAGATGATACAAATAGATGGAGAGATATACCATGTTCTTCAATTGGAAGAATCAACATTGTGAAAATGACTATACTACCCAAAGCAATCTACACATTCAATGCAATCCCTATCAAACTACCACTGGCATTTTTCTCAGAACTAGAACAAAACATTTCACAATTTGTATGGAAACACAAAAGACCCCGAATAGCCAAAGCAATCTTGAGAACGAAAAATAGAGCTGGAGGAATCAGGCTTCCTGACTTCAGGCTATACTACAAAGCTACAGTATCAAGACAGTATGGTACTGGCACAAAAACAGAAATATAGATCAATGGAACAGGATAGAAAGCCCAGAGATAAATCCACGCACATTTGGTCACCTTATGTTTGATAAAGGAGGCAAGAATATACAGTGGAGAAAAGACAGCCTCTTCAATAAGTGGTGCTGGGAAAACCGGACAGCTACATGTAAAAGTATGAGATTAGAACACTCCCTAACACCATACACAAAAATAAGCTCAAAATGGATTAAAGACCTAAATGTAAAGCCAGAAACTATCAAACTTAGAGGGAAACCTAGGCAGAACACTCTATGACATAAATCACAGCAAGATCCTTTTTGACCCACCTCCTAGAGAAATGGAAATAAAAACAAAAATAAACAAATGGGACCTAATGAAACTTCAAAGCTTTTGCACAGCAAAGGAAACCATAAACAAGACCAAAAGACAACCCTCAGAATGGGAGAAAATATTTGCAAATGAAGCAACTGACAAAGGATTAATCTCCAAAATTTACAAGCAGCTCGTGCAGCTCAATAACAAAAATACAAACAACCGAGTCCAAAAATGGGCAGAAGACCTAAATAGACATTTCTCCAAAGAAGATATACAGACTTCCAACAAACACATGAAAGAATGCTCAACATCATTAATCATTAGAGAAATGCAAATCAAAACTACAATGAGATATCATCTCATACCGGTCAGAATAGCCATCATCAAAATATCTAGAAACAATAAATGCTGGAAAGGGTGTAGAGAAAAGGGAACACTCTTGCACTGTTGGTTGAATGTAAATTGATACAGCCACTATGGAGAACAGTATGGAGGTTCCTTAAAAAACTAAAAATAGAACTACCATATGACCCAGCAATCACACTACTGGGGATATACCCTGAGAAAACCATAATTCAAAAAGAGTCATGTACCAAAATGTTCATTGCAGCTCTATTTACAATAGCTAGAGGATGGAAGCAACCTAAGTGTCCATCATCGGATGAATGGATAAAGAAGATGTGGCACATATATACAATGGAATATTACTCAGCCATAAAAAGAAATGAAATTGAGTTATTTGTAATGAGGTGGATGGACCTAGAGTCTGTCATACAGAGTGAAGTAAGTCAGAAAGAGAAAAACAAATACCATATGCTAACACATATATATATGGAATCTATGGGGAAAAAAATGTCATGAAGAACCTAGGGGTAAGACAGAAGTAAAGACACAGACCTACTAGAGAACGGACTTGAGGATATGGGGAGGGGGTAGGGTAAGCTGTGACAAAGTGAGAGAGTGGCATGGACATATATACACTACCAAACGTAAAATAGATAGCTAGTGGGAAGCAGCCGCATGGCACAGGGAGATCAGCTCGGTGCTTTGTGACCACCTAGAGATGTGGGATATGGTGGGTGGGAGGGAGGGAGATGCAAGAGGGAAGAGATATGGGAACATATGTATATGTATAACTGATTCACTTTGTTATAAAGCAGAAACTAACACACCATTGTAAAGCAATTATACTCCAGTAAAGATGTTAAAACAAACAAACAAAAACATTATGCTAAGTTAACGAAGGCAGACACAAAAGGCCACACATTGTGTAATTCTGATTATTTGAAGTGTCCAGTATAGGCAAATCCATAGGGACTGAATGTAGATTAGTGGTTGCCAGGGGAAAGGCAAGGGAGAAATGGGAAGTGATGTATATATTCTAAAATTAGAGAGTGGTGATGGTTGCACAGCTCTATGAATATATTAGAAACCTCTGAACCGTACACTTTAAAATGATGGAATTTATGGTATGTGAATTATATCTCAGTAAAGTTGTTTTTATAAGTAAAAATATGACAAACTCATCTGATAGCAAAATCTAACTACTATAAAATTGTTCATTGTCTTTCTTTATGCCACTTAGTGTAACTATTCATACATTTTCCTGCAGAAATATGACTGCATTTCTTTATCAACTGCTGTCCTGGACCCTGCTACAGGTGTTACATATTAGGAAATGTGTTTGCTCTTTACCTTTCTAAAGTGATAGCAATTCTGAATACTTAAGGACAGGTTCCAGGGATTTTCGAATAACAGCCATGAACCTAGATTATTATTCATTACCACTTGTATAATGACAAATACTGAACTTCAATTTTGGTTTCCCTCTTGTAGCCCAAGACTAGAGTGAACAGATACATGTTTAATTAAAAGGCTACTATGGGGTTACTTGGCCTGAAAGCATTCCTAGACACTTAGAACAAAAAGGGACTATCTATGATCTATGCAGATACCTCTGACCTAAAGTTGGTTTGTAAACTATGTTTGGTTCTTAATTCACAAAATTCACAGCTCTCAGAGGTTTTTGTTGATATATCTACCATCTCCCATTTTCTATCACAGCCACAAAGAAACTTTAACACCTCCAGGAAGTGCTTAGAAATGTTTTTTTTTCCTAAACACTTTTTTAATGGGACCAAAAGCTTAAAAGAATAACATAAATAAACAACAAAGCCAAATAAACACATGCCTGTACAATGTACACTTTCTGATACAAAGATCTCCACCATCATCTGTAAGAAGCCTAAGGTTTCTCTTAGTGAATCACCCGTGGGATGAAACACGAATCACTGGAATACCATAAGTCAATGTTTCTTTCCTGTTAGAAGCGCAGACCGTGAGTACTATACACGTCAATGCTGTAATAAAACAACCTGTGTGTCCCTGGAGAACCTCGGTGGATTATTTGTAGTTCTCGGTCTACACTTTTGAAAATACTCGACTGTGTTTAATGACAACAACAAAAATTCCAACAAGGTAAGAGCTAATTTTTAGTTTGCCTCTTGCTGGGAGTTGAAAGATACAAAGGACCCCTGAAAATATATTTAAACCAGAGTGGCTCGAGTACCATATACCTAGGCCAGTGGTCCCCGAAGTGGTCCCTGGAGGAGCACTGCAGCATCAGTATCACCTGCACACTTGTTAGATATACAGATTCTTGGGCCCCACCACAGACTGACTGAATCAGGAACTCCAGTCAGGGTGGGCAGTATTTTGGATTCACAAGCCTTCCAGGTGATTCTGATACATGCTGAAATTATAGAACTACAAAATGTCCATGTGGAATATGGAACGTCCCCACATATTCCAAGATATTTTGGAAAGTGCTTTATATAACATTCCCCTTTTAGAAAGTCATGCTGCACATTAACTGCATATTAAAGGCTTGGAGTAACCTATAGTAAGGGAAACATGAAAGCACAGGAACCCAGGGGACTAATGCAGGGCATTACAGTGCCTTTGGGGGCAGTTTGTTGCTTTCCTGGAGGTATAACTTCAGTGTGCAGAGACCAAATATGTTTTTCCTTTAAGCACTGCCATAAAAACTATTTTTAATTATTTTTATTTTTATTTGCACTTTTTTTTTTGCCTTGCTCGGCTGCTATTGGTCTTTATGTAAGCACATCTGCCTGTCTGTAATGGGCTATGGTAAATTGCTCTGGTTCCCAGAGGGACCCCACATGGCTTGTTAACCTCCCCCTGTAGGAGGGTTTGGTTTTAGACTGTTTTTTTCCATAAAAGAAAAGCAGGGATGGGAGTCAAGTTGCAAAGACTCAGCAGCTGGCACAGATGGGGTTTCTTAGCAATACTCTAAAAAGGCCAAAGAAGTCAAGAGTGGAACATTCTCTCTCATTCTTTGTATGATATTCTTTTATTTGTTTATTTTTGTACGTCAAATTCACCCTTTGCCCTTTAAACATCCGTTTAAAATTAAGAAAGCAATTTATTATTGAAGAATATGATAGCCATACTGCCTTTTTAAAAAAACACATACTCTTTCACCTCTAGGCTTGAAACCTCAGTCTCAAAATGATCTGGAAGAAATAAGCAATTCTGCTTTCATTATTGGCATTACAATTGTGTTCTATTAAACAAAAAATTCTACTTTCTGTTCTCGGCAAAAGTATAGATCACCAAGTTATATATTTTGTGCATTAACCTTATTCTTCTCTACCTTAGTTTTTTCTTTGCATCAACCTTCTCTCTTACTTCTACTTTACATTATATTTTTTATCATGTGTTTTTACCAAGCTGCTTTACATTTTCTAGAAGTAATCTATAAATAAAAGTGAATTTGTATTCTCTCTTTCATTCTTATGTGTAAAGAATAACCAAGTTCTGTTTTTTCCTTTAGCATTCTTTACACCTTAGCAAATATTTTTTGAGCATTCACTGTGTCTGCCCTGTGGCAGGAACCATAGGTATACAAAATTATATCCCTTTTATCCCCAAAGTACTAGTAAAACAATTAGGCAGAAACACCATGCAATTGTGGAACAATTCAAATAACAGTCCCAGACAGTGGTGAAGTGAAGAAAGGAATGTCATGAACAACATTATCAAAATGACTTGCAACCAGATTGCATAGACAAATTTAGAAAGCTGTCTACATTTTTTTCTTCTCTACTTATGATATAAATTGGAAATAAGATGAAAGATTGAGAAATACTTTGGTTTTTTTCCTATTAACAATCATTTTATTTTACTTGCTTTTATTTTTTTTAAACATCTTTATTGGAGTATAATTGCTTTACAATGTTGTGTTAGTTTCTGCTGTATAACAAAGTGAATCAGCTATATGTATACGTATATCCCAATATCGCCTCCCTCTTGTGTCTCCCTCCCACTCTCCCTATCCCACCCCTCTAGTTGTTCACAAAGAACCTAGCTGATCTCCCTGTGCTATGTCTCTGCCTTGCCCAGCAAACATTTGCTTACCAAACACTTCCTTTTCCATCTCTATGTGAATTGCTTTCCTCTGCTTTAAAGTCCTAAACCACTAATTCCAACATCCTTTTTTTTTTTTTTTTTTTTGAGTGTGGGCCCTGTTTTGATATGGTAACTTCTAGATACTACTTTGTGGTCAGAAATTAGAAGACCTTCAAAATCAGGGCAAGAATTTGCAACTTTATTCGGGTTGAAGTTTTCAAAAGGCAATTGATGGAATATGATGAACCCTTCAGGATACATAAATCTCTACTTCTTGTTTTTTTATACATCTTTATTGGAGTATAATTGCTTCACAATGCTATGTTAGTTTCTGTTGTACAACAAAGTGAATCAGCCATATGCATACATATAACCCCATATCCCCTCCCTCTTGAACCTCCCTCCCACCCTCCCTATTCCACCCCTCTAGGCCATTGCAAAACAGCCAGCTGATCTCCCTGTGCTCTGCGGCTGCTTCCCACTAGCTAGCTATTTGACATTTGGTAGCATATATATGTCCATGCCACTCTTTCACTTTGCCCCAGCTTACCCTTCCCCCTCCCTGTGTCCTCAAGTCCGTTCTCTATGTCTGCATCTTAGAAAATGGGCGGAAGACCTAAATAGACATTTCATCAAAGAAGGCATACAGATGGCCAAGAGGCACATGAAAAGATGCTCAACATCACTAATTATTAGAGAAATGCAAATCAAAGCTACAATGAGGTATCACGTCACACCAGTCAGAATGGCCATCATCAAAAAATCTAGAGACAGTAAATGCTGGAGAGGGTGTGGTGTAAAGTGAACCCTCCTGCACTGTTGGTGGGAATGTAAATTGATACAGCCACTATGGAGAACAGTATGAAGGTTCCTTAAGAAACTAAAAATAGAACTACCATACAACCCAGAAACAACACTACTGGGCATATACCCTGAGAAAACCATAATACAAACAGAGTCATGTACCACAATATTCGTTGCAGCACTATTTATAATATACAGGACATGGAAGCAACCTAAGTGTCCATCAACAGATGAATGGATAAAGAAGATGTGGCACATATACATAATGGAATATTACTCAGCCATAAAAAGAAACTAAATTGAGTTATTTGTAGTGAGGTGGATGGACCTAGAATCTGTCATACAGAGTGAAGTAAGTCAGAAAGAAAAACAAATATCATATGCTAATGCATATATATGGAATTTAAAAAGACGCCAAACATCCTCTTTTATCTTTAGCTGGGGATGGTATTTTTTTTTTTTTTTTTTTTTGGTACACGGGCCTCTCACTGTTGTGGCCCCTCCCGTTGCGGAGTACAGGCTCCGGACGCGCAGGCTCAGCGGCCATGGCTCACGGGCCCAGCCGCTCCGCGGCATGTGGGATCTTCCCGGACCGGGGCACAAACCCGTGTTCCCTGCATCGGCAGGCGGACTCTCAACCACTGCGCCACCAGGGAAGCCCTGGGGATGGTATTTTTTGACGAGTTACTCAGTTCTCCTGGGTCCCTCCCATGTATACATGTTATTAAACTTTTGTTTTACTTTCTCCTGTTAATTTATCTCATGTCAATTTAATTCTTAGACCAGTCAGAGAAACCTAGAAGTTCTTCCTCCCTAACATCTTCCACGTAGAAAGAACATCTAAGTGGAGACTAAAAAGGTTAGAATTTCTAACCATATTTCTTTGAATCCCCTCAGATTGTCATTTTTTTCATTACAACCAGTTGCCTCCTTGAATCTCTGTCCAACTCAGAAGTCATGGGGAAAGTTAGAAAGATCTTTTTTTTACCAGCTCTGAGAAGGAAAACAACATGTACAAAGAAAAATGGAATTGAGAAAGAACATGGGTAAATGAAGAAACTATAAAATGTTCAGTATGGTCCATGTAGAATGATGCGGGGAGTGGACAGAGGTCAGGCTGGAAGGTAAACAAAAGCCAGCACGTGAAGGACTCATATTCTATACTGAGCTTTTGTACATTATCCTGAGAACAAAGAGGCATGGTTCTGTTTTTGGAACCTCTGTCAGAGGGTCCTTCTGACTATACTGTCCCAAAGAGAACAGAGATCATCCCAACTTGCTGGGTCCTATGGAAAGCTCTGTTGATTACATGATATATTCAAAGATGGAGACCAAAGGAGATTGTCTTTGGGAAGATTTTTCCTGCTTAGAACACTAGTATCCAACTCTGTCCCCAGGCTTCTTTCCCTTCCTGTTAGAAACTGGCTTTGCCTCTGAATCCAGGGATTTATGGCAAATAAATATCCTCACGAAAATAATGGTGATTAATACTTTTTAAAAAAATGTAATGGGATTTCTGGTTTCGAGGTCTGTGTGTAAGGAGCTTGGAGTCACCCTAACAAGTAAAAAGCTAAAGAGACTGAAAAATCAACAACTCTTCTTAGATCCATAAGGGAAGTGAGGCCACAGGGCAAAGGCTACCCCTAAATTTGGGGAACACAGAGAATCACAACTTACCAGAGCAGAAAGCTGCAAACTGAAACCTCCGTGGGAAGAAATACCCTGCTAGGAAAACCAGAGCAGTAATTGATAAATTGCTGGAGGCAATTTGTCAGATTTGACAAGCCTGAGAGTGAAAAACTCCAGGGGGATCCAATTATAGGGGGCCACCACCACATTCTGGGGACTCTCACCTCCAGGACCTTGACCAGGTCCTCACCGTGAGTACTGGAGAAAAATATCCTCTTGCTTCCAGCAGTGGGAAAGGAAAACGAACCATTTTGAAAAACACTAGAGCACTCTAGTTCTTCTTAACAAGGTCTGCCCTTAGGAGAAACTAATTAACCACATTTAACCTGCTGGGGTTTTATCAGAGGCTAATTGAGCCAGGGGAAGGGAAATACCCATCTCCAGCCCACTCTAGCCTTCCCGTTTCACATAAATGTAGGGGAGGGGAGGTGATGGAGGGTGCAGGAGAGGAGATGAATCAGAGTAACACTTGTGAAGTTCACAAGAGGTGTAGGCTCACTGAAACACTGAGACCTAATCATAGGATTACAGAATGCTTCCCCTGCCCCCATACGTCACCATCACATTAGTAAAGGCTTATTTACAGCAGTTTCTTTTACCAAGTACATCATGTCTGGGTATAAGCAAAAATTGCAAGATATAGTAAAAAAAGCAGAAAACACAGTTTGAAGATACAGGGCAAGCAGAACCAGATATGGTTGGAATATCAGACCAGGGATTTAAGACAGCTATGATTAATATACTAAGTTCATAAAGCAGGCAGCAGGGAAAAATAGATGTGCAATCTAAGCAGAGAAAAGGAAATCCTAAGAAAGAACTAAAAAGAAGTGTTAGAGATTTAAAAATACTGTAACAAACATGAAGAATGCCTTTGATGGGCTTATTAGTAGCCTGGATATGGCTAAAGAAAGAATCTCTGAGCTCAAGGATGTATCAATGGAATCCTCAAAAACCGAAAAGGAAAAAGAATAAAGACTGAGAAAAACAGAATAGGACTATAAAATAACTACAAAAGATGTAACATATATATAGTGGGAATACCAGGAGGAGAAGAAGGAGAGAAAGGAACAGAAGAAAAATTTGAAACAATAGTGACTGAGAATGTTGTTGAACCCAACTTTGTGTGCCCGATGCACAGTGAGGCCAAACAAACCGAAATGTCAGAGTTTGGAGCAGAAAAAGGTTTATCGCGAGGGCCAAGCAAGAAGCACGAGCAGCTCATGCTCAAAAAAAGCCCAAACTCTCTGACGGGTTTGAGGGAAGAATTTTTAAAGGCAAATCTGGGGGTAGGGCTGCAGGTGTGTGACTTTCTTCTGATTGATTGGTGGTGAGGTAAAAGGGTGGTATCCCAGGAATCTCAATCAGCAGCCTTTTGGTTCCAACCAGTCTGGAGTCCATGTGCTTATGCTCAGCCTGAAATTACCATCCTCCACGTGGGTGGGGGCCCCAGCACCTGTAGAAGAACTCTGAGATATATATCACATGACTATGCACACCCCTGAGGAGGAATCAGGGTGCTGCCCCATCTCTGCCCTGCTGTTTCTTGACTACCTTCCCTTTGTTTCTATATCCCGTCACTTCCCTAATTAGTACTTGTTTGAATCTGCTCTTTGAAACCCAGAAAAGGTCTAGGAGGATGAAGCTGTTTTCCTACAAACAGCAGGGTATGCAGAAAGGCTTTTGTATCTAGAAGGACCCCACAGGGTTCTGCTCAGTTTCAAGAATTTTCCCAACTTAATTTCAGACACCAAACTGAAGATTCAGAAAGCTCATAGAATGCCAAGCAGGATAAGTACCCCCACTAACTACTCCTAGGCATATTGTGTTTTTCTTTTAAATCCTGAAAGAAGCAGGGCAGGTGGGGAAACCTTACTATAGATGAAAAAAGATAAGAATTATAGCTGACTCCTCCTCAGAAACCATCCAAACAACATAGCAGAGTGTTTTAAAGTGTCAAGAGGAAAAAAACGTAATGCACTGGGGAATGGTGTAATTTATTTTTTATTTTACTTTTTTTCAACATCTTTATTGGAGTATAATTGTTTTACAATGGTGTGTTAGTTTCTGCTTTATAACAAAGTGAATCAGCCTAAGTATCCATCAACAGAGGAATGGATAAAGAAGATGTGGCACATATATACAATGGAATATTACTCAGCCATAAAAGGAAACAAAATTGAGTTATTTGTAGTGAGGTGGATGGACCTAGAGTCTGTCATACAGAGTGAGGTAAGTCAGAAAGAGAAAAACAAATACCATATGCTAACACATATATATGGAATCTAAAAAAAAAAAAAAAGTTAGGAATGGTGTAATTTAAATGGCTCACCACAATATTTTGAGGTTTCCAAACTGAGAAGTTCAAGACTGATGTGAGGGGCCAAGCTGGAAAGGCCTGACACGCCTCACAATTTGATACAAGGGATTTTCCATTCGGTCTCTTTTTATCAGTTGCCAGGGGCACTTCATAAAATTACTCACCATATATGGGAAGGTCTTTCAGTTTCATCTGACGGGTGTGTTCTACTTCACTGGAAGAAAAATCAGTTTACGTTTTACTAGTTTTTTAAGATTTCTGTATTTGTCAGTCTATGCTAAGTGCTATACAGCAAACAAAACAAAAACCCAACCTCCCAAGTCTCTGTAACACAATTAAGTTTATTTCTTCTTCATGGCACAATCTAATGTAGGGAATAGGAGAGGGAGACCTCCAATCCATAGTCGTCATTCAAGGATCCAGGCTTCTTCCACATGGTAGCTTGCCATCATCGAGAGCCTTGGAGTCTTCAGCGTTGGGCCAAGTGAAAGATATATTTCATTTCTGCCCATGATCCATTACAGCCACGTGGCTCCCCCTAACTGTAAATGATGCAGGTAAATGCAGTCCAGCTCTGTGCCCAGGTTCTCCTCCTTAATTTCCATGTGAAGACTAAAATTAACTGGCTTTATATTTCTGATTTTTTCCAGTATGTTTTTTGTGACAGTCGTTGCCATAGTTTTCCCTTCCCAGCTCTGGTTGTAGGCGGTCCTTTGGATATTAACTGGATATCGTCATGACTTTTAGATACATATCATAAACAACTGAATATATTTGCTTTCTCATAAATTGTTTATTGTTCATATTAATTTAATATGGAGACAAGAAAATGAGTGGTATTTACAAAACCTATTTTAACGTATCTCCTATGTCTTTTAAAAAATTTTGTAGCAGTGAATTCACTGAAGCAGTGGAATTACATGCTACTTTACAGAAACAATTATGTGACTCAAGAGACTCTTGTTATAATAAGCCATAAATTTAGCCTTAAACTTTCTAGTTATCAGTATGAATAGTAAAGGGTTATTTGATCTTACATGGATCCTAATAATTTATCATCATAATCATTTCATAAAATATTTTGGAACGTAGGCAAAATGGAGAAGAGAACCAGTGAGTTGGTAGGAGATACTGAACACAAATCCCTTTTTGACTTCCTGTGAATTTGTCATGGAAGTTCACAAATTTATAAAAATGCTCTACGCATAGATTGTATTTTTTGTGAATAAAACATTGAAGGAGTAGAGCTTCATATTTGACCCAGGCAGTTGATGGGGGTTGGAGGTTTGGATGGGGTTCAAGAATAGGGAGAGTCTAGATGAGATTCAGATATATCTGATGTAATTAGCTGCTCCTTCTGAGAAGAAATTAGAATTCTACTTGGTAGATTTTAATGAGTTTAAAAGCCACTTCTGTGAACCCCACCCTTTGTCTCTCAGCCCTGGGAGAAACTCTCAAAGAGTCAAATGATCTTAGACTATAGTCCTTCATTTTCTTATCTAAGTATAAGAGTTTAAGCTCTCTACTTTACTATTAAATGTCTCTACCAGGCGATAAATCATTCACTTGGTTTTCTCAGAGAACTTTTCCCTTGTAGCAGGCTTGCAATAAAATTGTGACTCCTTATAATGATTTCATTAGAGAAATTTCTTTACAGATATTTTTCAAGGGATTTTGTGATTTTTTAAAAAATTCAAATTCAACTGAGAGAGGTAACACTTAAACCTTCATCAGCTTCATTGTTGAATTTATTCATTTCCTTTCCAAAGGCTTGCTTTTGATAGGATGGCTTTGATAGGAAGCCATAGCCTCAGGACATTGATGCCTGAGGGGAGGAGGGGGGAGCAACTCTTAATGGGAGAAGATATTAGATTCAAAAGTTAGCATAATTATAACAGGGAACAGCCAAATCTGACTCCATGTTGCATCTGTTTCTTTAACTTTTGCTTCCTGTTGCTTTTATTCACTAAAAGGATACTGTCTATACGTAATGGCCTGCATCGGGGAACCCTGCCCCTCTGCCTGAATGTTAAACCAAAGTGCCTTTGTTCAGGGAAACATCCGGACCCTGTCCATCTGTGGAACACATCCCCTCCCCGAGGCTGGCCATTTCAGGGGATATTTGCAAAATTTATGGCCTTTTTACTTTACTTCCTCACCTCCTCCCCATCTCTGTGTTATAAAAGAAACTGGCATCCAAACCCCGATAAAATGGTTTTTCGGAGACACTAGTCTGCCATCTTCTCAGTCTGCTGGCTTTCCCAATAAAGTCATATTCCTTGCCTCAGCACCTCGTCTCCAATTCATTGGCCTGTTGTGGGGTGAGCAGAGTGAGGTTGCACTCAGTAACATAATTAGAAAGCCAAGAGAGACCCAGGACGCAAACTGATGTGTGGGTTAAAACAGTTGCCCTCCAGCTCTCTGACTCTAAGGTCTAAAAGCCAAGGATGAGATAGTATATTGTCTCTGCATTTTATAGAAGGCTACTTATTTATTTATTTATTTTTGCGGTACGCAGGCCTCTCACTGTTGTGGCCTCTCCCATTGCGGAGCACAGGTTCCGGACGCACGGGCTCAGCGGCCATGGCTCACGGGCCCAGCCACTCAGCAGCCTGTGGGATCTTCCCGGACTGGGACACGAACCCGTGTCCCCTGCATCGGCAGGCGGACTCTCAACCACTGCGCCACTAGGGAAGCCTGAAGGCTACTTATTTAATGCAACTTAACTTTTGGGGAAAAAAAAATGTAAATTCCTCTGTGCATCAGTTATGTCAGGATATTTGCTAATTCCCTATGGACCGTACAAGGACTGCCTAGGAAGAATGATTTAACTCTAACATCTGCTCTCTAAATGGAATAGACTTGCCTCAACTATCTTGATGTGAACTATAAAATTTACATTTTTGAAAATACATAGATTTTAAAAAATATAACATCAATGTTATAAAAATTTCTTTCTTTATATATTTTTCATTAGATGACTTTTAGTGGTACCACACCTCTTGTACTGCCTCAGGAACCCTGCCCCTCTGCCTGAATGTTAAAAAGCAAAGTGCCTTTGTTCAAACACTCAACTCCAGCACATCTGGATTTTTCTGGTGCTGCACATTCACCGCACCCGCAATAATTCTGTCGCTATTGCCGTTGCCATTATGAATAATGGAAAATTTATTAATTAAAACATGATATTTTGAGGCACCAGCCTCACAAAGTATCAAGGAGACAAAAAAGGTACCACTCCTGACTTCCCAGTTCTCCAAACACAGCACTTTTGTCTGTTGAGGAAGGCTGTAAGTGATAAGTATTCCCGGGCGTCTGGTCGGGTGTCCACCCGACGGCACTCCACCTCATCAGGCCTCAGTGTGTCCTCACCTCCTTTCCTTGGTCAGCTCTGTCCCATGCTTATCCGCTACCACATCTAAAATATCCCCTGACTGCTGTTGTTCCTGGATGTTCAGAGGGGCTGGGTTGTCAACTCACCTCCAACCTGCACCCTGGAGAGCAATTGTCTTCCCAGATCCAAGTCTCAAGTAATGACTCATTCTTTCCTTCTTTAACCCCCCTCACTGATCATTCCTTTTTATTATGTTCTACAATTCTCTGCTGATACTTCTTCACTAACACCAGCAGCTCTGAAATTGACTGCGTTTAGGGAAAATATACTTTTCTACTGAGATTTTTCTAAAGATTTTTCCTATATAACTTTTATACTCCCCCTTCCTTTAGTTTTCATGAGATTCAGTCAATAACCCCACATATGCCGGTCAGTCTGTCTGACTCCTAGGGTGAACACATTGGTTGTCATTCAGCAACAGTTGAAAATAATTAGCACTAGCAGCTTCCAAAGAGAAATCTTCTGAAGGAGTGAATGGTTGGGAGCGTTGCCAGTGGCAGGAAGCTTAGACTAGCGATTAGGTCACTCCCATTGAGTCTTTGATTCATAGGTTTGCTTCCTGTAATTATTGTTGAACCCAAGTTTCCTTGATGCAATGAAAGAAAAAAAGGATGATCAGGTGAAATTCCAAGAGCAAAGAGAGAGAAATAGCAGCTCAAACCAGAAGATATAATGTGACCCATTACCCAAAAGTTGCTGTAGTTTGTTGACTAATTTCCCATTATCCTGTCAGTGAGTCACTCTGGCTGTCAGACTTCATTCCGGTTTATAACAGTGCATCACTTATAAGAATTACCATCAAAGAAGAAGGAACTGGCCATAATCCATGAGCAAAGAGCAAAGAGCTACTCTTATCTTTTCCGTTCTATATTTGAAAACTTTCACTTGTTTTTGAAATGTTTTCTTTATATCATGATGCACTATTGTTCAATGATAAAATATAAACAAAAAACCACACTGTTATCTTTCCTGTCCTAGACATCTCAGCCCAGGACTCTGGAATTGCCACATGAAACAGACCAAGAATTAGCCCCACCAGGACTCTGTGTCTGACAGAGGCCCCAGGGAAGATGGCAGGGATCTGCCCCACTGTGCTCCATATCTGTCTTCAGGTCAGATATGTTCTCCCATACACTTTGATTAGCTCTAACTATTCCTTAATTCATTGGAGCTATTCATGCTGTCAACCCATACTCCTCCTCATGACTCTCAGCCTCTGAAAGCAGCTCTGATGAGGAGGTGCCTTTTCTTAATATTTTACGTATTAGACATCATCTCATTTTTCAGTTTTTTTAGAGGTCAAGTATGAGAGTAGTCCACATGTAGCTTCTGGTTTTACCCAGTGCCAACCATGACTATGGTCAGCAAATCCACTGATACCAAAAGTTTCTGTGAACATTGTGGGATTTGTTAAAGATTGTGTAAGGAACAGGGAAAGGAGGAGTGACATCGCACACCACACAGCACATGACCATAAATCTTCATTAGTCGGTTGCTGTTTTTTTAAATTTCCCATTGGAGATACTTTCCTCTCTCTCCCTTTTCCCTCCAACCCAGCACTCACTCCCTCTGCTTCCTTCTACCTTTCTTTACTATGCAGAGTGCCTGGGTGCTGGCCAGCTTTTACTTTGCTAAAGGTTTATTAAAATCTTATTTCAGGACTTCCTTCGTACTCTAGTGGCTAAGACTATGTTCTCCCAATGCAGGGGGCCTGGGTTCAATCCCTGGTCAGGGAACTAGATCCCACATGCCACAACTAAAGACCTTGCATGCCGCAATGAAGATCCCATGTGCCGCAACTAAGACCTGGCGCAGCCTAAATAAATAAATATTTTCTTATTTCAACCAAACAGTCTCTCTCAGGAAAGCAACGTCGGAGTGCAATTTAAGTTGTTGTTTTAAAATGTAATTTTCCAGATCATTGCATTACACAATCTGTAGTTTCTTGATTTTCCCGTGTCAAACTAATTTTTTAGATCCAAAAACAGAGCCACAAAATAGTTCAATTGGTTTCTCAAAAGTTTTAAACAATCCCAATTTTAGTTTTACTGGCATTCAGATAAATTGCTCTGCTTTTCCCCCCGCTGGTATTCCTACCTGCCTTCTACTATATCAGGAAAGATGGTTCTGTGCAAGACTGTGTCAACCATTTACGTCTAAGTTTATCTTTTTTGGCTTTTTACTTCTTTTCTCCTTAAGTCTCCCACATTCCTTTTCTACAGGAAGCATGGAAGAGATAAAAGGTGACGGGAAAGATAGTAGTTTTTGGCTGCTCGCCTCAACTTTGACCTTCAGCATTCATCAGCTAACTTTCATGTCTAGCCATATACTTTAAGATGAGAAAAAAAAAAGGAAAGAAAGGAACAGAACCAAAGGAGAGAGCAGTTTCTGTTTTCAATGCTGTGGAGGGCTGATTGTTAAGTTTTCTGAGTTCTGGGGGCATTCAATGGAAGTTTCCTTCAGAAGTCACTTGCTTCCCAGCACTGTTCCTTACCTTACTGGGTCACATCCATCATTTGTCTCATTTCTTCAAATGCATGCTGTCATACGGAAGAATAAACAGGAGTGTATGTAAGTACCAACTCATTTGCCTTGTTGGGATGGGAAAAAAGAATTTTTAAAATGCCTGTTATACTGATGATACTTCTACAGTTTCACGAAACTCAACTTGATATTTCATGAAACACATCTTATGTGCAACTCCTTTGCTGGTGCTGGGGATACAAATGTGTATGAGACAATTTCCTTTCTTTGATGAATTTACAATAGATGGCAAGATAATTTGACAATAGTTATCAAGAGTCATAAAGATGTTACTACTCCCAACAATTTATTTTAAAGGTAAGATTCAATATAAACTACATGAAAAAAGGAGTTTACTGCTGCATGAATCATAACCAAAGGAACTGGAAACAACGTGTATAGAGGTCAGTAACAAAGTATAGTTAAGTAAAGATTAAAATAAAATATTGTCATTTAAAATAATAATTGTGAAGACAAAATAGGAAGATTAATCATAAGGATATACCACTGATATTAACTAAGTTCAATTTCATTATGGAGGCATGCTCAATTTCATTTTTATAGTTAATCAGACAGATGTAAGCATAAATACACCCTAAGAAGTATGGTATCATTATATAGGGTCAGGGAGTTTATAGAAATTAGGACAAGGAGAGGCTATCTCTTTTAAACAGACTAGAATTGTACACTGGCCACTGAGAGGGGAGACTCCATAAAATATTACAAAAAAGTTTTGGGGGAACAGTTAACTATAGGCTGCATGATATAAAATTTTTCTTTGGGATCCAAAGTTTAAGTTTACGCAGCTGAAGCTTAGGTTGTTTCTATGACTGCTTCAAACCTCCAAAAATACAAAAACACTCAAGTTATCTATATTTTCTATATAGAGCCCCCAAGTTGTCTTTAATAGAAGAAAAAAAGCTAAATATACATTTTTATTACAAAATAGCCTAAAAAAGTACCTGGAGTATTATAGAAGAATTAACATGACAATTACGAAGAAAATATAAATGTGTTTGCTAATTCAGTAAGTTAAAACATAAGAATAAAAATTATTTTTGATTTTGGGCTTCCCTGGTGGCTCAGTGGTTGAGAGTCCGCCTGCCGATGCAGGGGACACGAGTTCGTGCCCCGGTCCGGGAAGATCCCACATGCCGCGGAGCGGCTGGGCTCGTGAAGCCATGGCCGCTGAGCCTGCGGGTCCGGAGCCTGTGCTCCGCAACGAGAGAGGCCACAACAGTGAGAGGCCCGCGTACCGCAAAAACAACAACAACAACAACAAAATTATTATTGATTTTGAATACATTTAAAAAATTTTAATTGCAAAGGGACAAATTCTTGAAGAGCATATGTAAGCATGTAAATAGTCGTATTATGGGTGGTAAAATTGTACATGAATGTTTTTTCTTTTATTAATTAAAATATTTTTATAATTAAATAAAACAGTAAATCAAAAGCTGAGACTTAGTTGTCATTTTCTACTGAATTCATCACCTATGATGTCATCTATGATGGCAGCCCATCTATGAAGGAGGAAGCCACATCTATCTTTGTTTTTTTTTTGTTTTTTTTTTTGCGGTACGCGGGCCTCTCACTGTTGTGGCCTCTGCCGTTGCGGAGCACAGGCTCCGGACGCGCAGGCTCAGCGGCCATGGTTCAGGGGCCCAGCCGCTCCGCGGCATGTGGGATATTCCCGGACCGGGGCATGAACCCGTTTCCCCTGCAACAGCCCGCAGACTCTCAACCACTGCGCCACCAGGGAAGCCCCCGGGAAGCCCCCACATCTATCTTTTAAACTGGAATAATTTTTTAAAGACCCAAAGCTTCTTTGGGTCCTTACAGTGGTTCAGTGTTAGAATTTGGAATGTAGTATGAAAAGAAGTCTACTTCTATAATTTTTAGACAAATGTAGACTGGAATCCTGATCCTTCCAATCACAGGAAAAGCTACTGAAATGCTAGTACTTGATTTCCTTACTTGTAAAGAGAATAATAAAACCTACTTTTTTATTTGTCTTGTTTTGTTTTTGTTTATATTTGTTTTGCTTTAAGAAGAATAAGTGCCTGGTATCTATTTGGTACTCAGTAAACGTGGATGGGAGTTGGTGGGAGTGTTGGCCAAAGCCTGACCGCACTCTGGAGGACATTGACCTCGAGTTCACCTCCATAAAGGGCACAGCTCCTCATGATACTACTTCAGGGAGGGCTTGAGGGAACGAAAAGATCTGGCCTTCACCAACACCCCTGCCATAAATGTTTCCTTTGCGGAAAGAGCAGAGTACAAATAGAAGGATAAATAAATAACCATTCTTCTCCTCTCCCTCTCCATCCCTTCATTCTTGCAGACTAGTTGACACATACAAAGAATCCAAGACTCTCCTTCCCAGTCCAAGGGAGAGGTAGGACAGGTGCTACTATTAGTTGTAACATTTATTCATAAATTCATTCAACCATCTATGGAGCCACCAGAGACGTAAAGATCCTCTGGTGCTGGGTTTCATAAGGGATCAGCAAAAAGGGTCAAGAGAGAAAAAATGTTGAGCTTTATTTTAAGCTTCTGTTTGTGTTTTCCATATCAAGCTTAATAAAAGCTTAATTGGGGGCAATTCATCGCAAATGTCCTGCTTCTTAATTCTTTTGACAGAAACTAGCTACCATGGCAGACAAAGGGATTTTACAAGGATTATTATGCAATGTTGTACAAACAGCCAAAACTGCATTATGCTCAGTATCTTTGAAGAGCCTGGCGTTCCTCCTTTGGAATGACTCAGTGTAATGTCCTCCACGGTGTCTCTTGGGAGACTTACCTCCTGTCCCACGTATTTGTGGTCCTTCATCCACACCCAAACTTTGCTCCCACTCTCTGAATTTCCCAATCTCAAGTATTTGTCACACTGAGTTATTAAAGCACCCTGATTCACTTTCACTCACTTAAACAGTTATGTGGAAATTACTCATGTCGTTGGCTCCTGGAAAATAAATTTGTAATGATTTTTTCTGAGCTGTCATATAATATGCTTCCTTGACATCTGGAATCCAAGTGCGGTGGAGTGGAGTGATAACAATGCTATAGTGGTAACAGTTAGAAAACAGAGATATGATGGCAAAGGAGCCATTAGAAGAAAGACAATAAACTTGAGTTAAATTTAACAAGCAGATATAGAGTATCAATCAGGTACAAAAAGAATCTACACTAGCTGTGGAAAAGGCTACAAAATGAGCAAGATGTAATCACTCTGGAACCTTCAGAAGCTTCTGACTTAGTGGGAAAATGGATATTGACAAGTATGAAATGCCTTATAGGTTACAAATAAAACTATATAGGAGTGCAAAATAAGCAGTTATTAACCCTGGATATGACAGCATATGGGCCATGGAACTCGTTAACATCTTGGTCTTTGTAGCCAGACAGGCCTGGGTTAAAATATTAACTTTACCATTTACTGGCTTTCTAGTTTTTCCATCTTAAGCAAATTACTTAATCTTCTGTGTCTCAACTATCTCAAAGATAAAATGGGTTTAATTATAATAATTATCTCATCAGATCACTGGGAAGCTCAATTAAGCCATGCATATGTGCCCCGTAGCCTCCTGTGAGAAGGGGGAAAAGAGGACTTTTAGGTCAAGCAATTTCCTGTTAGGAAAGCAGAGTGGAAGTTGTACATATCCATCTACTGACATTTCACTGGAGAAAATGTAGTCACCTGGTCACACACAACTGAAGGGGGAGCTGGGCAATGGAATCTCTAGTTGGACAGCTAGAAAAAGGTAGAAAAGATCCGGAGCAATTATCAGATGGCCACGATCTCCAAAAACAAATGCAATAATTCTTATCTAATGGTCAGACTTTTGATCCACATCCAGAAAAAAAGCCGCAGGTCTGTGAAAATGCCATGAACAGAGCAGACAGAGCAGACGAGAACCAAATCCTCATCTCTATTCCATAGGAGAGGAGAGATGTTGCACTTCTAGAGTACGCTAATTTGACATTGTGAGCGAAATTAGGGCAATAGAGAGGAAGTTTGCATCTGTGGTTTTCCCCTGGTAGCCTTCAGTTTTTCCTAGGCTGCTGTTGGAAGAAAATGAAACATATCAAAAGTGTGGAAAGGCCGAGAGAAGCCAATTGGTACAGACACGCTGGCTACAGGGCAGAGTGACAGCTAACAGCAGGGATGGAGACAGGGCACGCCAAGCAGAAGGGTACGTGGGTCTTGGATAATTTAATACAGTGAAAGTATCCCTAAACACACTTGAATGTTCTCTGAAAGCATTGCTGTGTTGCTGCCAAGCACAGAAACTGATGTTCATGAGGGTGAACTGGGTGAAGAACATCCCTAGAAGATGGGTATAGGATCCAATATTATTTACATTTTCTCCACCTCTCTTTATCCTCCTCCCTATCTCTCCTGCACCAAAAACCAATCCTGAGATAATTTTTATCCCAATTAAATGAGATTTAAGCGAACATTAAGCAAATACATTTAATGAGAAAAGAAATCTCAAAGGTGGAACCTGTAATCTAATGGAACAATTTCTGTGTGGCCAACAAGGAAGGTTAAATGGCCCAATATTCACAGAATCAAGCATTTAGTACAATTCATAAAGATATATTTAGTAGATAAAATTTAAATGCTGCCATGCTTTAAAGGCAAACTTCACTCACCCAGATAGCCTCATTACCCAATAGAATTATGCAAATCAGGTTAAACCTCATGAACTTGATATTTAATAAAGTTTCTCATTTTTTTCATACTTTAGTATGCAGAGAAAACACATTTGATGACAATGAGAATGTCTCAATGGATATGTTTAAAATTATTATTGGTCATAATTGTGTGTGTGGGTATTGTTTTACTTGTCAGTTTTCCAAGCCTAGAAGGTGAACTTAACAAGAGTTACTAGAGCAGATTTTTCCATCACTTTAAAAATGTCACTTGCCGTCATTCTAATGAATTTGTCCAGAGAAGGAAAATGATATTACAGATAGCTCTAAAAATAATAATCAGAAATCAATTTATGTTTTAAGAATATGTGTCTGTGTGTATATCTGTATCTGATATTCTTGGTATTCCCAGCATTTCAAACAAATCATAAGAAAACACTGTCTGACTTGAACAAATTACTAAGCTTCTAGCGTCCCCTTCTGGACCTCAGGAAAGCTAAGAATTAAGAGAATTCAGTTCCATCCAACAGGATCTTCTGTACATCTACTAAGTATTGATTAGTGATTTTAAGTAAGATAACTCATACTCTTTAGCCGGCTTCACCCCCAAACGGAGAGTCTGCCATAAAGATACAGAGCAAGAAGTCATCTGGGTCTCAGGAACAAGGAGTAACCAAGACCTAGAAAGCTCTCAGAACACCCTGCCTCTCTCTGCGTGACTGCTTCGTTTATTTGCATGTCTTTATTCTGAAGGATTTTCTCTACTTCTTTCGACCATAGACAAACTGGTAATCTCTGGATTGCAATTTCAAATTTCCAGGACAGGGAAACATATTAGCCTAGTTTATTTCAGGTTTCTACTGCCAACCCTGCCAGCTGAGGCTGATGTGGCAAGATCACATATACGAAAGCAGCTAAAAGGGAAATAACCCTAAAGTTAGGGAGGTAGTTCCCAGAGAAAGGAGATTATTTAGAGGTGATCAGATAGTCTCTAAATTGTCCTTATACATTATATACTTAGCCTGGAATAAGAATTTTGGGAACAAGAGAGATGTTTATATTATAATCCCTGTCTTTACAAAGGTTACAATCTCATAAACCCACATGTAATCATGAAGGAGTAAAATTTAGTACCGTGTTTAAGTGCTGAAGTGATGGCTTTGATCGAAAGGGAGCTGAATATAGTGGAAACGTGATGAAACCTCCTTTATGTATCCTTAGATGGGTCACAGATTCTTGATTTGTGGCTCTTCATCTTATCTGTAAAATATGGATGATTACATTTAACTCAAAGGCATTTTTTTGGTGATAATTAAGTGCAGCACCTACAAAACACATAGTAAACAGCAGAATCCAGGTTAAACCAGTTTGGTTCAACAAGCTTGTATTAAACACATCCTTGGTGAGGCACTGGACTAGATCCTGGCAAAAGAATTAAACATAGGTGTTTGTTGTCCTTGGGAAATTCACAGACTGTTGGAGGAGGGGTGGGGGGGTGGGTGGAGAGGAAACAGATGAACAGTTAATTCAATGATTCTGGATGTGCTTTGGATTGATCTGACAAGTTTTTGGGGGGTGCTAGGACATAAACTGGGTCTTATGGAGGTAGATAGGACTTGAACAGGAACGCTGCATATCAAACTGGGTAAAACTTTGAGCTAGTTGACCCAGCCCAGCAAGGTTGACGGTTCACATTTTCTCTGTGGCAAGGAAGTTAATTAGTAAGTAAAAAGACCTTTTCCAAACAATGCTGGGCTTAAATAAAGGGGCTAAGGGAGATATCAATGCGATTTTTAAACAGGTTTTTACATAGTAAAGGAAGTTATAAATTCCACAGTGTACATCATCTACCAATAGGTAGAATCGAAAGCATATTTTTTGCGCTCAGTGAAAATGAAAATACTCAAGAAACGTACATTAGAATTAATAGTATAAGTTCAGAAAATTTATGCCACAAACTGACACTAGGTAAATTTCAAAATCACTCTTTGCTGGATTCACTGGGGGAAAAAAGAAAGAAAGAAAGAAATGACACCAGCATTTGACTATTTTAAAGTTGCTGCACTAGTCAAAGCCTGCCAGAGCAATTTACCATCTCAGAACAATTTGTTCACTTCACTTAGAAATTAGAAGTGTGTTTGGGCCAATAAATCTAAATTTATTTGTAGTAGTCATTTTTCTTAATGGAAGTGTTTTTCAGATGTTGCCTAAGTCTAGTCGTCTGGGACCTCTTCCAATAAATGAGGAAAGTTTGATTTCATAGGTTGTCACTGTTGATTTTGTCTAACCTTTGGACTAATTGGTTCATCCCAATGTATTTGCCCTGATATATAAGACTTCCAGGACATTGGAGAAATTCATCTCTCCTTTTACGGGTAAGTGTCAAAGTTAACTTGCTTCATGGAATTAAATGTGTTTTCAGTTCAATAGGGATATACCTTATTAAAGGTGTTTGAAAAGATTTATAAGGATAGTGGTTGGAAAGTTTTGAAAAGATCACATTTATGCAATACACCTGCTGGAAGCTGATAAATTTATTTTGAGAGTTAAGGGAAAGTTGGAACAATAACTCTTGTTTGTTAAATTAAATTTTACTGAAGCTGGTTATTATTATTTTTTTTTCCCCAAGATAGGATTTAAACCCTGCACTGTAAGTACATGCTGTAATTTGAATAGAGTTTGAAGATAAGTCTGTTTTCTATTTGGGGAGATTCTAAAGTATTAAAATCGTCAGTAACATGACTGTGATGGTGATCTGATTTTTTTTTTCTGCATAAGATTAAATCTAATCGTCAAATATTTACAACGAATTAAGGCTGGTTACTTTAAAAGTCTTATTTCAAGAATCAGATGGCTTTTATCATTAAATTGCATTTTAAAAATTACTGAAACACTGTATGTAACACAGGCATAAATTAGTGGTGAGATTCAAGAGCAGTTTTCTGATACTTTTTTCTTTTCAGCAAGGGTTCAGTACCCGAAAACAACTATGGAGAGGAAAATACTTCCCATTTACTTTTTGTTGCTGCTTTCTGTTTTCTTGATTCAGCAAGTTTCTTCTCAAGGTAACTTAACCATCAAAAATACTTTCATTTAACAACTATTGCTAATCATTCAGTTCTGACTTTTATGACAACAAAAGAAATAGATTTCTAAAAACGTATATTTGTTTGAGTTTAATACATAATAAAACCTTAAAATTATGTATAGAATATATAGCATATTTATAAGCATTTTGTATTATGAAGTTTTTCAAGAAGTTTTGAGCTTTTCAATGGAATAATTTTTGTACTAATTATTCCTATAGTTCTCCCAAAGGTTTAAAAAAATATAAACACACAATAAAACTATGCTGAAATGATAAAATATCATCAGATTAACTGAAATGAACAATATGTATATAGCATATAATTTTTTCCTACATGTTTACAAAGAAATTTAATCTTTTACATCAAATAAATTACGGCATCATGTCGATATGTTACAATGAACATTTACAATGTTTCAAATGACATTTTATTAATCTTGAAAATGCGCCTTCTTTCTTATAAGGACTGTTCATCCAGATATAAATTTACACAGGTATGAATGTCATTTTATATTATAATATGGAACCATTCACAGCCATCCAAAAACAGAGTTAGTCCTGGATGAACAGTTCTTGTTATTCATTTTTAGAGAATTTTAAGGTACATTCAGTGTAATCACCTTAACAGAAGTCTCTAGCATCACAAGATAAATTACTTAACAATAACACCAAGCTTTGGATTTTTGTTTCCTTTTCATTTTTTTTTGGTTCAAGTTATTGTTTTTTTTTAAATTAATTTTTATTGGAGTATGGTTGCTTTACAATGTCCTTTTCTTTTTTTCTTTTTCTCTGATAAGCAAAATCTGAGAGAAGAAAAATCAAGGTGCATGACTGTTATGGCATTGTTTACATTTCCAGTAAAATAATTAAATAAGCCTGAGCATGTGAGATAGCTGCCTGCCATGGACATAGTTTCAGAATCACTTAGATAAGGTGGAAAAACGCATGAAAGAAAATATAAATATTTAATCAGGAATGACGAATACCAGGGTGTATCTAAACCCTCTGCTCTCTCAGAATAATATTACAAGGTTCATAACACTGGGTGCATTTCCTAAGCTACCTCTCCTCTGTGATACAATTGGCTGTTCACTAGAACAGTTTTACTCTCCTTTAAATAAATGAAATTAAAATTAGTTGTTAAAATCAACATCAATAAAAGTAGGACAGCCATTAAATCTATGGAAATAAATTTTCCTGTAAAGATGATTGACTTCCTATTTCAGAAATCTGCTAGTTATAAAAGAATAACCTTTTGATGTTGTCTTGTCTGCTTTTCTTGCGTTCTCAGCCTCTTCCCATTCTTTTTTCTTTATATATATGTATTTATATACATATACTATATATGATATGCATTTTTGTATGTATTGTGCACGTGTCTGAAAATTGTCCTAATGTTTACTGTTTTATTTGCATATTAAGACTTTAACTTTCCTGGACTCATTATTTTGAGTAATTTTTCAGTGTGCTTCTGCGTTCCTCTATGGATTTAGGACATTGCACCTGCCAGTTTCTATTCCAGAGATGGATTCAGTTGTTACATTTCTGAGGTTATCTTTCAGGGAGGTTTTCAAAGTGTTTTCTAAATGGCTTAAAAAATATATTTAAGGATAATTATGCTTTTGTTTTTGTTTTGTTTTACCCAAAATAACTCTGTTCATGACCTTTATTCAAGTCCAGATGCTTTTCAAGAGTCACCTGTTTGGTACTCTGTTTAGTGGTGGTCGTAAACATCTGACTTCCCCAACACTTATAGCGCCCAGTTATCCCCACCCATGAGAGAAGCAGGGGCCTAGGAAAGTTTGTGCTGGCATGACTAGCTTGCTGTAAACGTATGATCAGAAATGAGAGGCAATGTGATCAGGACAAGTTTGGGTATCAGAATCAGATATATCAGAGTTCAAATTCTAGATGGGCTGTTTACTTAGGATGACCATATAATTTACTATGCAAATCAAGACACTTCTAAGAGTGAAAGAGGTCACTATGAATGATTTTTTAAAATTTATTTATTTTATTTTTGGCTGCGTTGGGTCTTTGTTGCTGTGCCCAGGCTTTCTCTAGTTGTGTCGAGTGGGGGCTACTCTTGGTTGCGGTGCGCGGGCTTCTCATTGCGGTGGCTTCTCTTGTTGCAGAGCACGGGCTCTAGGTACACAGGCTTCAGTAGTTGTGGCTTGCAGGCTCTAGAGCGCAGGCTCAGTAGTTGTGGCGCACGGGCTTAGTTGCTCCGAGGCATGTGGGATCTTCCCAGACCAGGGCTCAAACCCATGTCCCCTGCATTGGCAGGAGGATTCTTAACCACTGCGCCACCAGGGAAGTCCACTATGAATGATTAATAGGTGTTAATTGACCTGTAATACATATATACTGGAGTTATTAAGTAGCTGGGTGCCCTTGAGCAAGTTATTAAAATTTCTGTGTTTCAGCTTTCTTACCTCTAAAAAAGAGACTACTAATACTCTCCTGGCAACGTTTCATAAGCATTAGAGATAATGTATGACTCAGTGCCCAGCACAGAGATGCTCAGTAAATGGCAACTAGTCATCATCCTAGTAGCAGTATCAGTAGAGCTGTAGCTGCCAGCCCTCCTCCAGGAATACCATCCTCTTTTGTGCAAAGCCATTATTCAGCCTGATTTTCAAAAGTGCATTTATCTTCTCAGTCTAGTAATGAATAAAATGGCATGATCAAGGTCACCTAGGAGACCAGGCAAAAGTCACCTGGACCCATTGCTAACCATCATTCCCAACCTTTCCAATTGATAAAATTCTGCCTCATCAAGCAGCTTTGTCCTCCTCCCTAGATTTCTTCCTTTTTACAAAGTGGCTTGGCCCTGTTTACACTAGTATTGTATAATTTTAGATTTATCAAGCTGTGCAGGGAGATGTGGGGAAGGGTATTCTAGAGATGCCATCTGCAACTGTGATTATAACTGTCAACACTACATGGAGTGCTGCCCTGACTTCAAGAAAGTCTGCGCTGTAGGTAAGTCCTGAGAGCTGGTGTCTCCTCTGTCAAGCACATGTCCTGTGAGAGTCTCCTTGCACCCCCTGCAATGCTGTTGTCACACTATTTCACGTCTCTGTGCTGAAGTGCCTTTCCCTTCCCTTGTGTAAATGCTGCAGTGTGCTGTGCCTGAGGGTGGTGTCAAAGCTTGTGATCACTGGGGGAGGTTAAGGGGAGCCTGGAAGTCTGTCACTTGCACAAGGTTACTGACTAGTGCCAAGTATCATGTCTTGTTTTAAATAGAGACAATACTATGACTCAGGAATCATTAAGTAAATAGTAATGAGTAATTCTTTGCTATTAACCAGAGAGGTAATTGCTTAGGGATGGAGCCCTTGAATAGCTTCATCAAAAAATTCATGGACATAAAATAATCTTGCTGTTTAACTTTTTGTTATTAATATGTTTCTAAATTACCTGAAAAAGACACTTTAAAAGTTTTTAATAATGAGTGTATAATGATGAATTTCAGTTACATCCCAAAGGGTATGAATTTTAAATTATGATACTTCATTTAAACATACTTTGAACCACTTTCTTGTTAATGTGCAAATATTTCATATTTAATTTATGAAAGTTATAATTAAAAGTGGCTCAAAGTTATATTTGCTTCAGAATTTTCATGTGAAGTTGATAAATATATTGTTGTACAATTTGTTTGTTGAGTAAGGAAATTATTTCAAATAGGCCTGGGTAAATCATCATGGCTTTAACCAAGGCTTTTTTGGAAGTGAGCAGGCTTCTTATATAGGCCATATCATGGGATTAGGCTGAAATCTTTCAACTCTACACCATACCCAGTTTGTCATCACAAAGATTTCTGTATTATAAATGATTTTTGAGCCTAAAGAGTGACTATTTATATTAAGCCAGCTCTTTAGAATATATTGTTGTAGAATATGCATGCTCAATTGACAAAAATCTACTTAAAAAGTAGCAGTATCAAAAGGAGAGAATGGTGGGAATTCATATGAAGTGTACTTACCTCTTTAGGCATTTCCCAATTTTCCACTGTCCATACATGAAATGACTCAGACAGCATTGGGCTGTCTCTTGGAGCCTTGAAGGGCAAGAAAATTTTCCTTAGTCACCATATTTCTTTCTTGACCAGGGCTGTCTCCACTTGGGAAACCACCTATCTTCCAAATTCCAAATAAAAGACTTAGCTATGCACTTTTGGAACTCTAGTCAGCTATAGGGTGGGAAATGGCTATCAGTACATGGGCATGACTGATTGTGTAACCAATAATCCATAATGTTTTGTTTTGCTCTGGGTAGAGTTTTCCTGTAAAGGCCGCTGCTTCGAGTCCTTTTCAAGAGGGAGGGCGTGTGACTGTGACTCAGAATGTAAGAAGTACGGCAAGTGTTGTACCGATTATGACAGTTTTTGTGAAAAAGGTAAGCATCTCAGTACCAATCATTGCCTCTCAGTACAGCCAGATCTGTGCACCTGTCTTAGCTTCACTGATAATGTCTTAACATGCGGTACAACTCAGGTCGTGATTTTACTAACATATACGCTATTTCATATTAATTTTGTTTCACCAAGATGAATTAAAGAAGGAATGCTTCTTCTAAAGCACTCCCTGGCTCAGCCAGGCTCCAGGAGTGCAAGTGATTGCAGGTTGAGTAATGGAGAGGATAGGGGCTGGGTATACATGATTTTCTCCTCCAGGTGTGGTTCAATTTCAGGTTAAATCAACAGTAAGCAGCTCATTTGATGATTTCTTGTCTAATCCTATGGTGATGACCCCACAAAGTCAACTGTCCTTTGAGCTATCTGTGCTTTTGCTCTCAATGTTTTTGAGTGTATATTTGGGGACAGAATCAACACGTCCAGCTTCTTTGAACTAGTAAATTTGAATCAGTTTAAAGCACTAAGTTGATAGGCAAACCAAGAAGCTAACTGTCCATTGTATTCCCCTTCTGATCTCTACAGTCCTCTCAGTAGTCTCTATCTAAATGCCTGTGTGTGAAGGAGTCAATAAAAATAGGTAGTTCCATTTTAAAATCCTCTTCTCTGGTTTTGGTCCTGAAGGAGTACTCTTGAGGCCATAATAAAACCCTCCAGATTTACCAAAAAAAAAAAAAAAAAAAAAAAAGGACTTTAAACAATGTACTTAAATAATGAATTCCTTTCTTTTACCAAATGTTTGTTCTTAAATCCTACTCTGTTAAAACAAGAATATTTATGGGGGTAAAAGTGAAAATAAGCATTGCTTGCATAATCTTATTTTATTTAAACAAGGCTGCACCTTCTGCTTCTTTCAAACAGTGGAGAAATAGGGTGGAAAACTATTAATCAGCATAGTTAAGGAATATTTCTTAACTCTTCAATGTTTTCATTGGAGAGCATTCCAAAAATAATGGAGACAACCCCCTGTAATCAAAATCGCAGAGTTCAGAGTTCCTACAGCTTTCAGAAGGACACATGAGATGAGTGTTCCATATTTACTCATCACTCTGATAGTTGTTTTGGCTGTGAGACAAAAAAACTAAGAATTTATTTTGGGCAGAGGATGGATAGGGAGGGAAGATGGTTAGAGAATGACAAAGCATTGAGAGAACATGTTAATAAAGACAATAGTTTATGCTACCAAGTGGTGGGTCAGATTACTTGAGGTTTTTGTAAAACTCAAGGATAAAAAATTGATGAAGGTAGTGCATCATTTACAGAATTCACAGAGATAGTCAGGGTCCAACTGAAAATGAAGGCATCAACTAGATCTTCAGTACTTCATTTTTATTTATTTTCTTTTAAATTTTATTTTACATTTTTTTTATACAGCAGGTTCTTATTAGTCATCAATTTTATACATATTAGTGTATATATGTCAATCCCAAACTCTCAATTCATCACACCACCCCCCCCCCGCAGCTTTCCCCCCTTCGTGTCCATACGTTTGTTCTCTACATCTGTGTCTCAATTTCTGCCCTGAAAACCAGTTTATTTGTCCCATTTTTCTAGATTCCACATATATGTGTTAATATACGATATTTGTTTTTCTCTTTCTGACTTACTTCACTCTGTATGACAGTCGCTAGATCCATCCACGTCTCTACAAATGACCCAATTTTGATCCTTTTTATGGCTGAGAAATATTCCATTGTATATATGTATCACAAATTCTTTATCCATTCGTCTGTCAATGGGCATTTAGGTTGCTTTCATGACCTGGCTATTGTAAAAGGTGCTGCAAAGAACATTGGGGTGCATGTGTCTTTTTGAATTATGGTTTTCTCTGGGTGTATGCCCAGTAGTGGGATTGCTGGATCATATGGTAATTCTATTTTTAGTTTTTTATGGAACCTCCATACTGTTCTTCATAGTGGCTGTATCAAATTACATTCCCACCAACAGTGCAAGAGGGTTCCCTTTTCTCCACACCCTCTCCAGCATTTGTTGTTTGTAGATTTTCTGATGATGCCCATTCTAACTGGTGTGAGGTGATACCTCAATGTAGTTTTGATGTGCATTTCTCTAATAATTAATGATGTTGAGCAGCTTTTCATGTGCTTCTTGGCCATCTGTATGTCTTCTTTGGAGAAATATCTATTTAGGTCTTCAGCCCATTTTTGGATTGGGTTGTTTGTTTTTTTAATATTGAGCTGCAGGAGCTGTTTATATATTTTGGAGATTAATCCTTTGTCCATTGATTCGTTTGCAAATATTTTCTCCCATTCTGAGGGTTGTCTTTTCGTCTTGTTTATGGTTTCCTTTGCTGTGCAAAAGCTTTGAAGTTTCATTAGCTCCCATGTGTTTATTTTTGTTTTTATTTCCATTACTCTAGGAGGTGGATCAAAAAAGATCTTGCTGTGATTCATGTCAAAGAGTGCCCTTCCTATGTTTTCCTCTAAGAGTTTTATACCGTCTGGTCTTACATTTAGGTCTCGAATCCATTTTGAGTTTATTTTTGTGTATGGTGTTAGGGAGTGTTCTAATTTCATTCCTTTACATGTAGCTGTCCAGTTTTCCCAGCACCACATATTGAAGAGACTGTCTTTTCTCCATTGTATATCCTTGCCTCCTTTGTCATAGATTAGTTGACCATAGGTGCATGGGTTTACCTCTGGGCTTTCTATCTTGTTCCATTGATCTATGTTTCTGTTTTTGTGCCAGTACCATACTGTCTTGATTACTGTAGCTCTGTAGTATAGTCTGAAGTCAGGGAGTCTGATTCCTCCAGCTCCATTTTTTTCCCTCAAGACTGCTTTGGCTATTCGGGGACTTTTGTGTCTCCATACAAATTTTAAGATTTTTTGTTCTAGTTCCGTAAAAAATGCCATTGGTAATTTGATAGGGATTGCATTGAATCAGTAGATTGCTTTGGGTAGTATAGACAGTTTCACAATATTGATTCTTCCAATCCAAGAATATGGTATACCTCTCCATCTGCTGGTATCATCTTTAATTTCTTACATGTGTCTTATAGTTTTCTGCATACAGGACTTTTGTCTCCCTAGGTAGGTTTATTCCTAGGTATTTTATTCTTTTTGTTGCAATGGTAAATGGGAGTGTTTCCTTAATTTCTCTTTTACATTTTTCATTGTTAATGTATAGGAAAGCAAGAGATTTCTGTGCATTAATTTTGTATCCTGCAACTTTACCAAATTCATTGATTAGCTCTAGTAGTAGTTTTCTGGTGGCATTTTTAGATTTCTCTATGTATAGTATCATGTCATCTGCAAAAAGTGACAGTTTTACTTCTTCTTTTCCAATTTGTATTCCTTTTATTTCTTTTTCTTCTCTGATTGACGTGGCTAGGACTTCCAAACCTATGTTGAATAATAGTGGTGAGAGTGGATATCCTTGTCACGTTCCTGATCTCAGAGGAAATTCTTTTAGTTTATCACCATTGAGAATGATGTTTGCTGTAGGTTTGTCGTACATGGCCTTTATTATGTTGAGGTAGGTTTGCTCTATGCCCACTTTCTGGAGAGTTTTTATCATAAATCGGTGTTGAATTTTGTCAAAAGCTTTTTCTGCATCTATTGAGATAATCATATGGTTTTTATTCTTCAATTTGTTAATATGGTGTATCGCATTGATTGATTTGCGTATATTGAGGAATCCTTGCATCCCTGGGATAAATCCCACTTGATCATGGTGTATGATCCTTTTAATGTGTTGCTGGATTCTCTTTGCTAGAATTTTGTTGAGGATTTTTGCATCTATATTCATGAGTGATATTGATCTGTAATTTTCTTCTTTTGTAGTATCTTTTTCTGGTTTTGGTATCAGGGTGATGGTGGCCTCATAGAATGAGTTTGGGAGTGTTCCTTCCTCTGCAATTTTTTGGAAGAGTTTGAGAAGGTTGGGTGTTAGCTCTTCTCTAAATGTTTGATAGAATTCCCCTGTGAAGCCATCTGGTCCTGGACTTTTGTTTGTTGGAAGAATTTTAATCACTGTTTCAAGAATTTTAATCACTGTTTGTGATTGGGCTGTTCATATTTTCTATTTCTTCCTGGTTCAGTCTTGGAAGGTTATGGCTTTCTAAGAATTTGTCCATTTCTTCCAGGTTGTCCATTTTATTGGCATAGAGTTGCTTGTAGTAGTCTCTTAGGATGCTTTGTATTTCTGCGGTGTCTGTTGTAACTTCTCCTTTTTCCTTGCTTATTTTATTGATTTGGGTCCTCTCCCTCTTTTTCTTGATGAGTCTGGTTAATGGTTGATCAATTTTGTTTATCTTTTCAAAGAACCAGCTTTTAGTTTTTTTATCTTTGTTATTTTTTTCTTTGTTTCTATTTCATTTATTTCTGCTCTGATCTTTATGATTTCTTTCCTTCTACTAACTTTGGCTTTTGTTTGTTCTTCTTTCTCTAGTTCCTTTATGTGTAAGGTTAGATTGTTTATTTGAGATTTTTCTTGTTTCTCAAGGTAGGCTTGTATAGCTATAAACTTCCCTCTTAGAACTGCTTTTGCTGCATCCCATAGGTTTTGGATCATCGTGTTTTCATTGTCATTTGTCTCTAGGTATTTTTTGATATCCTTTTTGATTTCTTCAGTGATCTCTTGGTTGTTTAGTAACACATTGTGTAGCCTCCATGTGTTCGTGTTTTTTACGTTTTTTCCCCTGTAATTGATTTCTAATCTCATAGCGTTGTGGTCAGAAAAGATGCTTGATATGATGTCAATTTTCTTAAATTTACTGAGGCTTGATTTGTGACCCAAGATGTCATCTATCCTGGAGAATGTTCCATGCACACTTGAGAAGAACGTGTAATCTGCTGTTTTTGGATGGAATGTCCTATAAACATCAATTATATCTATCTGGTCTATTGTGTCATTTAAAGCGTCTCTTTCCTTATTCATTTTCATTTTGGATGATCTGTCCATTGGTGTAAGTGAGGTGTTAACATCCCCCACTGTTATTGTGTTACTGTTGATTTCCTCTTTCATAGCTGTTAGCAGTTGCCTTATGTATTGAGGTGCTCTTATATTGGGTGCATATATATTTATAATTGTTTTATCTTCTTCTTGGATTGATCCCTTGATCATTATGTAGTGTCCTTCCTTGTCTCTTGTAGCATTTTTTTATTTTAAAGTCTATTTTATCTGATATGAGTATAGCTACTCCAGCTTTCTTTTGATTTCCATTTGCATGGAATATCTTTTTCTATCCCCTCACACTCAGTCTGTATGTGTCCCTAGGTCTGAAATGGGTCTCTTGTAGACAGCATATATATGGGTCTTGTTTTTGTATCCATTCAGCAAGCCTGTGTCTTTTGGTTGGAGCATTTAATCCATTCACGTTTAAGGTAATTATCGATATGTGTGCTCTTATGACCGTTTTCTTAATTGTTTTGGGTTTGTTTTTGTAGGTCCCTTCTTCTGTTGTGTTTCCCACTTAGAAAAGTTCCTTTAGCATTTGTTGTAGAGCTGGTTTGGTGGCGGTGAATTCTCTTAGCTTTTGTGTGTCTGTAAAGCTTTTGATTTCTCCATCAAATCTGAATGTGATCCTTGCCGGCTAGAGTAATCTTGCTTGTAGGTTTTTCCCTTTCATCACTTGAAGTATATCATGCCACTCCCTTCTGGCTTGTACAGTTTCTGCTGAGAAATCAGCTGTTAACCTTATGGGAGTTCCCTTGTATGTTATTTGTTGTTTTTCCCTCGCTGCTTTCAATACTTTTTCTTTGTCTTTAATTTTTGCCAGTTTGATTATTATGTGTTTCGGTGTGTTTCTCCTCTATGGGACTCTGTGCTTCCTGGACTTGGGTGGCTATTTCCTTTCCCATGTTAGGGAAGTTTTCGACTATAATCTCTTCACATATTTTCTCCAGTCCTTTCTCTCTCTCTTCTCCTTCTGGGACCCCTATAATGCGAATGCTGTTGCATTTAATGTTGTCCCAGAGGTCTCTTAGGCTGTCTTCATTTCTTTTCATTCTTTTTTCTTTATTCTGTTCCGCAGCAGTGAATTCCACCATTCTGGCTTCCAGGTCACTTTTCCATTCTTCTGCGTCAGTTATTCTGCTATTGATTTTTTCTGGTGTAGTTTTCATTTCAGTTATTGTATTGTTTATCTCTGTTTGTTTGCTCTTTAATTCTTCTAGGTCTTTGTTAAACATTTCTTGCATGTTCTCGATCTTTGCCTCCATTCTTTTTCCGAGGTCCTGGATCATCTTCACTATCATTATTCTGAATTCTTTTTCTGGAAGTTTGCCTATGTCCACTTCATTTAGTTTTTCTGGGGTTTTATCTTTTTCCTTCATCTGGTACATAGCCCTCTGACTTTTCATCTGGTCTATCCTTCTGTGAATGTGGTTTTTGTTCCACAGGCTGCAGGATTGTAGTTCTTCTTAGTATTTCATTAAAAAAAAGTAGCAATCAAACTATCTTGCATCTCACCCCTTAGTCTTTTTTTTTTTTTAAATTAATTAATTTATTTTTGGCTGTGTTGGGTCTTCTTTGCTGCATGCGGGCTTTCTCCAGTTGTGGTGAGCAGGGGCTGCTCTTTGTGTCAGTGAGTGGGCTTCTCATTGCAGTGGCTTCTCTTGTTGCAGAGCACAGGCTCTAGGTGTGTGGGCTTCAGCAGTTGTGGAACGTGGGCTCAGTAGTCGTGTCGCATGGGCTTAGTTGCTCCACAGCATGTGGGTTCTTCCCGGACCAGGGCTCCATCCCATGTCCCCTGCATTGGCAGGCGGATTCTTTACCACTGTGCCACCAGGGAACACGTACTTAAGATTGCTATAGATACCAGTTGTAGGCATCTATATATCTCAAAGTCATAACACTTCAAGAATTGAAGCAGTCAAGTGCCTCTGAATATGGGTGAGAAAACAATCCAAGAAGTTAAATAGTTTGCTCAAGATCACTAGTTAGAATGTGATAAAACTGTTTCTTGAGTTGAGGTACCTGGTGTTTTTGTGGGGTGGGAGGAGAAAGAGGGAAAGGTATGGTGGTCAGTTCATGCAGATTGCAAAAACAGAGTTCTGAGGAGAAGTTTGGTAAGAGCAGGAGGATTTATCACCACTGTCCTCTACCCAGAGTGCTTCCCCCTACCCCGTTCTCTGCCTTCTTATCTTTCAGAAGTCCTTCTTTTCTTCTGGTTCCTAATGGTCAAAACATGTTCCATGTAGGTTAAAAAGATACACATCAAACCACTAAGCTGTTTATCTTGGAGAAGGGCAATACATTTTGAGGAAAGCATAATGTGAATGTGTGAAATTCTTCCATGAGTTAATATTTATGTAGAACTTTTGTAATTAACAAAAAGAAAAAAAGAAACGTAAATTGGTATCATTTGATTTAAATGAATATGAAAACAGGAAAATGTAATTTTTATATTTATCTTCTCGAGAGCACAAACATCTGTCAACCACATGCAGTGATTATTTTGATATCACAGGAGGCTGGCACAAAGTATAGAGCTCATATTTTTTAGGCAGGCAAATACCTTCAGAAATCATCTAGAAGAAACACCTCTGTTTGCAGGCAAGAGGGGTTCAGGAGGGTTTGCCCATTTGCCCAAGGTCACGATAGACCCTTGTAGGTCTAGAACTAGAAGTCTTCTGACTCCTGAGCCTTTGCTCCCCATCATAATTTACAATTTGAGAACCAATTTTTTTTTTTTGTAGCAATGCATCTTCAGATAGCTTGGAGTAGTTGGTGTTGGGCCAAGAGCCTGCCTATACAGGTTTTCACCAGCATTTACTCTTGAAGCCAGATGCATCAGTACCTTTCAGTTAGAGTTGCTGATGAATATGAACAAGAAGTTAACTGACCCATCTTGCTTGGTCTCAGTGCACAGTCCTGCATCACCACCACCTTCAAAGTCTGCACCTCCACCTCCAGGAACAACTCAGACCATCAAATCAACAACCAAACGTTCACCCAAATCATCAAGCAAGAAGACTAAGAAAGTTATAGAATCAGAGGAAGTAACAGAAGGTAGGAAGATGACAGATGTAAAAAAAGGAGGTTTCTGAGATGAAATAACCTGTAGGTGGACTTTTATAAGACTCCTCATAGTACAGGGTGATCTTCTGAGTCATTAAAGGCTCATCACACTGCCTGTTTTAGGGCAGAGTTTAAGCCAAAGTATAAATGCTCAGTTATTTATTTTCCTTATTTACCAAACTCAGTATGGGACTAGGTTAAAATAATCAGAAGAAACAAGTCTTACTGTTTAAAAAGAAACAAAAAAAAAGCCATTATTTTGTTTGCAGAACAATTTGATTCTGTAAGATATGGGGAAGTTGAGAGAAAGTTATATAGTTATACCGCTAGTTATCTGTGACAAGCTCAGGTGCCTTGCTTTTAACTGACATTTACAAGAGCTGTTGCTCATAGTACTGATAAAACAAAAGCAGAACACAGACATTTGTAGATCAATAAATAGCATTTTTTGTTGTATTTGAACTGGCAGTTCTTTTTTGCTTTAAATCACAGTTGGTGTGATCAACTTTTTATTTATAGAACATTCTGTTTCTGAAAATCAAGTCTTCCTCCTCCTCTTGCTCAACTTTTCGGAAAATCAAGTTTTCCAAAAATTCAGCTGCTAATAGAGTTAAAGAAGAAACCCAAAGGTTTGAGCATTGATAAAGATCAGTGACTATATCAATGCCATGTTAACAATAATGACCTAAAAGTAAGGCGTGTGGGTAGAATGATTTGAGGACATTTCAATATTTGGGGGGGTATGTAACTTCATAAAAATTACTTTAGAAGATACCAGTGAAAATTTCCTATAGGAAATTAGTGCCAAGCAGCTAGGAAACCACTCTATAAAGCAAAGGAAGAAGATACTATAGAAGCAACTGTAGAACCACAGGATGGCACCAGAGATGACTATTAAGTTTTCTATTTCAAGTCCTGTCTACCTGATATCATCGCTTTCTTCTCTTTCCTCTATCTTGTCTTTTCATTTCTCCTTCCCCAGATTTATTTTATTTAACTTTTATATACTTCCTTAAGTATTTTAAAATGCTAATCCATTAAATTCTCATACCTTTCTGAGAAAGGCAATATTATTATCCACATTTTACAGATCCTCTTATTTTCCTAATAAATTATCTGTCATATCTGGCTAATTTTTCTGTAGTAGAGAAACTACAGAATTTGCTATTACCTCCTAAAAAGAGATTCCCTTTGTTCTGCTTTTTTATTATTTCCTGGATTTCTAAAGTACATTCTCATTCTCCAGGAAATACTGGATTTTGGATACTGGAGTTTTGAAGAACTCATTTCCTGGGTGATTATTTCCCTGAAGCCTTCTTTCCAGCTGAATAGCCAGATATTTAATCTTTGAGTTATCCAGAGAGTCTTGCACACAATAGAAGTGTTTGCTAAACGGAGCTCATCTCAGTGATGTGCCTCTTGGGCTCTGTATGTCACCTATGGGGTAGCTGCTAGGGGAAATCCTGTTAAACAGGGTCCTTTTGCTGCCATGGCATCCTAATCTCCTCTCTGTATCCCGAGACTGCTGAGTTTATCCAGGTAGAGGAAAGAAAGCAGTTAAAAGCCATGTGCACAGAAACAGGCCTAAGCAGGAACCATGGGGGTGACTGGAACAGATTCCCTGGATGTAGTTATAGAGGCCTCTGAGGGAATTGGTGCAGTGAGTCTAAAAGATGTTGGAACTAGGTTTCCAGTAGGAAGGAAGTGGCACCAAGCAATAAGGAATAAGAAGAGTTGAGAAAGTGACAGGCAAAGAACACTGACATAAAGAGTAGAATTAGTGTTATTGATCATATTGATCATTTCAAAGTTGCCACTTGCTTCCATATATTCTATTGAGTTTTACTTGTGTTTTTCACTCCTTATCCCATTCATTCCCTAAAATAGCCCAATAAGATAGGTTGAGCATTTATCATTTTACAGTAAATTAACAGACATGTTAGAAATTAGCAATTTGCCTAGAGACAACACAGCTAGTCAGTGATAAGGATGGCATCTTTATGTCAGTATTAAAGAAAAAAACTATACAAAAATAAAAGACGTATATTTTTTTCACTAGCAAAAGAAAACAAGAAGAAAAGAACCCCTAAAACGAAACCTACCCCAGAACCACCAGTAATAGATGAAGCTGGAAGTGGACCGGACAATGGTGATTTCAAGCTCACCCCAACTCCTAACATTCCCACCACTCAACATAATAAATTTACCACAACTCCCAAGATTACAATAGTAAAACCAATACTTTCTAAACCCAGTATTCCACCTAATTCTGACACAACTAAAGAGACGCCTTTGACAGCCAATAAGGAGACAACAGATGAAACTAAAGAGACTTCTACAACAAATAAACAGACTTCAACTACTGCAAAAGAGAAGACTACTTCAGCTAAAGAGACACAAAATGCAGAGAAAACATCTACTAAAGACTTTGCACCCACATCTGAAGTTCCTGCTACATCTACACTCAAAGCTGAAACTATAAGCAAATCCCCTGCTCTCACCTCTCCCAAAGAGCCAGATCCCACCACCAAGGAATCTACACCTACCACCACCAAGGAGCCAGCTCCCACCACCAAGGAATCTACACCCACCACCACCAAGGAGCCAGCTCCCACCACCAAGGCATCTACACCCACCACCACCAAGAAGCCCGCTCCCACCACCAAGGAATCTACACCCACCACCACCAAGGAACCAGCTCCCACCACCAAGGAATCTACACCCACCACCACCAAAGAGCCAGCTCCCACCACCACCAAGGAGCAAGCTCCCACCACCCCCAAAGAGCTAGCTCCCACCACCAAGGAATCTACACCCATCACCACCAAAGAGCCAGCTCCCACCACCACCAAGGTGCCTGCTCCCACCACCACCAAGGAGCAAGCTCCCACCACCAAGGAATCTACACCCATCAACACCAAAGAGCCAGCTCCCACCACCACCAAGGAGCAAGCTCTCACCACCAAGGAATCTACACCCATCACCACGAAAGAGCCAGCTCCCACCACCACCAAGGAGCAAGCTCCCACCACCCCCAAAGAGCTAGCTCCCACCACCAAGGAATCTACACCCATCACCACCAAAGAGCCAGCTCCCACCACCACCAAGGTGCCTGCTCCCACCACCACCAAGGAGCAAGCTCCCACCACCAAGGAATCTACACCCATCAACACCAAAGAGCCAGCTCCCACCACCACCAAGGAGCAAGCTCTCACCACCAAGGAATCTACACCCATCACCACCAAAGAGCCAGCTCCCACCACCACCAAGGTGCCTGCTCCCACCACCCCCAAGGAGCCAGCTTCTGCCACCCCCAAGGAATCTACTCCAAGTTCTCCTAATACACCTGCTCCAACCACCTCAGAGGCCTCTCCTTCAACTATCACCATGGAGCCTCCCACTACTCCTAAGGGCCCTGTTGAATCAACTCCTGAGTTTCCTGTAGAACCCACACCAAAGACTCTTGAAAACAGTCCCAAGGAGCCTGCTGTACCTACAACCAAGGCTCCTAAAGTGACCAAACCTGAAATGACTACAACAGCTAAAGACAAGGCCACAGAACAAGACACAACTGATACCATGGCATCATCCAAAATTACTCTTAAAGCAACAACTCTTGCACCCAAAGTAATGACAGCAACAAAAAAGACAACTGAAGAGACTACAAGCAAACCTGAACCAACAACAGCTATACCAAAAGGTACAGCTACTAACGCTCAAGTGACAACTCCTAAACCCCAAAAACCAACCAAAGCACCCAAAAAGCTCACTTGTACCAAAAAGACAAAAACACCTAAAGTGAGAAAACCGAAGACTACACCAACTCCCCCAAAGATGACATCAGCAATGCCTAAATCAAACCCTACCTCTTTAGCAGAAGCCAAGCTCCAAACCACCACCAGCCCTAACCAAACTCCCAACTCAGAAATAATCGAAGTAAATCCAAAGAATGAAGATGCAGATGCTACTGAAGGAGAAAAACCTCAGATGATGATTCCTAGGCCCCCTGTGTTAACTCCTATAGTTATTCCAGGCACTGATTTCATAGGGAGAGGACCCAGTCAAGGCATTGGCATCAACCCCGTGTTTTCAGGTAATATGAATCAGTTACTTTCATGTTTAAAATTGACAATGTTAACTTAAATCTTTCTGAACCAGGATGCCCTGATTTAGTATTATTCTATTGATATATATTATTTAGAACCCTGAACTTGTGAAGTTTTACATCTTCTCTACAGGTAAGCAGAGGGGTAATCACAGTAAGTTTATTTTGTTATTTGGAAAATCAAGTAATAACCTAGGATTGCAAAAATCTGCAATATTGTTTTCCAAACCAATTCCACAGGGCAATCAGAATTGAGAAACAGAATTTCACGTTGAGATCGAATATCCAATACTTGTCTAATTTAGAAGATCAGGTACCCTTACCCATTCCAGTTCATAATTTATTTTTATATAACACTTTTGAATAATATCACCTTTAAGTAAAACAACTATGAAATATATCACTTTTTCACCTCTGAAATACATGTACCTCAAATTATCCTCTTCAAGAGCTTAGGAAAGGGCGAACAGAGGAAATAGAACCCAGTGGGTTCTATTTTGAAAAGAACGGAACACTTTTCTCATTTTTATATTGGCTTAATTTGTGTTAATTTGTTTTAGATGAGACTAATTTATGCAACGGTAAGCCGGTAGATGGACTGACTACTTTGCGCAATGGGACATTAGTTGCATTTCGAGGTGAGTTTTGCACACATTTCTTTTTCTGCCCCTTGTTTTTTTCTTGGTGCTTATGAGAGCAAGAGTCATGGGAGAGTACAAGTTTGGGCTGAGCTTCCTGGAGGGAAACCTGATTGATGAACTTACCTCACACAGTATTATAAGGACCTGAGGGTAAATACCAAAATATTGGATTAACAAAACTGGACATAGTAAAGTAACAAACAAAATAAAGTTATTTAATTATAACTCCTTAATGCTAACAGGTAAAGAAAATGAGAGATAAGTCATTTTCTGTAAATCACAAAGCCAGAAGGCTCTTCCTAGAGAAGCTGGGAAACTAAAACATTTTAAGTTATGCTAAATTTCAGACTTGAGAAATATCTACTCTCAGAAATGTTCAAATACTACCTTCTGTATTAGTACTAAAAATTCTGATTAAACATCATAGAATGCTTGTTAACACATTCAATCTGCTTCTTTATGATAAACTGTTTTTAAAAGATTTCATTTTGATTTCTTCTGGGATTCAGTTTGTAGGCTGATCATCACTTTCAATTTTAGGTCATTATTTCTGGATGCTAAATGCATTCAGTCCACCATCTCCACCTCGTAGAATTACTGAAGTTTGGGGCATTCCCTCCCCCATTGATACTGTTTTTACTAGATGCAACTGTGAAGGAAAAACTTTCTTCTTTAAGGTAAGAAAAATATCTTTGTGAGAGAAATCAGCAAATAGTTATTCTTTATTATGACAATTTAACCTCCGCTTCAGAAGGGTCTCCATATTTTAATAAACTATCATTAAAATTTAATAAATAGTTAACACTCAATTTGGTAACATTGTCAACTTATTCAAATACTTAACTAAGTTAAAACTTTCTCCCTATACTTAAATCTAAGAATGAGTTCCTAACCTTTTTTTTCCTTTTTAACCTTTTAAAAAAGCTGTTCACATCATTTCCTCTTTTTAATTACCAGGATTCTCAGTACTGGCGTTTCACCAATGATATAAAAGATGCAGGGTATCCCAAACTAATTTCCAAAGGATTTGGAGGACTAAATGGAAAAATAGTGGCAGCTCTCACAATAGCTAAATACAAGAACAGACCTGAATCTGTGTATTTTTTCAAGAGAGGTATGTGTTACATAATTGACAAAATTAAAAAAAACTTTTAAGGAGTGATCTGCCAGGAAAATTTTATTCAATATTTCCATTTATTATAGGGTTTACTGTCAAAAGATATCTTTAATGGCTAGAATCAAGTATTTTCAATTAAAAAATAAAAAGGGCAGTAAGAAGTATTTAGCTCTCTCAACACGCAAATCACAACTTCATGAGTTTTCAGGACATTGATATAAAGAATGTCATTTATTTTCAAAGTTAAATATATAACTATGCAATTTGTTGGCTTTATTCACAAGTACTTCGAGATTTAGTAATTATTTTTATAATACCTCGACTAATAACCATTATTAATGTCTGGACATACTTTATGAAAAACACTGTTTCCTCTACCTTGTAAAAGCTCTCTTCCATCTCTTTGGGGAATTAAAATTAATTTTCATATTGTACGTGATTTTCTAATTCATTATAGGTGGCAGCATTCAGCAGTATACTTATAAACAGGAACCCACCCAAAAGTGTACTAGAAGAAAGCTTGCTATAAGTTATCCAGTGTATGGAGAAACGACACAGATTAGGACACGTCGATTTGAACGTGCTATAGAGCCTTCTCAAACATACACCATCAGAATTCACTATTCACCCATCAGAGTCACTTATCAAGACAAAGGTAATATTTTTTACTGTGTTAAAAATTCTTACACATGAAGTAGATGTAATAGTTTCTTACAGAGTATGGCTTATTAAATATAAATACTGACCATATAACCCTAATACTTAGTATTATTCTAATAATAATAAATTGATGCAAAACATCAATTTGCTTCAATGAATGACCAAAGATCAATACTTTTTTCTTTGTGGCTAAGAAAGGCAATTTATTCAGGCTTGTTAATTATAATACCATTAACCAAGAACATTAAATCCAAATCTGTAATCCTTAAAACAGTCCTAAAAGGTAGATATTTGTACCATATCAGAGATAGCAAAAGCTGAGGCATTGAAGTTAACTCACCCAAGGTAACAGAGCTACTGAGTGACCAAACTGGGATTAAAACCCAGGTCTGTTTGACTCGAACAGCTGCTTTTTCCAATACAGTACATTGCCTTTCAATCTGATACCTTTAAAGTGTCATCTGCAGGTTTCCTCCATAATGAAGTTAAAGTGAGTACACTGTGGAGAGGACTTCCAAATGTGGTTACTTCAGCTATATCACTGCCCAACATCAGAAAACCTGATGGCTACGATTACTATGCCTTTTCTAAAGGTAAGTTATTAAGTAAAATCTTAATAGCTTTCTGAAGATGGTATCTAATCTCTGAAACATGAATAAATTCAAAGCAAAAACAAGTGTTCAATGGTGACTGAAGGTGAGAAATTAAATTACATCACTTATTCTAATTATTCTGAAGAGAAAGTTTAGATTTTTGCTTTACTTTCAATTAAATTGAATGGATTGCAATTCATTTCTGCCCTATCATTCATAAGATTAAAGCCTATTACGAAGAAACATCCAATTAATTGAGTAAAACCGCTACTGAAAACAATATTTTACTTCTATTATCTGTGGCATTTAACAGAGGTCTTGTTTGCCACGAAGCTGTACTGATTTACATCATTACACAGTCTGTAAGATCAGAAAGAAGTTGCTGAGAAACTAATTTTATTAACAAAATTATATTACCTGGGATATTTTTCCTTGAAAAATCCATAAAAATATAAGTTCTTCTGCCTATATAAATGTCATCAGAATGTATTTTTTTAAAGAATAAACCCCCCCCAAAAAGAATAAAACCCAAATGAATTATTTTTTAAACTAATTCGGTTTTCTCAAATTCTTACTTTGAAAAAGCAGAGTTAAACCTAATTTTATTGAAAGATGGTGAAAGGTCAGTCAAGGCAATTGTTTTTCTCTTTGTCAGAAAGTTCAAATTAATTAATACATTTCTGATATTAAAATAATAAATACTGTCTTTGAGTATAATAATAAATATAAACTATTTTTAAGTTCAAGTGTTTTGTTTCTTTTTAATTGAAAAAGTGACTTCTCTTCTGTTTAGATCAATACTATAACATCGATGTGCCAACTAGAACAGCAAGAGGCATTACTACTCGTTCTGGACAGACCTTATCTAATGTCTGGTACAACTGTCCTTAGACTGATGGGCAAAGGAAGAATCGACTAACTAAAATGAAGAAAAGAATGATAAATTTTGACACTGAAACACATTTTATTAATAAAGAATGTTGATATAAGCATACCAATTTAAATACAAAAATGTTTTTCAACTCGACAATCATTACACTAAAACAGATTTGACTAGCTTATTCACAGTTATTATAGTTTATAGAACACTTAATTAATATTTCCTCTATTTATTCCTCCTCTCCCTCCCATTGCATGGCTCATACCTATAAGAGAGAAAAAGAATTAAACTGAATGCATCTTTTAAAAAGTTAGCTCAAAACTAGAGTATTCACTTACCCTAGTTCATTATAAAAATTTTCAAGATCAAGTGTGCAGGCATGTAGACAAAAAGCTGTTAGATATGTCACATCTTCAATGGAACTTACAACAATCAGATTAATGTTTTATTACATGAATGCAATCTCTAACAGTTACATTGGAAAACAGAGATATTGAAATTTTACATTTCTTTTACTAGCTAAACAAGTCACAAAGCTTTATTCTGCTGTATAAAAAGTATAACAACAATAGGCAGAGATGTAACAAGTAGTTACATCTACATAGCACTATAACAGTTTAGCTTTTCCAGATTATACCATGAATTTAAGGAAGAAATGAATAAAAATAAAATGTAAGCACATATTCATGATATACCTATGGTATACAAACTTGTCTGCAAGATGTTTACAGATTAGTAAACATCATATGCTCAATGTATACTTATTTAATCAACCCTTGGAACGTTTTAAAAAAACTAGATACACATTGGAGGCTTAAGGATTAGAAAACTCATTCCATTTATTACTATCCTACATCCTATCACGTGATCAATATGTTAGAAATTTACCTCTCTGTCTGTTAAACTGACGACCACGGACACCTTGTCTCAATGTTGTCTGAAGTCTTACTCGTCTGAAAGGCTTTGGCTGACTACTGCTGGTATCTAAGAAAAGCATTAATATACAAGAAAGCAAGTTAATAAACAAGAAAGCAGTTATAGTGACAAAAACTAATTACTAAATGAATGCATGGATAAAATGCAGAGGTGCCCATTGCTTTCAATGGTAAAAAGGTAAGAAGTTAAGAAAAAAGTTCTTTTTGACTTTTTTCATTCATTCACTCTACTAATTTAATAATAAATATGTACTTGGTGCCTATCCATTTATCAGACACTGTGCTAGGGGTTGGGGAATACAATGGGAAACAAAATACCACATCCCTCAGGAAACAACAGTCCATTACAATATAACATGAGTCATATCTGACTCTTCTCTTTTCCAGATGTCCCCAATCCAATCATTAGAAAATCTTGCAAGCTCTAATTTATTTTTATTTATTTATTTATTTATTTTGCGGTACGCGGGCCTCTCACTGTTGTGGCCTCTCCCGTTGCGCAGCACAGGCTCCGGATGCGCAGGCTCAGCGGCCATGGCTCACGGGCCTAGCCACTCCGCAGCATATGGGATCTTCCTGGACCAGGGCACGAACCCATGTCCCCTGCATCGGCAAGCAGATTCTCAACCACTGCGCCACCAGGGAAGCCCGCAAGCTCTAATTTAAATATATATCCCAAATCTGACTACTTCTCACGACCTTGACTCTACCATCCTGTCTAAAACATCATTTTTACCTTGAATTATTGCAATATCCTCCAAACTTTCTCTTTGTTTGTCCATTACTCACTTTCAGTCTCTTCTCTACACAGCAGCAAAACTGATACTGTTAAGTCTTTAAAGCAGATCATGTTACCACTCTGTTTGAAGCCCTCCAAAAACCTGCTATATCCATGAAAGCCAAAGAAATTCCAATGGTCTCCTAGATCTTTCCTCCCCCACCCTGTTACCTCCTGCTAGTCTCTCTCTGTCCTTACTGTGCTCCAGCCACAAAGGCCTCCTTGCTGACCCTGAACACATCACACCGCTGCCTTATGGACTTTGCATCCACTATTTCTCTCATCCTGGAACACCTTCCCCTGAATAGCTGCACAGCTTTGCTCCCTTACCTCTTTCAGGTCTTTCCTTAAATACCATTTTCTTAGTAATGTTTTTGTGAAATTGCCTGGCACTCGGTGGGCACTTAAGTATTTGGGGACCAAATGGATAATTGCTTAGATGGGGAGGTTTAGTATTTTATGTTGTCAAATAAATTTAAGAACACCCTAATTTCATATTATACTGTAAAAGGGAACAAGAACCATATTTTCTTATGCAAGCTCTGATAAGATATAGCTAGTACCAATTCTCCTGCTGAGGAAAGACAATTCTCATGGGACATCAGGATATAACTGGAGGCACAGAACTTCAGTTATTGTATTGTATTATTAATAATATTACTGTTTTACTAGTAACTATGACAGCTACAATTTTTTGGGGCTTTCTTACTGTGTGTAAAGCATTGAGATATAATTTACATACATTATTTTAAATCTTGACTGCAAGATGAGCTATGAATGCCCATATTTCACAATGAAATGAGCAGAGATTTAAAGTTACTAGCTGTTAAAAGGCAGATACAGGATCTGAACCTGGGGATGTTGGCTATAGGTTGATGTGTCACAGAAAAGCGTCTAAAAGGGAGAATATATCTTGAGATAGGAAAGTTCCATGATTGAAAAAAGTAGTAACTGAGCAGGTCTTCCATAAAACCTGAAGGTTCTACGACAGAGTTTGAGGATTACTGCTATAAACCATTTAAAATGAAAACAATCAGAGGATGACTGAGTATGTATTTCTTCAATAATAAAAGTAATTCCCTACCTAAAAACTTTGAGATAGATAAGCTAGTGTAGTATACTGTTTAAGAGTGGAGTCTCTGGAGTCGAACTTCTTGAGTTTGCATCCTGGCTTGCCCATTATTTACTCACTATGTGACTTGGAAGGAATTTTTCAACCTTTTGTGACTCAGTTTCCATTACTATGAAATGGGTATGCGTGCTTACCATGTTGGGTTGGTGTGAGAATTAAGCGAGTAAATATAGGTAAAGGGCTTAGAATACTGTCTGACATACAGTAAGTGCTCAATGAATGTTAATTAATTTTTAAAAGGTCCTGCAGAATTAATTTTTATTGCAAGAAAGATACATAAAATAGCCCTTTTCAAAGTTAACTTCAAAAACATGAAAAACCAAACTTTAGAACTATTTATATCAGTAAATTTCAATTTTTTTTTTTTTTTTTTGAAGCAACAGGCCTCCCAACCCTCAACCCTCCATACCAAATCTCATGTAGAACCTAATATGCAGAAGAAATAAAAAAGGAGCTGCTCTGGTTTAAACACAGGCAGGAGGCCTGGAGTACTACTCCTTAGCTTCTCTCCTAATAACCCACCCCTCACAACCCCTATAGCACCTCTAATGTAACCAATTCCCATTAATATAAGCCAAGTTCCTTTTAATAAAATAAAATTTCTCTTTTAAATGAAGCATTTTAAAAGTCAAGGAAAAAAGAATTATCAATTGTAACTAACAGAGCAGGATCTTTTGCAAACAAGTTTGATGTACAAAAGCTGTACTGTAGTCAAGAGCAGGAACTTACCTACAGAAGAACTGGAAGGAGGGTCCTGGCTGGTGGAAGGAAGATCTGACTCATCAGATGCCTGAACAGGCTCTTCCTCCTGCTGGCTATCAATTTCGAGGCCTGCTTCTGAACTAATACTAAGAAAGGAAAACAAAAATTGATTAGAAAATACAAAACTGATCCTAGAATGTATCCTAAATTTTTCCCAAACTTTATTTTTCGATAGTCTACCATTTAAATAACCCAGAGCTCCCCTCCAACTCAAAACTGCAGTCTCTGATATTGGTAACCATACATTTTTTTTAAAAGGCAGGGGAAAAGAGAGCTCAAGCTCCGTTTTCCTCACTCCTTTTCTCACTAGGACATGTTTCAATTTTAATTTTTGCTTTTTCCTCTCTTTTGCTGTTGTTGTTTTTTCTTTTTGACAAAAGATGTTCACATTCTTGATATTCACAACAGATATATTATCCAGATTTTGATACATCACAAAACAACTTTCTAGGAAAGCAGAGTACTAAAATAATTCACAACGGTTACAACTATTAGTAATATACCACTATTTCACCATGGGCTCTAGCCTAGATGAGACAGGCTAGGGTAGGTGAATTCCTGGCTCAAAGCTATAACTCCATTTTTCTCTCTCTCTCTCCCATTCAAGAAAGTACATCAAAAAGCAAGTGAGGGAGATAAGAGTACAAGAATAACTTGAATCTGTTCCAGTTTTTATCGTCTGCAAACTTTAGTACACTTATTAATAACAATGTACCTGAAAGATAACTCTCATGACTCTGCTAAAGTTGAGAAGAACTGGTGAAGTGCAGCCTACGCAAGTTATTTTAATGTTCAGAGTCTGAGCTTTCTCATTTGTAAAATGGAGATAATACTTTGCAGAGACACTGTGTGGTTTAGAAATGACATATATAAAGGGACCTGCATACATGGTATGGAATTAAAGGCAGCTAGTATTTTCAGCAGGATCTGTAACTTTCCCCAAATTAAGCAGCACTGTGTTAGAGGCATAATAATAGACCTGCCTTTTTTCTTATATACTAGAGTTGGCCTGTAATTACACTAAGAAAACGTTGCTAAATAAAACAAAACCTCTGAGCTCTACCTAGGAAATCTGGGTTCTACTTATAGCTATGCTTCTGACTATGAAGCAGTCCAACTTTTTTTATTTTATGAAGAATCAGGTTCCACCTTGAAAGTTAAACTTCTCCAAAACCACTGTCCAATGGTTCTTTCCATTAAATTACTCCACCTCCTTTGGTTTAAAAAAGCCCAGATGATTTGTTATGAAATACTTCTTTTGTTAAACTTTGTTTATAACTGAAGTGCTAAAAACAGTCAGGTCTTGAAGATTTCTGATTTTTAACAAGTTAGTGTTTCAGACCAAGTTCTAAATGCACGTAAATAAAAAATAGGTGAGGTTTGCTTGAGAGCCCACTACTAAATGGAAAATTGAGTCATTTCCTAATATTTCCTAATTTTCACAGAAAGCCTTCTTTCTTGGGGAAAAGTTCAAGCAGCGATATTAATGGAAGGGTGATTCTAAAGAATACTTTGTTCTAGAATGCATCATGCAATTTTCAAGGAGAGAACCTTTTAAAAAATTATTTGTCTTCTGTAATAACAATGTCTTAAGTCTTAAAATATGATATTTTGTGCAAATATTAGTCTTCCAAAATATATGGCTTGGTTTACTTTTGTAACAGGATGCTATTGAAAACACAGCTCAAGAGACTGTTGCTTCCTGGCTTAAAAAAAAAAATGTAAAAGTCTGACAAGTTTAAGCAAGCAAAAATTACACCGTAAACATTTACCCTTCAGATTCTGCCTCCACAAATACTTCATCTCCATCATCACCTGTTGCTGTTTCATTTGTTGTGGATAAAGTGCCAGTGGATGTTGTCACCATTGGAACAGACTGAGAAGCATGCTCTGAAGCATCAGAGGTGGTACTCTCAGTAAATACAGTCACTTGAAAAAATGAAAGACCAGAAAAGCAATGAAAACTTTAACAACTTTGTGGTTTCTCTAATTTTTAGCTAGAAGATATATCACAGGTTTCCATTTTACCATTATAACACATAATCTATTGATCTGCCTTTGATACCTACCCGGGGCTGCTACTTGCAGAGGAGTAGTGGGAACACTTCGGCCACCTGACTCCTCTTCGTGAGCTAGGAAGAGGGGTGTTTCATACATTCCCAAACCTAAAGACAATTCTGAATATTAATGATTGAAAGAACAAAATATTGTCAATATCCCAGACATCTAAAAGAAAAAAACTAATCAGTGGAGACACACAAATTTGTTGGAGCCCACAATTAACCCATCAAGCAAAAATCAACCCCTCAAAAATGTAAATACAATTTAAATGTTTCCTTTAAGCTCCCTAACACTAATTTAAGTAACCCTGAATAAAAAACAGCTAAAATCCTCTTATAAGTTTTGTACAAGCTAACTTTACTGAGTGCCCAACTATGAACTAGGTACTGTGTTTGAATCTACTCTACACCAAAACAGCAAGGTATTATTAGTCTCCTTTTCGCTAAAGAAACTGAATTTCAAAGAGATTAATTAACTTTCCCAAAGTTACTAGTAAACTGGTAGCATTCCAATTTAAGCCTAGATCTGACTTCCAAGTCTTGGAAGTGTCCTATAATAAAGCCACATAAAATTGTGAATTCCTCTGAAGTCAACTCACAATTTCATATTGGTAGAGGGAAGCAGTGTTAGACCTCACATCCTAAACCACCAGGGACTAAGATGTATTGCATGACTTACACGAGGGCTGCAGATTAATCTTTGTTTTGGGCTTATTATTAAAACAGTATGCATTCCCTATTCACTTACAAAATGCCATAATTGCTTCCCAGAAATATAGCGGGTTCTATGAATGCCAACCAATGATTAAAAGGTAATTAATTCCAGAAATAGCACAATTCATGTCCAAATAACCAACTGCTATTGGTTATGTTAGGGGTCATTTTATTCCACGTTTTTTTAACATTTTATTTTTCTTATTTTTAGTGTTAATGGAAAATATCTAACTAGTTTTATACACTTAACTAGGAATGTCAAATGTCAAACTAAACAAAAAATATGCTGTATTCCTTCCAACAACTTTCAAATGGCTGGTTAGTACCTAGGTATATTTATTAGCACAACAGATACTCCTGATACTATATTAAAAGCCAAAAGAGATACAAATGTAAAAGCTAGTCATTATGCCCAAAGAACTGAAAATTTTGTTGGAAAGACTAATATGTAAGGCAGTGCTTAATAAGCAGTAAATATATTATAGCTTCTTCCATAAATTAGGATAAGGTTTATTTAGATATAGACTTCTTTACATTAATATTTGCTCACTTAAAAAAAAATCATGTCAGAACAGCTTATTATCAAAATACATGCAAATCCAGGAGAGCTAAGCTTTTATTTAGCGATTTACCTCCTTGAGAAGCAAGTTGGCCAAGATCAGAGTGACTAGAACTCGTTTGTGGCATATCTTCAGGTGGCCCAAAACGGAATCTAGGAACACCAGCAACCTGTGGGGAACTAAACAGACAAAAATTAATTTAAGATGACACTTAAAGTTACCTTGTTTAAACTGCAATGATGGAAAGACTATAGGAAGAAGGAAGAATAAGCATAAACAAAGTAGGAAGAAAACAGTTTGAAAATAAAGTTGATAAAGGAATTCTCATTTATGAAAATATTTTCAAAATATCAGTTGTCAAGAACTTAGCAACAATATAAATCGTGTGATTCATATTATGTGATCTATATATACATGATTTATACATAAATAGCTTTCAGCTGTCCTGAACTACACCTCACATTTCTTGAATCTGCTAGAAATCCCTATGTAGATATATTGAAAGCAACATAAACTGAACACGAAATGTAACAAAAAAAGAATAAAGTCATGAAAAAAGTTTTGTCTCAGTTTTCAACGTTTAGTCATAGATAAATCAGGTCACCTCTCGAGCCCATTTCTTATCTGAAAGAATTCACTAGGTGGCTCCCAAGGTCTAGAAAAAAACTTTAATATTAGATGGCTAGAAATTTGTTTTCTCGCTGACCTAATAACACTACCATCCATCTTTCTGCCCATAATCCAGGATATAAAATAGCATTATCTCACTCTTTGCCCACTCCTTACCCTAACCTTTCTTGGCTAGTCAGCTACTGATGTTTATGGATTCTACCTCAGTAGTAACTCTTGAATCTATTTTCTTTTCTGTTTCACACTATTGCTTTAGTTAAGGACAGTCTCAGGTGAATTTTTAAACATGTCTCCATAAGTTATTCTTCTACTAGAAGGACATTAAATTCTTCTGAGCTATGTGAGAATGTTGTTGATTGGCTGGCACTCAGCAGTTCTTTAGGAGTGAGTCTGTTTCTGACTGGCTGACTTTTGGAAGGATGGGGCTGACAATGATCAGTTGGCTTGTAAAATTGTGTTAGCTGAGGTGAGTTGTGGTTAACTGAGCAAATTTAAAACTGGTTTTGACGGCCATATGTTGCCACATACTACAGAAAAATCAATCATTCCCCAAGTTTGTAGAAACATTTTTATTCTATTCTTCAGGTACATCCTGTCATGCAACTGATACTTCAGCCACAATTAAACATGTGCACTTCCACGTGGAAAGTCTTTTTATTCTTTAAAAGGAGTGGTATAGCACAAGCGTTAAAATAGGTTCTAGAGCCAGACTGGTCTGAAATAAACAAACAGTCACTTCCTAGCTGTCTGACCTCTGGAAAATTTGTTAGCATCTCTGTGCTTCCTTATCTGTAAATGAAATAATAGTATCTATCTTCATAGTTACGAAGATTAAATAAACTGATTCAAGGGAATACTCAGTTAAGTTTTAGGTGTTTTTTTCCAAGACTCAATTTAATGTTGTCCCCATTAAGTCCTCTCAGATTCTCTTCCCCTAAGTGTTAGAATAAATCACTCCCTCGTTTATATAAACAAAGCCTATTGCTTATGCCTCTATTCTCCTAGATTGTTTAGGTTATTATTAGTTGTGCATATGCTTAGCTTTCACAACAATATTTTCCATCATGATCACTGTAATTACTAATACCTTCACCAACATCTATAAAGCATTTATTATGTGCCTGGTGATATTATAAACATGTTAACATAAATTCATTTAATTCTCACAACTTATGAGGTAAGAACTATTGTATTATTATTCTTATTAATAAAATGAAGATACTCAGGAACAGAGAACCCAGCAACTTGACATAGCTAGTAAGCAGTACAGCTAGGTTCCAACCCAGGCATTCTAACTCTAAAGTCCATGCTCTTAACCATTGTTATACTGCCTTTAAATTTCAAATTCCTGATGGAAGCAACTGTACTTCATTCACCTCTATGTGATTTTCCCCAACACTACACCCTCAACCCTCCTACCCTCAACTGCTTAGTACATAGCATAGGACTTAACAAATAATGAATCAATCAAATGTAATCAAGTTAACAGGGAAACAGGAAGAATTTGATTAGTCACAAAGTATGTTTCCCTCTCACTGACTTACTGAATTGCTTCAGCAAATCCATCAGTACGATGTGGCACAACAAGAGTTGGGGTACTTGGAACTGTTCTATCTTCATCATCAAAAAAATGCTGCTGCTAAAAAGACAGAAAACAAGTACTGAACAGGCATGACAGGAGCATACGTACGGACTACACAAATAACTGCTGAACAAATGAATCACTTTTACACGACAGGTAGGTACTTACCATGCCACCTATTCCTGGAGTCAACTGAAGCCCACGTCCTACAGACTGCCTCCGGGTCATCTGGATTCTCTATGTCAAGAAAGGAATTTCATTTGTTTTAAGGAATTAGGCAATGAAAGAAACACCAAATATTAACAGATATGGCTTATTATATGCTGGTAATAAAATAACTGAAATGTTAGCAGATAATGTAATCACTGGGATTTTTCTTAGGAAAAACTGCTACTAATCTTGTACCAGTAATAAAGAAATCCATTTTGTAAACAACGACATGTTTTTAATTATAGACTATAATATTAACCAAGAGACAAATATTTTATTAGCCAGTAGATAATATTAACCAATATGTAAAACCAAACTCTGATCCTATTTGTAGGTTCCGATCTAACTTAGTTCCTATCTCCTTAATTTAAGTGTTAGTAAGTATCCTTTGATCTTAAAGTTTAATTATCCTTTGGAGTTCAAACAGCCGTACTGACTACTTGTAAACTGTTTCCCAATTTAGACAATTCTAAATTGATAGAATTGGCATATTTTGCAGGATCCATAAACAATCCTGTAAGATTTTATATTTTCAGAAGATGAGGTTATCTTCATCAGTGGTATTTTAGTAGAATCTACACTTGACAGTGTTTAGTACACTACAGAGTAAGACTCAAGCTACATGATTAATAGAGCCTTTGTACTTTTCCTGCTATTTCTTCAAGAGCTTCTGATAAGAGATGTCCAATCCTACTACAAAGTGTTACATGGAAAGGGTTATGCACACTTTCATGAACTTTAATAGTGGATATTAATATATGTGATTGCAAAAAAATAAGAGGAAAAGAAGTTCTGTTAAGCAGAACAGAAATTTCCTTTTTTTTTTTTTTTTTTTTTAAAAAAAAAGTGCACCTTAGAGAAAGAAACCTTCAAAACAAATGGTGGACAGATGCTGAAATACATTTTATTTTAATTAAAATCCAAGAAAATTTTCTTTAACCTGTAAAAACAGCGAGGAGACTTTTATTTTCTATGAATATAATCATCTCACTTTATATACAACTTTAATAAGCCTTGCCTTTCCAAAGTTCACTTCCTCTATGAAGTAAATTACTGCCATATTTCAGGGAAAATAATTCAGAGATTAGTTTCAGCTCAAAAATTTTACAAAAATACACCAAACATTAGAACGTTCACTTAATTTCTGGGGAAAAACAAAGTAATTACTAATGGAAAGAAAGGGAGAAAAAACCCAACATGTTTTCAAGTAAAATTTTCAGAATGACTAGTATTTTTAATACCTGAACTGGTGGTCCTAACTCTTGAGGTGGAGCATGAATGGTCAGTCTTGGGGGAAGTGGGTGTGGTGGGCGTCTTGGTGACTGAGGTGCTCGAGGGGTCTGTCTTTCAGATGCTGATGATGGCTGTTGTTCTCTAGAAATCTCCTGGGAAAAAGAGGACTCTGCAGTACCGGTATTTCCTTCACCTATAGGAAGAGAGAAGCTTACTTTGAACAATTATGTTTACCACAAAGTAACTTGGACAATCCCTAGAAGTATAAATCTTACCACTCGGAATGTTCACCTAATATTTTCAGAAAAAAAGTAGTGAGGTGTGGTAGACCCAGAGATACTGGGTGTGCAGTTAACAGTGGTATGGCCTTAGCAACTCCCTTCTATTTATTTGGTTGGTTAATGGAACAAAAATGTAATGTACAAGAAACATTTTTCTGAAGATATTAAATAATGGACATAAAGCACCTAGCTTAACACATGATAAAATAAACATTTAATAAATTTTGGCTCATATTATTAAAATAGGCAAATTACCTAAAGATCAGACCACTACAGTTATTAGTATTACACTCAAACAGGGGGAAGGAGATTGGTAAAAAGCCTTACAATAACTTTCATATTCTGGTTTTCCTAAATTTTGAATTTCAACGGCCCTTCAGATGTCTAGGTCTTCTACATACAAAGTAAAACAACAGAAGTGAAAAGTTGAATACGATATCAATTTAGTAGTTTAAAAGTCTGAGGTCTAGAATCAGATTCCAGCCCTAACACTTTTTGTTTTTTAAACGTTTTTATTGGAGTATAATTGCTTTACAATCGTGTGTTAGTTTCTGCTTTATCACAAAGTGCATCAGTTATACATATACATATATCCCCACATCTCTTCCCTCTTGCATCTCCCTCCCTCCCACCCTCCCTATCCCACCCCTCTAGGTGGTCACAAAGCACCGAGCTGATTTCCTTGTGCTATGCGACTGCTTCCCACTAGCTATCTATTTTACATTTGGTAGTATATATAACTCCATGCCACTCTCTCACTTTGTCCCAGCTTACCCTTCCCCCTCCCTGTATCCTCAAGTCCATTCTCTAGTAGGTCTCAGTCTTTATTCCCATCTTGCCCCTAGGTTCTTCATGACCTTTTTTAAAAAATTCCATATATATGTGTTAGCATACGGTATTTGTTTTTCTCTTTCTGACTTACTTCACTCTGTATGACAGACTCTAGGTCCATCCACCTCACTACAAATAACTCAATTTCGTTTCTTTTTATGGCTGAGTAATATTCCATTGCATATACGTGCCACATCTTCTTTATCCATTCATCTGTCGATGGACACTTAGGTTGCGTCCATGTCCTGGCTATTGTAAATAGCCAGCTTTAACACTTAATAGCTATGTGATCTTGGTTATATCACTTTGCTTCTGCTTCTCAGATTCTTCACTGGTACCTGAATCTGATAGGCTTACTGTAAGAATTAAATAGTTCAGTACAAGTATAGTTGCTCAGAAAAAGCACTTATTTTGTAATTACTAGCAATGTACCAAATCCATCCACTAACTTAAAATTATCTAGACTACTAGGCATATTTTTGCTTGATTGTAAAAAATAAAAGGAAGTCTCCAACAAGTATTCAATGAGCATCTGTTATATGTTTTGTATCTAGGAAAAATGGCTATGAACACCCACCCTCACAAGACTTAGCTTCTAGTGATATTACCTAAAGAGGCAAAAAAATTTCCCTTTATAACCCAATTATGTGACACAAAAAAGGTGTTTCTTAAATCCATAAAATGTTTTAGAAAACGTAAATTATTATAATTAATCTCTCTCCTTAGCTCATCTCCCTTAAAAAGCAACACTATTTTCATTATATGGTTCAGTCTTCATTAGTTTATTTTTCTCTTAAACAATTAAAAGTTGAAAAGATTGCCTGCCTTTGCTTTCTTTAATTCAAATGAGCATACAATTTGCACTTTTAAATATACAGGCCTACACAGAAACTCAGATATACTGTTTTCCCACTAGTCTACATATATAAAGTTTTTATTATATTACTATTAATGATTCTGGCTCAGTATTTGTTAAAACCAGAATGGCATACTAGACGATCACCAATTCTTTAAAAAAACATTTTAAAACCATTCTAAAATAAAATTATTATCTATGAATTCCATAATTCTTTACTGCCTATAACAGTCCAGCTGACCTCCAGGACTCATCCTTTCAAGAATTAACAAAAGGTGTGCTATATTGATGAAAAAATCTTTTATTCATTGGAAAACTGGACAACACTGCAAAACTCCTACACCCACAAATCTTGAAACATGTAGCCTGATTAGACTGACCTCTTCTGGTTGTGAACTGCCATTACTATTAGAAGTCCCTGACTTAAATTTCTACTTAAGAGCAGCAGCAACACATGGCATTTATAATGCTTTGTAGATTTAAAATTTTTGAATCTTACAGCAGACCAATGAGGTAGAAAAAACAGTATAATGACTACATTTTAGATATAAACATAGTAGACTTTATGAGAATGATAATGACAAAGCAAGAACAAGAGCCAGTCTTCTGCTTGCCAGTTTATTAACCAAGTTTTATTACCTATGTGATAATTAAGTGCAGTCCTAGTTTAGAAAACATCAGGTTAAAATATTAAAAGTGTTCAATTAAAAAGAGACTAAAAAAACAAAACAAAACATAAAGAAAGAAAAACAAAACCAAATCTCACCACTGTTTTGAGAATCAGCTGCTCTCTGATTACTTTCACCTCCACCCATACTTTCTTCTGTTTCTGTACCTGGATCAGTCCCATCACCACCCTAAAAACAAAATATGAATGCTAAATGCAAATAAATCAAGTAGTTACCTTAAAAAATAATTAACCAAACCAAACCACAGTAGAAACAAACAAAAACCCAAAGATAAGAAAAGCTGTAGTGTTCTGAGAATACAAGCCTTTTTATATTCTTGAAAAACAATACTAAGCAAGTTCTTAAAGAAAACTGATTGTCAAAATTCTAGCCAGTTACCTCAGCATCATCAGCTTCATACCCATCGTTGCCATCTGCACTACCAGTGCCTTCATTACTATCTTCACCCTCGTCTCCCATCCCTGTGTCATCTTCATCATCATCGTCTTCTTCTTCATCTTCTTCATAATCCTAGTAAAAAATCCCCAAGTATAAATAAAGATCTAGGACATGGTACACGTGTTCTGCATATCTTGATACCATGGTTAGAAATTTAAGTGACTCATTATTGACCAGGATACAGGAGTTGTCCTGAAAGTTATATGGGATTACTTCAGTGGCAGCAAGTATCAAAACTGTGAAGCTTACTGGAATTAGTACAGTAATAATCAACTCTGAATTCTAACTATTCATATGAGATCAATTCAAAGATTAAAGCTCCCAGATGTCCACAGAATGTCAAGTGGTCCACTTTAATTCTAAATTTAAAATGTGGCATTGAATAAGAAAATGGTGAAATTATACTATGCTATAAGCTTTTAAAAAACATTGATTAATAAAGGAATCTAAAAACGAGAAGCTGTCAATATAGGATTAACTCCCAAAATAAAATGCCAAGTTTCACTTAGAATATGTTTTAATTATCATGACATTCTTTTGAAAAGAACTATAAGGGCTCCACAAGAAAAAAAAACCCTTTTTACTTCCAGAAACCACAGTGCTTACAATTAAGTCTATAGTCACTTATCAGTGAGATTTAAGATTAAGTTTAATTAATCTAACAAATTCTAAAGGACTCAGTAATCATTTAAAAAAAAAGAGATTTTCCATCACTTGTTCTATTCAAAATGTTAAGTGCATAACTAATCAGGATAAAAGAAAAGCATAATAATCTATTTAAAGTGATGGGGAATCAGAATTTACTGGTTGATGCATTAGTATTCCCAAGGATTTCAGCATTTCATCCAGCAGTTTAAAACAATACAAGATTTCAAATCCAAATTTACCTCATGTTCCCCATCATTTTCATCATCATCCTCCTCTTCATCATCACTGTCAATTACAATGACATCATCTCCTTTGCCTTGACCATCTTGTGATGATGTTGTTTGCTGATCTGATTGAAGAGGTCCAAGGTCTATTTGTAGAGACTGAGAGGTTTCTTCACTGTCTTCCATTGGTGTATAATCTCCCTGGGTGACTCCCTTTAAAAGCAAAAGATAAATGAATAAACAAACAAATAAATAAAGTCAAGTATACTTAAAACTATCAGTGACATACTGTAGATATAAGTAAAGGCTAAAGAATACTTATGGACTACCAGAATTTTATTTTTAAAAATACAGTTTTGAAAGCAGAATTAATTTAAAATAAATGCTTTGAGTTTCTTTACAGTCTTCCTATAGAAGAATTATTATAAATCCCACTGGGTAATACTCCAATAAAAAAGAGAGAAAACACTTTATGTAGACACACATGTATATATGTGTCAAATCTACCAGTGTGGTACTGCAGATGAGTGTTGTCCATCAGAAGTATAATGTGAGCCACAATACATTTCCCATATGGAATTTAAAATTTTTTAGCAGTCACATAAAAAAAAAAAGCAGGTGAGATCAATTTTAACAATAATTTAATACAGCCCAAAATTTCAACATGTAACCTATATAAAAATTATTAATCCTACATTTTAAAATTTGTAATAAGTCTTCAAAATCCAATGTATATTTCACACTTAAGAACATGCCAGTTTGGACTAGCCATATTTCAAGCGCTCAACACCCAACATGGTTAGTTAATAGTGCGGACCAAAGGCAGAAAAAAGACTATCCATGGAACTGTAACATATAATTTTAAAAAAGACAAAAAATTTTCCCCAAATCAGAAATACTGTGTAAAACACACTAAATAAAACAAACTATTATAATTGTCTTTTTACAAAAATACTTCTCCCCCTCTCAAAACTCTATCTTAAGCCTTTAAACTGCATTAAAGATATACCAGACGTAAAAATAATTCTTCCCTTAATCTATTTCCTCACAATTCCATTTTTTAGCTACTGAAATAAACTGCAATTTAACTTTATTTTTTGGTATTTACTATAAAAATTTAAACGTTTACTTTTTATTTTAGTTCAGCACTCAGCAAAATCTGTTTTTTTTTGGCCATGCCACACGGCATGTGGGATCTTAGTTCCGTGATCAGGGATCAAACCTATGCCCCTGCAGCGGGAGCGAGGAGCCCTAACCACTGGACTGCCAGGGAATTCCAAAATCTCTTTTATACAAGCCAGAAACAATGTCTTATGAACTAAATCATTCATAAAGATGTTTACTGTAATGGAAAATATGAGTAAGTCATGGTATAACTAAAAACGTAACAAACTAACATGCTTATTTCAAGAAAAGCAACACTTAGAACATCTGCTTCATTGTCAGAAAATTAGAAAAATGAACGGTTACACTTTCACACACTAAGTAGACAGTGCAAGAAGACAAAATGGAAAGCCCAAAGGCACTTTTGAGTCACAGACAATTTTGCCAATCTCAAGAAAAAGCTTTGCACAAAAGATTTCAGTATAATTTAACCAAGCCTGGCAATAACATAGAAATTCACATCTTATTTCAAAATTGTTATTATGCTCTTCAGGTATGACCCGCTCTGAAATATACACAAAATCGATGTCATTTAGAGTATTACATATTCATCTTGGAGGTTTAGTTTTCTGTTCTTAACCAAGGAAAACGGAAAAAATTAACTTACAAAATTAATGCATCTAAGAAACTAACATTTACTTGCAATCTATGGTTACTTATGATTAGCCTGAAACAATTCCTTTATTTTATACAGATAAAATAATTTTAGAATAAAATGATCCTAAAAATTTATCCAGACAGAAAGTACTGTTTCAAGCTTAACAAGACAAATGGAAACCAGACAGCCTGAGTTCAAATCCTAGCTCCAATGCTATGAAAACCTGGGTGCATGACTTAGCTGGGCATTGGTTTCTTCACCTGTAAAACAGGGAACCCTGTTGCAAGATTTCTTATGAGGATTAAATCAGTTAATAAATGCAAATATTTCAGAACCACACTTGGCATATAATAATGAGTTGTGTTAACTAATATTATAATATTACTATAAATATGAATTATTATAAATTATGAACTCTCAATTTGTAGGGCGGAGGAATGGAAGAAAAGCAATAATTTGAGTGCCTAATATGTGGCAGGTACTATTTTAGGTACTCTACAAAACTAAAAATTATGTTATCTTATGACAAAATTGAGGCTTAGGAGAATTAATGTCTTGCTTACAGTCACACAGCTTCTAAGTGGTAGAGTTAGGAACAGAAGCCAGAGCTTTGTAATTTCAGAGTCTATGCATTCCCATTAGTTAGGCTGCCTCTGGAGAAGCCTCAATGTGAGTTCAAAAGATGAAGAGGTACACAAATGCGTTTCCTTTCACAGATTATTTTAATTCAGTAAGGGAAGCAATAGAGGGGAGCAACAAAGGATACCAAATGGGCACTTATTGATTAACTCAAGACTCAACCAGCTCATCCTTCCAAATAAAACAGAGTGGGTAATCTTTACTCATGACAACCTTAGCTTGGAAAATCTATGCTAACTATAAACAAAAACATTGCTTTAATAAAGTTTAGAAGGCAGGATACTAATTAGAAGTAAAGCAGAAACAGCATTGGTAATTCTAACAATATTTCATTAAACATAAAAGCAGCAAATTGAAAACAGAAGTCCAAATAATATTTCAATTTGTCAAAGCTCATTTCATTCACTAAAAGCAGTAATTTGTTTACTTTAAGTATGTTTTACTTACTTCTCCAATGGAATCTTGAGAATCTTGGTTGTATACTTGAGTCTCTACCTCTCCATCAGTACTTTCTTCTGCCATAACTTCTTCCTGAATCATGACATACAAGTGTGGTAACCATATCAGTTCACTAGATGAAGCATCACCTGGTCAGTGAGTTCTCCCAATAAAACAAAACTCAAATCTGTAATTTTATGAAGCTGTACATCAGAAATGTTCACTTATATTTATTTATAAAATATAAACAATCACATTCCTCTTTGGTATATACAAAATAAGGTTTATGAACATTAATTAAATATATGCAAGTGAAATTAATTTAGTAGTCTCAATGCTTGATAATAAAACAATTCATTACAACTTATCTTCAACAAAAGAAAATAAAAGAATACCATTTTGGTCAATCAGAGAAAAAGATGGCAGGTACCAGTTTAAAATTCCCATGAGACTATAACTTCCTTATTCTTTAAAAAAAAAATTGAAATGGAATTCATCCTACGTTTTTGTAACTGTGTTTTAAAAATTGAAATGGGAACTAATTCAATTAAACATACTCAAAGAATATAAAACAGTGTTGGCAACAGCAACAATACCTGGGTTTTCAGTGGAAATTTTACAGTAAGTTCAACAAGAGAGTTTTCTGGATTTTGATCCCAAAAGGTCCATTCTCTTAATAATGTTGTAACTGAAAGAATACCTTGGGTCTATCGGTAGAAGTAAAAGTAAACAGAAAGATCTTTACACACCTCAGTTCCTACAGGTGTAACACTTTTCAACTTCTTTGGAAGAGGCATTTCCACTGTATCGTCAGAGATCTGGTCTGATGCTTCTATGGTGCTATCTTCTTCCTCTTCACGTGTGCGCTTCGGCAAAGAAGAACTTGGGGTAGCCGACACTTTGAAATTACATAATTTAAACCTTGAATTAGAGCGTGATAATCACTCAATTTAGACAAAGTTAATTTAAAAAATATCTTGGTCATTTAACTAAAAAAAAAACATGGTAAAAATTTGGACAGAACAACATAATTTGTTCCTGCTAATCTATGTGTAAACAAAGAGCAATTTACGCTCTGAATCAATGGTCTTAACCATTGGTTAATAAAGCCAATCAACTTCTACAACAATACATCTGACTCACTGTGACTGTACTGATACAGAATTGCTACTCACAAAGCTTATATAGGGCCATCTTATAATTTATAAAACCCAGGACTCCTTGGATAAAAAAATTTTCCTTGTACGTTTAGACTTGAAAATTCTTACTTAATCTTCTTCTAGATATCTTTTAGTTCTCAGGACTTGTATTAAGTTATAGCTGACCCTTGAACAACTCAGGGGTTAGGGGTGCTGGCCCTCCATATCAGCCATTCCTTCGTGTCTGCAGATTCAACCAACTGAGGATGTATAGTACTGTAGTGTTTACTATTGAGAAGAATCCACATTTAAGTGGACCACAAAGTTCAAACCTGTGTTGTTCAAGGGTCAACTGTATATAAAATAAGTTTCAGGTTGTATCACCTTTAAAATTAGTCAAAAAATAACTGGAAAGGAAGAAAGATCTTAATGACAAAAACGAGTGACCTAAAATAGAAGTCAGCAGTAAACATAAAATAAGATGTTAGGAATATCGTCATCCATTTTAATACCTGGTAGAAAACAAGTAGGTACAAAGAACATTCAAACTATGTATTATACTCAAGAAACTATAAATGCACAGGTCTACTCTAACCTCATTTTAAAATTAATCTTACCAGTGCCAAACACTGCTGTGGAAGTAGAAGGACGCTCAACTGGTGAACTCTGAACCACCTCCACTATGTTTGGGGATAGCTCTTGATTTGTAGGCTCGATCTGAGGATGACTCTGTTGAGTGGGCTGCACAAAAGCCGTAGCCTGTGTTTGTTGCTGAACAGTTAAAATGGGTTGAGGGATAGAAGGCTGGACGTTAGGACTAGTAGAACGAACAGATCCACTTGTGCTTCCGAAAACTGGAACATGTTCCACAGGCCCTTCTGATTGCATGGCTGAAAAATAATTAAAACATTTAATATATTAAGTTTTCTACTTTTACCAAAGCTGGAATTGTCCTTCCCTATTCTCTTATAGGTGACATTTTGCATAGTTATTTATGTACATACCTCTTCCACTCACTAGACAAAAAACACTGAGGGTAAAAGTAATGTATTATGCATTTTTGTATTGCCTATGTGACAGACATAGAGTGTGCAGTAAACTGTTGGCTGAATTAAATAAACTGTTTTTGCATCTATTATTCTATGTAAATGACCAAATAAAATGACATTAAGAAACTCAAAGTCAAATTATAAGTTTTTATTAAGTATCATTTTGTTTTCAACTAATATAAAATGACTGTTAAGTTTAACTGGTAATATATCTCATAATTATTTTACTGAATGTAGTTCAAATAAAATATTCTGTCCTTTCACAGCATATGTACATGTTATATATTTCTAAACACTTAGTTTACTGAATTCTAACATTTGTTAAGACAAGGATCTAAGAAAATTGTATTTAGTAACTTTTACTGACACCTATCTTGGGGTTGGGTAAAGGGATTAAACAATGAGAGAAACAAATTCCTACCCTTGAGGAGCTCAATCTAGCAGAATAAAAAAACATGTATTCAACTGAATAAAATGTGGCTGTAATTGTTGTAATGAGTAAGAAAGTGACATGGGAAGAAAGTGCAGAAAGCAATTACAAGGTCAGACAGTTTATCAGGGAAGAAGTTGATGTTTGGGTTGAACCAGTGATTTAATATGGTTTTCTGAAGTGGATTTCATATCATCCTTCTTAGCTAATAGAGGTAAAAAATTTGGTCCTGGAAAAGCATGCCATATACTTATAGGGGTGTATTTCTCTCCTTCTTTAGCTTCAAAACACAAAAAGCAAAAAGGAACGGAGGGAGGAAATATGCTACATTAACAAGTATCCCAGGAGGCATACACCTGAAAATACTAAATGCCCACTTTTACATGAGGTCTGACTTTAGCTTTAGTGGAAGCCTCATTTATCCTTGAAGTTACTGTCATCTTCTTGTAATAAATCTAAGTAAACAGTTCAATCAGACCTGTTATTATTTTACTTACCTTCTTGTGATTCCACTTGTGTAGTGGGCATCACTGTAGCTGTTGGGGTAGTAGTAGGATTTGTAACAGTTGCAGGTGTAACCATTGGGCGGATACTAGCCCTAGGTGTTGACTTATTCCCAGCCATAGCTGCAGCTGTCACTTTACTTGGAGTAGACACAACAGGGGTTGGCTTGATATTGGCTGTTGGAGGGTCTGATGTGCTGGCACTTACAGAGGGGAAAATGCAAGAATAATAAATCATAAAAAATTACTAAAAATATTCCTTATAAAATACATATACTCTATCAAAAGCAAAGCACATATGCTTCTTGAAGTGAGTGTCTAATAATTATGACCTTAATATGCATTCAGACCTTATTAACTCTGTTTTCCTAACACTGCTTTGGGTAGACCTTTGGCAGATTAGAAAAAAAATTAAAGAGACAGTTCAGTATAGTTCTACATTTTTTGTTCACTAAATATTACAAAACTCTTATTGAAGAGGTTTTGAACTTAAGCATTAAAAACTGTGCAGGAAATGTTCTGCAGTGGTGCATCCTGACAATGTAAAAAGTATTCAACTGTGCTCAGTCTTTTATCCTTGTATCATATAACATCACAGGGAACATTAGTAGCCTATCTTAGAAGTCAATCACAAACTAAAAGATGAAAGACACTTTCTCTGTCACAAAGCTCTACCTATCTGATAGGACTGAAAGTATACTGAAAACAAGACTTCTGGAAAAAAAAATCTCAACAACTACATGATGCAGTTTTGCACAGGATAAATGGCTCTTTAGTTACATATTTTTATTTTTTCTCCCCAAAGATCACTAGATCCTTCCCGTATTTTAAAAGAAAAACAGGGAACAGACTGCAAACAGACTGTCAAAGAACAAAACTCACATTCCTCTTTCACCAGAAGTTGGAGCTGTTTTCAACGTGATCTGTCTCTGCTGTTCTGGGACCTATAAAAAGAAAACTATGGATTACTGTGCCTATCCCACAAGAGTCCACTAAACGGTGCCATCAAATTATTTTACTTGTTAATTCTTTCTATATACCTGGTTTAGTCAAAATTCAGTCTGACAAAGGCTCCTAAATCACCAGACATCTTCAAGTAAAATGCACAGGGCAAAGATGATTTGTCACTTAAACCGAATTAGCTAATTACCTTATTAGTAGGTTCTTGAGGCTCATCTCTCTGCTCAAGGTGTCTCTCTTGATGCTCCCTGAGTTCTCTTTCCAAGCGACTAATTCGACCTTCATACTGGGACTTAAGAGCAGTCATACGAACATCCAGTTCATCTTTCTGCTGATCTAAGGCTCCATTCCTTTGTTTAAGCTCCTCATTTTCTTTAGTTAGCTGATCTTTTACACCTAAAGAAGTAACCACATGATTCTATTAATATCAAAATCAAACACTGGAAATAAAATGCATTTATGTGCGTAATGAGTACTCAAAAGTCGTATCAGATTCTATTCCTGAACTTTAACATCCACAATAATTCTGATACACATCTCAGTAAGTAAAGTTCTAAACCTATCTGTATTTGCTTTATTACTCCAATATAAAATATATTCCAAAATAAAACATTTTACTTTTCCTAAGATCTCAAAAAGACAAAGGATCTACCATAAACTAGTCAGCAGGAGCCCTTTCATATGATCTTTAATATTTTAATATATTAGGAATTATAAAATTTTCATTTCATATAACCTACAGCATATACTCAAGAATAATTAAGAAACTTCTTTTATGAAATAAGTTGCCAGGGGCACTATAGAGATCATTTAAAAAGCTGCATATAATAAAACTCAACTGATTTGGCATCTTATTTACCTACTAGCAGACTGGTAAGCAAGGTGCAGTAAGGCCCTGAGCATTGTAGCACTGGGCTCCTCATAAATTTGACATGATATTCTCCCTGAAGGGCTAAAGGGGCCCTCAGTGAAGTGAGGCACAGAAAACTTATTTGGCTGGTAAGATCTGATGCTGTCTAAGAATTTACAGAAGGCTTCTGGACAGTATACTGTGGACCCAAAGGATCACCATTAAAAGGTAGTAATAGTTACACAGTAAAGCAGAAGGATGGCTGTACTCTCTATCTACTATCTACTACCAGTTAACAATTAAGAAAGATTTCATAAAAAAATTACTGACATCCTCATCACTTGAAAATTAAAATTGCTGTAATTTGTGTCTAATTAAATAAACCTAAATATCTAAAGCACACATGCACATACACAGAAGTCACTTTATAGTATTTACTTTTCTTTTCTACTTAATTTTTAGCCTGAATCAAGTAACCAACTTTCACTATCAAGTTCAAATCTTAAAGTATACAGAAACTTACCAGCTAAATGTGCAATTTTTGATTTTGCTGCTACAATAGCCTTTCTTGTTTTTTCTTCCTTTTCAGTTATCTGCTGTCGGAGCTGTTCCTCCTGTGTGGTTCTATCTTGAAGGTCCTGACGAAGTCGTGAAAGTTCAGATTGAAGCTGCACAGTCTGTTCCTGGAGACTTCTTGCTTCCATCTCTTTTTCAGATAATGTCTTTTAAAGGAAGATGAAGTATGCACCATGTAATTCAACGAAATCTATATAACTGTATGCCCTACAGACTTCAAATGTAAAACTTATTAATTTGCTTATTTAGATTAAATGGAAGTATAAATATAAAATGGTGGTCAAACCAAGTAAGTGAACACTTAAAGATGATTAGGTATTATTTACATACATAAGTCATTCAAAGTGAAAGGATAAAATATATACCTTTCCATATAAGAGAAAAGTATCAGTGTTTAACACATTTTTTTTTCCAAAATTCCTTTTTATGACTGAGTAAAATTCAATTGTATTTCTTTAGCTTTTCAACAAGAAAACAATTCCTTCAACACCTTCCACTACTCTTCTGCTCATACCTTCTGCAGATTCTCCACCTGACTCTCGAGTGATTTTGACTTTGTTTCAGCTTGGTTAAGGGTTTCTTTGAGCTCCTGCATTTCCTGGACTGAGACATGCTGTTCCTGATGTTCTCCAGAAGACTGAGCTGAGGTCTCCATGACCTAAGATGACAAAGAGTATATACTTGCACATTAGTCAACAATTCTGCAAATTCATCTAAGAAAATAATCATAAGTATGTAAAGAAATTTATTTTTAAGGGTATTCATAGATAAATCTTCTATGGAACAACTTTAATGTCCAAAAGTAAGCTATTAAACAGGTTAGGGCTTTCCATACAACTAGGTATTAACCAGCTAATCAAAATGCTGATGCATTACTTAACACAGAATTATTTGGAAAAACAAATCACTCATATGTAAACGAAAGCATACTAAAGTGCTAACAATGGTTAACTGAGAGGTAAGAATTTTGAAATTTTTTCTTTATATGTTTTTTCGTCTAACGTGCTAAATACACAATAAAGTCAATATACAAGTTCTTTACCACTGGGAATTAAAAACAAAATTCAGATCCAAAGTAAAACAAGGATTTAAAAATTCTTTTTGGTAGGTGGTTAACACAGACTACTTATTTAAAACTGTAACACAACCTGATCAATTGAAAAGAACTAGTATTTTTTTTTTTTTTTTTTTGCGATACTCGGGCCTCTCACTGTTGTGGCCTCTCCCATTGCGGAGCACAGGCTCCGGATGCACAGGCTCAGCAGCCACGGCTCACGGGCCCAGCCGCTCCGCGGCATCCTCCCGGACTGGGGCACGAAGCCGAGTCCCCTGCGTCGGCAGGTGGACTCTCAACCACTGCACCACCAGGGAAGCCCAAGAACAAGTATTTTTTGATATACACAATTTCAGTCAGCAATGAGTTACAAGAACATAGTTTTGAAAAGGAGCAATATTTGAAATTGGGAAACTGAATTAAAATATCTAGCATTTACTACTATCTCTATATGAATTTATCGTTCATTTTGGGACATACTAAAGAGCAAATCTTTTTTTTTAAATTTAATTAATTAATTAATTTATTTTTGGCTGTGTTGGTTCTTCGTTGCTGTGCACAGGCTTCCTTGCAGTGAGCGGGGGCTACTCTTTGTTGCGGTGCGCGGGCCTCTCATCGCGGTGGCCTCTCTTGTTGCAGAGCACGGGTCCTTGAGCACAGGCTCAGTAGTTGTGGCGCACGGGCCCAGCTGCTCTGCAGCATGTGGGATCTTCCCAGACCAGGGCTCGAACCCGTGTCCCCTGCATTGGCAGGCGGACTCCCAACCACTATGCCACCAGGGAAGCCCCAAGAGCAAATCTTAAACCAAATAAAGATATCACATATAAGCTTACCCTTGCTCAGAATCTAAAAACCAATAATTAAAAATTATGAATAAGGTTTTTGTAAGTTATCCAAATATTTATATATGTATCCAAATATATATCCACCCATATATCCAAATATATACATAAAACTGTGTAAACTGTGTATATCAAAACTGTGTTATCAAAAAATGATAATATATATATGAAGAATATATTAAAAAAAAAACAGTTCAAAATACCTTATCTTGTTGTGCTTTAAGTTCTTCATATTGAGTCTTGTACCTACGCCCAATTTTCTTGACTTGAGTAATAGTTTTAACTTTTTCTTGAATATCAATTATTTTGGCATCTAAGTCCTTCTGGATGCTTTCCTTTTCAGTTCTTACTTTATTTAAATCTTCCTTTAGACTCTGGATTAAGTTCTGGTTGTTAGTCAAAGATGCATTTGATCTAAGCAAAAAAAATGGGGTAAACACTAAATATTTGGAACTTTCCAAATTTTAAAATCCTTTAAGTTACATTTTTATTGTGTTGCTTTAGTCTGTTTTTTATTTAGAAAATTCTAAGAAAACCATACACACTTCAAAAGATAATTTCTTAACTTATGAACCTGTGGTCCTTTAGAAAGATCTGATTTACTTATTATATGTCATACATGCCCATTTTAGAGATGAGAAAAACTGAGCTACAAATGGTCAAGTAACATGCACACTTTTACTCTGCGTTGGTATACAGAGTTTAATCCACATCTGTCTGATAGCAAAATCTATACTCTTTCCACTCTACTGTGTGCTGAGTAAGTATATTAGGCTTTATAGGCCACATACAATGTTTGTTACATGTTCCTCTTCCTCCTTTTTTACAACACTTAAAAAATGTAAAAATCATTCTTAGCTTCCAGCTGTACAAAAAAAGACCTGTGGATTATAGTCTGCCAACCCCTGTACTGTTATCATGAACAGAACTTGAAATCAGATGACCTGAATTAAGAACATGGGTTTAACCGCTACTAACCTTATAAGCTTGGGTACCTTTCTGAATCTTAGCTTCCTCATCTTTAAAATTAAGTAATATCTCTCCTATTTAAAATGCCAGACTACTGTTATGAAAAAAATAAGAGAATAAATATGACAAAAATTTGTAAGCTTATCAAGTATCACATAAATAGGGGCTATGACAGGGACAAAGGACATTGAAGCTTAAAAGAGGTAAACCAGAAACATTAATTTTAACATTACATTTATCTTTAAAAGCCAATATTTCACTATAAGTTCATTTAAAAACTTTCTTTATTAAAAACTTTCAAAATAGATTCATGAATATATGTTAACCCAAAAAAATAAAAGATAAATCTACTTGCAAAAGTCATTGACTATTTTAAAAAGTTTGCTTTAGATTCATACCAACTATGTAGTTTTTTAAAAAGTAATAAAATATTGAGAAATAATGCATATATGAAGGCATAAAACTAAATTACTGCTTGCTTTGCTCTATAAAGTAATAAAAGGAAAGCCACATGTAAGGGCTCCAGCACTTTCCATTCTTTAAAAAATCAGGAAGCACTTAGGGGGTCACATAAAGAATAGAAACAAACTTCTTTAAGATTTCAAGAATTGTATACAACTTAAGGTTTCTTCCACATACCTTGCAATTTCAGCTTTAAGTCTTCCAGTTTCTTCAGTCAATTGTTGAATACGCTTAGCATGAACTTCCTTTTCAGAAAGGAGCTTCCGATACTCTTCTGTATCTGGATCTTTCTGTTGACTCACTAGATGCTACAACAGCAAAAATGCATAATATGGTTTTATAGGTTTTATGAAACTAATGTGCTATAACAAAGTATCAGAGTATTTGTGTTTACATTTGCTACTTGCATATATAGTGATCAAGCACCAAACTACAAGAAAATAAGATCAAAGCTTTAGTTCCTTTGTTTAGCTAAGATGTTTAGCCAAAATGGAAGGGGGAAATAAAATAAATGTCATTCACTATTATTTTTCATAGCTGCAAAGGAACATTTCAGAATCGTTACAATGGAGCCAAAAAAGGGATCCAAAGAATCTACAAGCTTTTAATATTAATATTAAATACCTAATTTCATTAAAGTGACACATACAAGGGAAAAAATGTCATAATGTATTACAATCTAAACAAAAATATGAAAATAATTGTAAATAATTGATTCCATTAACTAGGAAAGAAGGCATCATAATTTAACAGGAATGTATCTAGATTTGGGCAGATTATCCTCCTTTCTTGATTTTTCAGACTGCTTGTTTGATTAAAAAAAAAGAATAAATGCGCTCTAATATTCTATAGTCCTCTTCAGATATGAGTGGTTCCCTAGAGCATTTTCCAGGTGCTAGGTGCTGTGTGAACTGCTTCATTTATTAATTTTTGTAACATGAAGAGGGGTATAATGTCCTCATTTTCACAAATAAGGAAAATTGGCTCAGAAAGATTAATGTTCTCATTTTCACAAATCACGTAACTAGTATGTGGTAAGGCCAATTCCCAATCTTTTGTTTGAATATAGAGCTAGCATTTCTTTTTTTTTTTTAACATCTTTATTGAAGTATAATTGCTTTACAATGGTGTGTTAGTTTCTGCTTTAAAACAAAGCGAATCAGCTATACATACACATACATCCCCATATCTCCTCCCTCTTGCATCTCCCTCCCACCCTCCCTATCCCACCCCTCTAGGTGATCACAAAGCACCAAGCTGATCTCCCTGTGCTATGCAGCTGCTTCCCACTAGCTACTGATTTTGCCTTTAGTAGTGTATATATGTCAAAGCCACTCTCTCACTTCGTCCCAGCTTACCCTTCCCCCTTCTTGTTTCCTCAAGTCCATTCTCTATGTCTGCGTCTTTATTTCTGTCCTGCCCTTAGGTTCTTCAGAACCATTTATATGTGTTAGCTAGCATACGGCATTTGTTTTTCTCTTTCTGACTTACTTCACTCTGTGTGACAGACTCTAGGTCCATCTGCCTCACTACAAATAACTCAATTTCGTTTCTTTATATGGCTGAGTAATATTCCATTGTATACATGTGCCACATCTTTATCTATTCATCTGTCGATGGACACTTAGGTTTCTTCCATGTCCTGGCTATTGTAAACAGAGCTGCAATGAACATTGTGGTACATGACTCTTTTTGAATTATGGTTTTCTCAGGGTATATGCCCAGTAGTGGGATTGCTGGGCCGTATGGTAGTTCTATTTTTAGTTTTTTAAGGAATCTCCATGCTGTTTTCCATAGTGGCTGTATCAATATACATTCCCACCAACAGTGCAAGAGGGTTCCCTTTTCTCCACACCCTCTCCAGCACTTATTGTTTGTAGGTTTTTTGATGATGGCCATTCTGACTGGTGTGAGGTGATACCTCATTGTAGTTTTGATTTGCATTTCTCTAATGATTAGAGATGTTGAGCATCCTTTCATGTGTTGGTTGGCAATCAGTATATCTTCTTTGGAGAAATGTCTATTTAGGTATTCTGCCCAGTTTGGGATTAGGTTGTTATTTTTTGATAATTGAGCTGCATGAGCTGCTTGTATATTTTGGAGATTAATCCTTTGTCAGTTGCTTCGTTTGCAAATATTTTCTTCCATTCTGAGGGTTGTCTTTTTGTCTTGTTTATGGTTTCCTTTGCTGTGCAAAAGTTTTGAAATTTCATTAGGTCCCATTTGTTTATTTTTGTTTTTATTTCCATTTCTCTAGGAGGTGGGTCAAAAAGGATCTTGCTGTGATTTATGTCATAGAGTGTTCTTCCTATATTTTTCTCTAAGAGTTTCATAGTGTCTGGCCTTATATTTAGGTCTTTAATCCATTTTGAGTTTATTTTTGTGTATGGTGTTAGGGAGTGTTCTAATTTCATTCTTTTACATGTAGCTGTCCAGTTTTCCCAGCACTACTTATTGAAGAGACTGTCTTTACTCCATTGTATATTCTTGCCTCCTTTATCAAAAATAAGGTGACCATATGTGCATGGGTTTATCTCTGGGATTTCTATCCTGTTCCATTGATCTATACTTCTGTTTTTGTGCCAGTACTACACTGTCTTGATTACTGTAGCTTTGTAGTATAGTCTGAAGTCACAGAGCCTGATTGCTCCAGCTCCGTTTTTCTTTCTCAAGATTTCTTTGGCTATTCGGGGTCTTTTGTGTTTCCAAACAAATTGTGAAATTTTTTGTTCTAGTTCTGTGAAAAATGCCATTGGTAGTTTGATAGGGATTGCATTGAATCTGTAGATAGCTTTGGGTGGTATTGTTATTTTCACAGTGTTGATTCTTCCAGTCCAAGAACATGATATATCTCTCCATCTGTATCATCTTTAATTTCTTTCATCGGTGTCTTATAGTTTTCTGCATACAGATCTTTTGTCTCCTTAGGTAGGTTTATTCCTAGGTATTTTAGTTTTTTTGTTGCAGTGTTATATGGGAGTGTTTCCTTAATTTCTGTTTCAGAGTTTTCATCATTAGGGTATAGGAATGCAAGATATTTCTGTGCATTAATTTTGTATCCTGCTACTTTACTAAATTCATTTATTAGAGCTGGCGTTTCTAACCATACTATGCTATATGGTTTTGTCCCTCCTAAAAAGGTACCAGTCAGTGAACAAGTCTTCTTAAAGTGATTCAGTAAGCTACATAAATCCATTTATCACATACCAAAGCATTTTAGAGATAAAGCAAAAGCCTAAATTTGGAATACAAGTAAATAAATTAGCTGTTTTTAAAAATATACAAAACGTAACCAAAACTTTAAAAACTGAGTTATAAGTTTAATGCCTATCACGTATGTAGAGGTTACATGTTAGACTTTTACTGATCAACGCATAATACTTTCCACTAGCTCATCAAACATTTTTATCCCCTTAAATTTTACCCTATTATTTTAAATCAACATGTTTCCATATTTTGGAATGGGTTTAACTGCACTTACCTGGTTACGTGCTTTCCAACGTTTGACATCTTCTTCTAATAACTTCTTCTCTGCTTGCAACATACCGCTTTTCTCACTCAGCTCAGCATTTGCTTCTTGTAAGGGTAAAATATCTAACTCCAGTTTCCTCACCTGAAAATAGTTCCAGTATTTTTTTTAATACCTGATGTGAGAGTTTATTTAAAATACTATTAAAAATAATGTACCTCTTCTCTTCATTAGTAAGTTACAAACCTTGGCTTGCATCTGTTGTAGATCCTGTTCTAGCCTTTCCTTTTCTTCCCTCAGCATCTTATTGGTCTCCATAACTACATTCATTGTTTCGGTTTTCTTCATCAGTTCCTCATGCTGGGCCATTGTTTTTGCAGTTACCTAAAGATTTCAAACATGTATACAGCAACATATAACAATAGATTAAGACCTACCTTTTCCTACCAGTTCTAATCTTTCCTACAAAAGTAAAAAGGATTTAAATGTCAACTTTTAAACAAATTCTTAGAAGTCTTACATGTTTTTCTGTAATTATGCTAATTACAGAGTTTAAACAAATACTAGAAATTAAAAGATGAAAGTAAAAAGATACTACAAATCCTGCTGACAAATAGTTTTTACATTAGGTAAGAACATCAATCCAGATCTTTCTGTATCTATTCTTTTTCTTGCTACACTGAATTAAAATAGTTCTAAAACAATGTTATTTTGATCCTCAGTTTTTTCCCCCTTTTTCAGAAACTCTTTTATATTTCACTCAGTTGTTTCATCTCTTTGGTTCTGAGAAATTTTACTGAGTATTTGTTAATTTGTGAAGACCTTTTCTTCTGTTCTCATTGAGTATAATTATCCATCTTTTGCACATGTTACTTTATTCCTTCACCATTTTAAAATCTATGGTTCATGACTGCCGTGCTACACTGTTCATCTTTGGTAGACATTCTATTAGTTTTGATATAATGTATGTTACTTCTTGACTCTCCTCTGACTATATGTAAGAGTTTGTTGAGCTGGGCATTTTCTACTAGTATTATTTGCCTTTCTGCAGCCCAAAGGAACAGCAAAGAAAGCAGAAGAGACTGAGAGAATATACAATCTTTGTTAGAAACCCCAATTCTGCTCTTTTCCTCCAAGTGTTAACTCCATTGAATTACAGGGTCTGTTTATTATTTCCGTAATGAGAAATGTTTGAATTTGGGTTGTTTTCTCAATAGGATATAACTCTGGAATTTTAAATTTCTCTCTGAAAATGTAAATCCAATAAATCTAATTGTTCAATTATTCACTTTCCCCTGTTTCAATGGTTTATCTCTAGCAGGCATTCCAACTATCAGTTAAAAGAAGATAAATGATTCAAGGTCTTAATTTCCTTCCTTCCAGATGTACAGCTGTTATGCAATAGTAAGCCTTTGGGTGGTAGTGTGGACTAGGAGTTAATAAGCTTATGTTGTGATCACATATTCACTAAGCATCTTTTATTCTCCTTTGGTCAATTGTTTTGACTACATTTTGCACCTCTGATGAGAAAGGAATATTCTGTAGCAGTTTCAACCTACCTTTTTTTCTAAAATGACTATCAATCTATCATGAAAACTACAGCAATAAATTAAGATAACTGAAATTTATTAAGCACTCACTGTGTACCAGACATGATTCTAAACGCTTCATGTGCACTAACTCAATCCTCACTATTATTATCACCCCAATATTACAGACAAGGAAGTTTAAGAGCAAGGAAGTTAAACAATATATCCAAGGCACACATCTCACGGTGTGAAGCTAGAATTTGAAACCAGTCAGTCTGGTTACCATTAGTCTCTCACCACTGTATTGTGCCAGTGTTTACTAATGTTTAATGAATTTACACGTTTAAAAAGAATGCTTATTTCAAACTAAATTTTATGTTATTAGAAACTGAAATGAGCTCATCTCTTGATTTAACAAGTGCTTTCTTAAAGCTTAGGATACATACCTGAACTTTCTCCCTTTCAGCATTTAGACTATCCTGCAGTTCCTGCAGCTCTCTTTCTAAAAGTTCAACCCTTTGTCGATAGCGCAGGCTCTCAACCTGAGCCACTTCAAACCTAGTTTCAGCAATTTCTTTTTCTCGTCGTATAAATCTACAAGAATATGTATTTTATTTGAATAGAAAAATGCCAACAACATAACATTTCAAAACTTGGATAATTTTTAAGATGACAAAAATCATTCACTTTAAAAACTATTTTTACAAAATGCTTTCATTAAAAAATAATGGGGGATATATTTTATTACAGACAGTGGCTTCTATCTTTAAAATAATCCGAAAGGCAATTAATTTTCTAAAGAACCCACTCAAGTTCTTACTATTAGATTCAACTTGAACTAATTTATTTAAATTGGCATATGTCTAAATGTCAAAAGTGATCACTAATTGGGTGATAGTGGCTTTGTTGACTAATAAGAGACAAAATGAGCTTTATGCCTAAATATCCTGTAACTCCCACTTCTCTAATTTATACTTTTATAGTGTAAACTTCATAATTGTTGTTAACCACAGAAGTAAAAAGCATTAAGAATATATTGGATTTACCTGAGAATTTCCAAAATTTGTTCTTGAGATTTTCCTTCTTCACTGAGAGATACATTCAATGGACCTTGTACACCTTCCTTCATAGAGGCGACGATTTTGTCACTTAATTTTTCAATCTGATCATGAAGTAATCTGTTTTGTTTTTCTAGATCTTCACAGCGAGACACACTCTTGGAAACTTCATCCTATAATCCAAGAGTCTATCATAATACCAGATTTTCCAATGTACATTAAAAAAAAACTTTCAATTCTCTAAACATTCTGATGTACAATATGATTATGATGTACAATAATACCTTCAACATTCTCTCTCTTTCCTCCCAAGATGCTTTACATTCCAACAACTGTGATTCTGCTTTCTGGGTTGTTTCTTCCAAGTGCTGACGCACTGACACCATTTTGGAAACCTGTTCTTTGGCAGCTTGTAGAGCTTCAACATCAGCAGCATGTAGCATCAATTCTCTCTCATACTTATTCTGAGCTTCCACAGCTATTTTAGCCTGAAAGGAATTATTTCCCCATTGACATAGATGATTAAAAACCCATAAAGCTAATCTTTGAAAAGATGCACATTGTATTATTTAAAGTAATAAAAGTGAAGACAATCTCTAAATGTACCAAAATAGGAGAATGATTAAAAATCACACTGTAGTGGGAAGCAGCCACACAGCACAGGGAGATAAGCTCGGTGCTTTGTGACCACCTAGAGGGGTGGGATAGGGAGGGTGGGAGGGAGGGAGACGCAAGAGGGAAGAGATATGGGGACATATGTATATGTATAACTGATTCACTTTGTTATAAAGCAGAAACTAACACACCATTGTAAAGCAATTATATTCCAATAAAGATGTTAAAAAATTAAAAAAAAAATCACACTATCTATTTAATGAAATATTAAACATCTGTTCAAAATGAAACTTAAGAAGATGATATAGTAACTCGGAACAGCCTTTATGAAAAAAAGACTAAATATAACTGAGTTACATAAAATACATATATATACACAAAGTGAATGAAGGTAAATGAAAATAATCTATTTGAGTACTGAAAAATGGATACATTATTTGATTCTAATTTCCAATATTATGCTGTTTGGCAATAAGCCAAAGACAATTCATTTTTGTCTAATTTACCTTCAATTTGAAGCACTTTCCCCTGTATTCCATTTTTAAAGTAATCCTGATACATATACATGTTATGTATATAAGCAATATGTAAGCAATAAAGAATAGTAACCCAACAAATGGCTATTAATATACCACCAAACATAAAAATGAGAATGTTTCCAATATCCTTACATGTCTTTCCTTCCCATTCTACCATTTCAATAATTCCCATTTTCCTGAATTGTTTTACCATTTCTTGTTCATAAAAAGCAGTATCACATATACGTGTGTGTGCATGCTGTATGTATACTTAAATAATGTGGTTGTGTACTTTTAAAGCTTATAAACAGTGGTGTATAGAAATCTGTGTAAGCTCAGTAATACATTAAAAAGGTATTAAAATTATTTTGTTGAGAAAAGTATCTCTATCGTGTCTGTAGTACAGCTTTACAACCAGAATTAGTGAAGGACTACAATAATGAAAGAATGTTTGCAGGCCTTCCCTGGTGGCGCAGTGGTTGAGAGTCCGCCTGCCGATGCAGGGGACACGGGTTCGTGCCCCGGTCTGGGAAGATCCCACATGCCGCAGAGCGGCTGGGCCCGTGAGCCATGGCCGCTGAGCCTGCGCGTCCAGAGCCTGTGCTCCGCAACGGGAGAGGCCACAACAGTGAGAGGCCCACGTACCGCAAAAAAAAAAAAAAAAAAAAAAAAGAATGTTTGCAAGTGAAAGCAAGTACACATGTAATCTCCTACTCCTATTTTTCTATATTTTTCCCATTTATCAACTTTGTTTTGTTAATGGATATTGCTCTACAGGTATCTCCTACTTTTTGAAAGTTTGCTTTATGCCACTTTGCTTTTATGAAAAACCTACATTAGCGTCTGTTTTTGCTAACCAAAAGAAATCCAAAGAGCATTTTTGCTTTTACAAAAAAAGGAGAAAAGTGAAAAGTGTTCAGCGTTTGTTTTGCCGGAGCCATTATAGAGGCTGTGCGCACCCCGAGTAGCAAGAGAGGCACCGCCAAGCTCCCTCCCTGAGAACTACACTCAGAATCTCAATATCAAGCTGTCAGAGCTTTGAATTGTGTCTGTGAGCATCTATGCTTTATCTCAATTTATTTTGTGCTTCCATTAGCAAGATGTGTCCTAAGCTAATTGTTTCTTCACTTCATGACATTGCAGTTTACACACGGCTTCATAGGAACTTTCTACTTTTGGACAGCAGGGGGAACCTGTGTTTACTTTTAGCCTTCATATATACTTTTCAACTGATGTTATTCCAAGTTCCACAAGAGTGGAAATAAACCTGCATTTTTGTAAGATTCACCAATCCCCAAAATGCATTAATATACTCCAAGAACTGTTCCCTAAGATCAAAGCTCACTTCTCGATAACTGGCTCTAAGAGTGACACTTACTTGTTCCTGACAGTCCCGTCTGGCTTGCTGCTCATTACTCAAAGCTGTGCCTGCTCTCTGAAGAGCTTCTTGTACTTCATTCTGAACACTATTGAGTGTTTTCTTTAACTCAGATAACTAAATCAGAAGAACAAGATTAAAACCAGAGTTAATTGCAAACTTACTTTAAAAATACTGAAGATAGATTTTTCAAAATACAAGTAGCCCAAAGACTTCTTACTAAATTTATAATAGTCATAACCTGATATAATCTACTGGACAAATTTTGCAGGTCTATGTTGACTCCATATTACTATCTGCAAAAGTCAATTTTTAGGCAGAGGCTTCTAAAAAGCAGCACTGATACCTAGTACCATAAAGTAGTCTTAAATATCCAAAAGGAAACATGTGCAGATGTACAGAGTAAAACATAAAACTAAAATTGTTGGGTATGTGTTCATTCAATATCTGTTGAGATGAACTGAATAGTAGCTGATGAGCTAATTAAAAGAATTTAAATTCTTACCATAGAAAAAGTGATTGATATGGTAAAAACTTAATTTACCTGTTGTTCCATGCTCTCTATGGCTCTTCTCTTGTCATCCTGAAGTTCCTGTTTTTCCTTCTCTACTTCCATTAACTTCTTTTCCAGCTGTGTCTGAAACTCAGCTGACTCTTTTAAGCGAACTTCAATATTCTTATGTACTTCTTCTGTCACCTTTGCCATCAACCAAACAATAAGATACAAAGAATATACATATTTAAAATTATACAGTTACTTTCCCCAAATCTAAACTAAATTTAAAAAATACTAAAATTAATGTTTGCCTCGTATTTTTTTTAAAAAAATCCATCAAATGCTGATTCAAGAGTTCAAAAACATCACTTAAAACTATGCATAATTTACCTCTCTACCTGTTTACTGGTCATTTTTCTTTTTTGAAGTGAAATTTCCAATTTTCATTTTCCCCTCATTCTTCATATCCACTTGCCAAATCTGTCCATTCTACCACTGAAAGGGGTTTTTCTCCCCACATATTTTGATTTTCATGATGCCAGCCACGAAAGGATCTTTTAAAACTGTGGCCCTAGTCTATTGCTATAGCCTCCAAAACAAACTTTGTACCCTCCAATCTATTACATTAATCTTTCTAGTTAAAGCAAATTCTGGTTATGACATGTTGGAAAAAAATCAATGCCTCAATAATCTTACAACGTATAATTTAGTATGACTTGAAAACCTTTCACATTTGGCTCCTGACTACGCTTATAATTATATTCCTCACTATTTCACTTCATAAATGCAACACACTAACTAGCCTTTTTATCTTGGCTGATGGTGCCTTCTACGTGGAATAACTTCCTACCTTTAACTATCCAAATGATGCTTTCTTTCAAGGCTGGACACAAACGCCTTCTCTCCTGTGGAGTTATGCATACTCAAAAGACAAATAATCTCACCTACCTCCCACTCACATCAACATTTCATCTATACCTTTTCTACAGCAATACACTTTCCATGTTGCACAAAGTTTGTGTGATCTTTTTGTTTGTTTTATTTGGCTTATTAGACTCAAGCACTCTTAAGAGGTAAGTGCAATGTCAGTCAAATCCATACTTTTACACAGTGTCTTACACATAGCAACAACCTAACTTAAAAAAAAAAGTTAGTAAGTGTACGCAAACCGATTTCAAAATTGTATATACCTGTTTTTCCTTGTTGAGGGACTCTTCCAAACTAGTAACCATTGCACGATACTGTTCCACATTACTAGTGCTTGTTTTGAGTCTTTCCTTCAAGTCATTCACCTGCTCTTCTGCCTGCCTTAGCTGACTCAGAAGGTCATCCACATCTTCTTTGTTGCTAGGCTGACCTAAAAGATTTAACAGCTTTCTTAAAATGAACACGTTAAAAGATATTAGAGATGACTGTTATCAATCCTGACTGTGAAGTTAGGATTAAGGCTGAAATAAGTAGTTAACTACCTAAAAAGTATATTTCAACCCATACTGAATACCAAAATAAAACCAGGTTACTGTTAGTATGTTATTTCTTCAAAAGAACTTTGCTGTTACAAATATTTTTTTAAAAAAAAGATACTTAAAAAGAGAATACAAAATATTTCCACTAAACTGAGACAGTTACTTGAAGAAATTACCATTCTTAATTTATTTAAACGTTGTTTATTCCAAAACACTACACCTTAATCATTTAGTGCAATTTTCATTCTAAAATTCATGGAAAAGGAAGAAATTGCAGATTAGAAAGAATGTTTTCATACCATATGATAACAAGAAAGAAGTATTGGATAATTATATACATATACTATATATATCACATATACACATATATACTTATGTTTTAAATTTCTCTTCTATTAAGAAATAAAACCATGTAGAAAATCTGGACACAATGGCTTTGCATTTGAAATAATGTATTGACAAAGAGAAGCAAAACCTAATGAGACAAATCTTTTACCTGTGGCTATCAATGAGCAAAAATTAGAAATGTTGCTCTAAAAGAGACCAAGCCAACCAATTATTTCTGTAAGTGAGCCATATCATTACAAATTCAACAAGTAACCTCATCTCGAAAGGGAGAGTTAAAAATTCAAATATTAACCCTCCACAAGAGAAACATTCTTAAAGTATCAGTAAAATGGTTTCAATAATTGGAAAACTAAGAGCATATCTTGGTCAGCTGCCATATGTACAACTATTCCGAATCTTCCAAGTCTGCAAATTTATTAATTTAAGTGGAAAACTGAGCTTTACTATAGGAACAATAAAGGTTTTTTGTTTTTTAAATCTTTTGCTAGTATCCACAAAGAATAGGCTATTTATCTACAGGATATGTTATAAACCTAAAGAGGTACTTTTTATCAGCCTACTTAATTATTTACCTTTACCAGTTCTCTGTGAGGACTGAGAAGCAAGCTGGACTTCCACATTACTAAGGTGCTGTTTCAATGTAGCAATTTCCTTTTGAGCATTTTTTAACAGTTCTTTTGTGTTAAGATGAAGATTAGTCTCAGTATCCAGCTGTCTCTTTGTATCTAAAAGTTGAACCTATAAGAAAAAATACATTAACCCTACAAACATTTACCTTTAAGTTCTTAAGTAACTAGAGGTTCAAGTTATCTTTTTACAGAACTTTAACACTCTGGCTAAAACAGGGTAACAGAGATGAGATTTACCTCCCCATCTGAAACAACCAAAATCAAAAAAACAAACACCAACCAAAAAACCCCAGACAAAACACATTAGAACAACTGTGATACCTGAGTTAGGAAACAAAAGAGGTGAACCCTACAATTTCCCAACTTATTGATTTAAGAGTGTGCAGGCTAAGGCATAGGGAAGGGAAATGAGGCCCACAGGATTCCTGAATTGAGAACATAGAACTGAGAGTAGAAGAAGGCTAGTCTGAATTCATAAGACAATCAGAGAGACGAGAGCTGCACTGAGTACTGTGATTTGCACAGGATCCCTCTTGAATATTCAGCAAAATTGTGATCAGTGCATGCCTATGAAATTACCCTAGACAGGGTAAAGAATCACCCAAAGAGACTGAATGAAGACTCTCTGGTGCTCAGAGAGAGTTATTAGGAATAAATAATGCCTGTTTCCAGCAGCCTGACTGCAAAAGCTCTTAATTCACTGGGCACTGGGACTAGTAGTCAGGAAGATACTGGCTTGGTAGCAGTGAATAATTAGTTCTAAACTGAGCACTGCTTTGGGCCTGCCTAATAAATCGTAAAAAATATATTCAATAGAATCAAACTATTTTCAATGAACTTTACTGCATTCCAGAACAAAGTTCAAGATTTATAGAAATACAGAAATATCCAGCACCCAATAGGATAAAACCCAATCAAAAATTACTAAGCATACAAAAAGGCAAGACAAACTTACGAGTCTGTAAGAGATCTCTTCAAAACTATGCTTCAACATGAGATGACAGTTTATCTACACACCAGCTTAATTTTTAAACATAAACATTCTACAGAAATTCAGAACACAGACTCACATCTAGATTTCTAGTAAGTGTATGCCTTTGTTCCACCTCATTTTCCAACTTCTTCTTTAGATGGGATATCTCATGTTCCAGTTTTTCTATCTGGCTACTAAGCCTTTGTTTGGTTTCTGTTTCAGATCGTTCCAATATTCCCTAAGGTAAAAAAAGATTTTTGTTATACTTAAGAAAAAAGTAACCCCCCCCCCACACCAAAAAGAAAACCCAAAGGCAATAGAAAATTATGGGAATACAACTCATTTCTACATGAAGAGGTTAATATCTAAAACATTTACCAAGAAGGTATTTGACATTATCCATACTAAAACATCTATTTAATAGGGAAAATAAAAACCATATTACCAATGGCCATTCAGATTTCTTGAAGTTTTAAAGACTATAAACCAAAGATTAAATCTTGTACGCAATTAAACTGTACAGGACTCTAAATATAGACCTGAGGATTAAAACTGCCAATTGCATGGCTTCAGTCAGTTTTCTTTAAATGTTTTATTTAGAATATTGACGTCTTAATAAACTTCAAATTCAATGATCATAATGCATGACAAAAATGACATGAATTTTCTCATTAAGAAACCTGAGAAAATACAATGTCAAAATTGTTCAAATATAACTTAATTTTTCTACATGTCCTTTTTTATTTGGTTACCTGAATTGTTTGCAGATTAGTTAGCAGCAAGTTTTGCCCTCTTTGTTCAGCCAACAAAGATTCTCTTTGCTGAGAAAGACGAACTTCTGACAATTTAAGCATTTCCTTTTCCTTTTTCAAATTTTCTGCTCTTACCTTGAGGCAAATACAAGTTAAAGAAAAAATATTGAAAAGCAATGTGTCAAATGTAATAACACAGTTATAAAATTAAAATGATTCTTCATTACTATATATTTCTTAATGTTAGAAACTAACAGTAGAGACTACATCTCTTCACTATATAAGGAAATACAACTCTTAGTTTCATGTATTGAAATATGAAGCAAATATTGGAAATACTAATAGATCAAAGGAAAAAATCTTGCAATTACCACAAATACACTATCTTTGCTCTAACAAATCAGACTTTAAAACAAACAATAAAAAAATCTAAAATGCCAGAGTGTAAGAGGCAAAACTGAAAAATTGTGCTATAGTCATACCTGCATACTATTAAATTATGCAAGTTTAGAATCTAAGCTTGGTTTCTAAGGATCTGTTTGAAAGTGCTGACTGATCTATTTAAACTTTTTTCCCCCATAAAGACTCTGAGTTTCATGGGATATAGGAGGGTTCGCTGAAAATCAATATCCTCAAATATTCATATTTTCAGGATGAGTCAAAAACTATCAATCATAAAACTTACTCCACCAGTTTGAAAAAGTGCTGCTGTCTAGTCTCCACAAAGGAGTGGGTACAAGACAAAAATGAAAGAATATAGCCAACAGAATTAGAAAAGCTAGGTTTTAAGTCCCAACCAACCCATCTCTCATCATGGCCCCAAAACAGGCAAATTACTTAGCTTCTGCGTCTGTTTCTCGATAGGCCAAATGGGGGACAACTGTACCTAGTTCATAAGTAATGATTAAAAAGTTGTAAGAGACAATTTTATAAAAAGTAAAGCATTGTATGAAAATTTATCTTCAAAGAATTTAGAATTTAGTTGAAAGTACTGTCAATTTCTGATTGACATTTATATTCATCATTCATTTCATCAATTATATTTTATTCATTGAAATTCAGAAATATAATTCAATGCTAATGAAATTTTTATACTGTCCTTTATTAGAAATAAGAATGGATAAAATATTCACCCACTGCCTTTGTTGTAACTAGAGCAACAGTGACTTACAAATTTATTTTGAAATGGAAAATCTGTAAGACAATCTTAGTCTAGACAAACAAACTTCTTTCCCTCTCCAGTTTTATTAGAAACAATCACCCAACTGATCTGATGGACAAGTGGATGCCTGGAAACTATTTGATAAGGACATGTAATTCACAAACCTCAAATATCTACATTACACCAACCAGTAAAAGCAAAGTAATAATTAAAAAACAAGTGTCAAATGCAACTTATAACGCAAGTGAGATGCCGGAAATTGGTCTCACTTCTGCAACAGCTAGCTTTTCATTAGCTCCTCTCAAATCTTGTGTCATTGTGTTGATGATCTGTTCCTGCTTTTGAGTTGCTGCAGTGAGTTTCTGATTTCTCTCGTGTAGGGATGTTATTTCTCGACGATATCCTTCAACATTATCTTGTAGCATTTCATAACTTATATGAAAAAAAAAAATTCCATAAGCAACTGAAGTACTATATCCTAGCTTAGTTCCTTGATTTTCACAAGAACTTAATTTTACATGATTAATAATATGAAAACAGTGGCTTGTGTAATAATGTAAAAATCTCCATTCTTTTTTCTAAATTCCACATTTAGCAGTCAAATTCAAATTCTAATTAAACACAGTATTTCATGCTGAATTAACTTTTTAATCTTACTCATTTACAAGTATTCTAATCATATTCAAAATAATGCCATATAATGTTGATACACGAGACACCCATCACTATACAGTATGCAATTTAAGATATTCACTCATGGTTAGTGATGGATTTTTGCCAGTCCTTTTTTTCTCTCTAAAATTCTTCATGTTATTTTCTTATGTGCTTGAAAGCTTAGAAAATGGCTGGCTAGAGCTATCAACATAGGAGAAAAAAAGGTGCTTTTATTGGAATATCAAACTGTTGGAATGTACAGAGACAACTTCTTGTCATATACTTACAAAAACAGTTTGACCATGTAGTATACAAAGAAATAAGTTTTCTCCTAACTTGATAAACTAACAAGTATTCAATGGCTCTGGTAATAACTATGGAATGAAATTTACCATTATTCCTTTGTTAAGTGACCAAGAAAGTGAATTTTCCCAAAATTAACTCGCTAGAGCCTGCTTCTCTTCTACCTAGACTAGAAAAGGCTGAATTTGCTCACAGTTCTCTTATCTTCCTTACTTAAAATAATTAAGTCCTATGGAAACAGTATCTTCTTTAATCTCAGGAAGGAAAAATAGCAACATTCCTTACATGAACTTCAACTTAACTAAATAACTACCTGGACTCCTTAGCAATATCCAGGAAAATCATTAACCAAAAGTAAAAAATGAACCCCTGTACATCTCATCCTGGATCAGAATCCACCAAAAAAAAGTAACACTATTGCAAATTAACACTTGAATTTGATTCAACTGAAAACTAAGTATACCGTTTAGACTTAATTTTTGAAAAGAAAATTTACCGTTTAGAAGCAAAATCTAGCTGGGTAGAAATTTTGGTATTTTGTGATCGCAAATCTGTGACTTGCTCCTGAAGTTTCTCAAGCTGCTCATTCTGCATTTTTTCATTATCTGCCTTTTCTTTTTTGTAGTTCTCAAAAATTTCCTGCAACTAAATATTGGAGAAATTATTAGAAGATGATAGTCCATGTTCTCAAAAAACCTGACCCAAGATAAAGCTGTAAAGGTGGGGTCTTTACCTGTTTAAGGGCAGCCTTGGCTTCTATAGCCTCTGCTGACTCAATTACAGGTACTGGAGTAGGAGTGGAAACAGTCTGTGATGTACTTGAACGTTTTTGAGTTGACACAAGAGAACTATCATCTAAGCTTGAAGCTTCAGAAACGTAAAAAGAATGATGTAACATTTCTTCACAAAATACGTCATTACCAAAAAACAAGCTGACTCATTTAAATGAAATCATAAGATTATAGAAATTATGAGACAAAGAACCTACTAAACAATTTATTAAAGTTATTTATGACTTCTAGTTAAATAAAGGTAATTTTTGCAGATTAAATGTCAAAACATAACCAGAATAAACACTGTAATTCATTGCCTCTCAGATGCATATTTTTCAACAATGATCAGCATTTTTCTTACCTAACATATTTTAGAATTGATGACGTGCTATGATCACTCATATATGGTAGTCAAATTTGAAGTTAGCACTGTTAAAGTAGATACTAGTTATATTGCGAAATCCATTCCCTAATATATATTTCAGAAATATTTCCCCAAAATACTTGGAAACTTTTAAGATACGTATAAAAACGTACCTTGTAAAGGAATGGTAACTCCTGTTGTCTGTGACAACAAAATACGGTACATATCACGCTGACGAACTATGGAATCAACAAGCTGCATTTGATGTCGTCGTGATTCACGGAGTTGTTCCAGTTCAGCGAGGGCGCTCTCAAGTTTGAGCTGAAGCTCAGTTATTCTGCAGGAAAAGAAATCAGTCTATTTCACAGGACTGAGATTGAGAGGCAGTCATAATTTCTATTGCAAATTGACTAAGCATTTTATCGCCTATCATTAAGCACAGTATTTTCATCTCTCTTATCCTTTCTTTCTTCTGCTGCTATTTTAAGAATCACTTTTAAAACCCCCACCATATAGGACACAGACACTCACCAACGTCATCTGAAAAATTTGTTTGCAAAAATTAAACCAATTCCACTGAGTCCAAACTCCAGTCTTCTTACTTTCATAGCCATTCTTCCTCCTCTAGTACCAAAACCATTTTTTCCCAAAAAATTCTTTACTGTAATTCCTTAAATATCTTCTCCATGAAGCCTGGCCTGTTCCCTAAAATCTAGGCTGGGTCTCATACCCTACGCTCCCATGGATAGGCTCATCTATTACAGCACTAATCACACTGAACTAAAATTATCTATTTATTGATCTTATTATCTATTTTATCTATTATCAGTCTCATCCACAAACTGAGGTCCCTGAGAGTAGAATTTTTGTTTTTTTGGGTATTGTTGCTCAGCTGTTTTTTTTCTCCTAAATCACTATATTCCCAATATCCAGCACTGTTAGGGGCACACAAAAGGTTTCAATAAATGTTTGCTGAATAAACCAAAGTAGTCTATTGCTTACTTGGATGAAGTTGTTTCTTGTTCTTCTCTTTCTCTGGTTTCCCCAAGTTCCCGAAGGGCCACTAAGAGACGTTGATTTTGCTGTTGAAGCTCTTCAATGTTTCTGTAAGATACTAGGTGCTGTGATATTACTTCAGATGAACTACTTATATCAGCAGAGCTTACTTCCTCATCACGGATTACATGGTTACCCCTCGCTTCTTCAAGTTCCATTAGAAGCACTCTAATCTAAAAAAGGGTTTTAATATGTTATCAAATAGTATTGGCTTCGATTCTGGAAATGTTTAGAAGAAAAGTAAAAATTTTCAAATGACAATGTTACTTTATGAACACTGTCAACTTAGTATTAAATTATCTTGAAAAACAAAACATCAAGCTTATCATTTTAGATATTAAGGCCTAAATAAAGAAAACCTTAATGGAAAAATTTATTTTTCATTTCTATGGACGTACGTAATGAAAACTACTATTTTTTTAAAAAACAGATTCCAGAAGCATGGTTCCATTTTTCTAAAACAAAGACCAAATAAAACACACAGAAATATATACCCATTTTGTGTGTGTGTGTGCGTGTATGCTTGCACTCGCATGCTTATATATGTATTATGTGGTGGGGCAGAAGGGGAGCATGAAAAATAGATGTTAATTTCATTCATGTGAAATTTTTATCTATGTTTGTGTGTACGTGTGTATACCCACACACAAAAATTAGGGTAAAATATATGAACAAAACAGACCTACATTTCCAAACCAGTTAAATAAAAAAGTGGTAGGGTAATGCATTTATAGATGCATATACAAAATGCATGATTGTATTTTAGTAAAAACAAAGAATGTTTACATATGTTTACATATGCTCTTGTGTATCTGTACATATAAGAAGACGTGAAAGAATACACCATTGGTGAAAGAATAACACCATTCTGTTAACTCTGGGACTTGGGCAGGGGAAGAAAACTTTTATTTACCTTTGAATTACTTCATTTATTACAACCAGTACCTTCAATTTGAAAATTTATCAAACACATAAGGAAAAGAGAAGGGGGAGCAGCTACGGGAAAACAATGACTAGGCTGCAATTCTGCTAGAGTGGTTTTCTTAGTTGATGAGAATTTCGTATGTGCTAGTTCTACCTTACATACCTGCAAACAGATTCAAACACTACTAGGCAGTCAGTTCAGGGAAAAAATACAGGAAAAGAAACAAAAAATTCTAACCTGTTGTGAAAGATCTTTTATTTGTACTTCCATTCTTTGATTGTCTCTTTCAAGCACAGATGAATGTTTATTGGCTTTATCTGTGTCCTCCTGCAATCGCTGAATCTCCTTTAAAATGAAAAGTCAAATGAAAATTGTTTTTCCTTCTAAGATCTATATAAATAGCAGTTACACAAACAACAAAAATATTCAGTGCTCAAATACCACAGTAATCAACTTATAAATAAAAAAATTCTATATAATATACTAGCCTCTAAAGAGAAATTTCTTAAAAATAGGAATACATGTATTTCTTAATATCTCAAATATTGCTCATTATAATGTTCATCACTGTACGATAATGATGAGGAATTCCCCCTAAGTTAACTGTGAACTACAATGTTACAGCCACACCAAATTCATAGTGTATTATCAAATGATATCAGAGAAATACTCTCAAAAGCTTCGTTACTAAGACAAAAACAAAGGACTGCATTACAATGATGATCATTATTATACTATCTGGTAATAAATTTTAAAAGTAAAAAATGTTGGGTAAGATGCATAAAAGACTTGGTTTTATTAAAAATGCATCAGGAATTAATTCTAAAGAAGCAGCAGCCAATGTAACAAGGCTGTTAAAAAAAGGAAAGAAATTACAGCATATTGCAGTGCTCTGTAAAGTTTAGCATCACAATATCATTAGGGATTTAGGGGCACAGTTTTAAGGAGCTTGATGTAAGCAAAAAATATCTTTGAAATCTTATGTTTTATCTCAAATTTATACAAAATTTGCTTCTTAATGTACTGTTTTCACATACTAATGTTTTACACACTATTCGAGTGAAAGATGGCTCATATTTTTCCTGGTGTTTAAAGTACCTCTGAGCACAGTGCCCTCAGGGAACATGGATAAACCAATTTCAGTTGACAAAATGAAGCAGGCAAATATTCATGAAAGATGGTAACGACACAAATCTACTGAGTTCAAACTGGGATAAATTAAGATGCCAAGGAAGGAAGTAATCTGGCTATAAAACTCTAAGAATCTAACAAATAAGCACCACAGAATCTAGACTGGACATGATGTATGTTATGGACAGAAGATTCAGCTATGAAAAACATACAGAAATTATCTTTAAAGTCTTCGGCAGTTATGAAAAATGTCTGTGTTTATTACTGTGCCTGTATGTTAGTGATGAATTAACAAATAGGTTTCCCCCACAATGAACAGCTGCTATTATCTAATTTTTAAGCCCCTCTACTTTACTACCTCCTTCAGACAATAAGCTCCAAGCAAAATGCTCACTCTCAACAGTGAGAAAGTCAAGTAGATCCAAAGGACCTCTTTTTAAACCACATCAAAGGGGCAGAGGTGTGTCTAAAACCTAATATTCTGTCAAGGCAAGACTGCTAGACATCATTTGATTTAGGAGAAAGAGAACATTAGACACAATACACCCTGATTTAAACTGACATCTAAATTGTAATAACAACAGCAACAAAAGTTTAAGGTGAATTAAGGATACAATTTATTTATACAATATATTTATACTCTCAAAAAAAATTATCAGTTTAGATACAAGTTGATTTAGCTGATTTTCCCCAATAAAACTTGCTTAATAAATCTTGAAGATTTCTCAGTAATAACAGTTGTATCCTAAAAACAACATTATCAGCATATAAATACTCTTTTTAAACCATTACCTATTAAAAAGGAATCTTAAGAGGTAAAGAATATTTACAAACTTCTTTAGTACTTCTAATATGCAAAGGAACAGTAACAAAATAATGTATATAAAGATTTGCCAAATTGTGAAACGATATTTAAAAAAAGGAATTCTTTTCAATGGTAAGTCAAACAATATTGTCATTTCTAGACAGAATATCAGAATTGCCTGACAAAAAATGACTATTGCTAAATTTAGAAAGGTTCTATTAACAGAGATTGTTATTTTAATCTGAAGAGTAGCCCAGGGAGATTTGGCTATTTATCATCCACTAGAGAACCCTACAGAAATCATCCCAAATGTCTTAAAAAATGCTAAAGGTTTTCAATGTTAGCTGAATAAAGATAAAACATTTTGCAATTACAGATGTTTAATAATGTAATGACAAGTTCTAAAATATATAATTACCCTATCACTGAAAAAGTGGTTAGCCTTTTAACTTAAATTCTTTAATTCTAAGAAAGAACTACCCTATCTAGTAAATGGTTTCTCATATGTATTTTTTCTACAGTTAAAATTTAGGAATGGAACCAACCTTCATAGCTTGTTCAAGCTTAACAGATAAACTTGCCACAGCTTTCTGGGCACGTTCATACTCCTCACGTTGGCGTTTCAAAATTGGTGCTTTGGCTTCAACTTCTTTCACTATTTCATCTAGATACTTATTAATTCTTTTGTTCTCTAGTTTCTCCAAAAGCAGCTGATCCTGAGTTTCCACATAAGCATTATACAGCTGAAAGAAGAAGAGGGGTCATTTCAAACCTAAGCATAACAGATATACACAGTTTGTCTAGCTTCTTCATAAACATTCATTAGCAATTACACAAGATGGAAATCTTTACTGTATGTTACACAGAACCAGGAACCAAGAAAGCCTTTCCTGGGGACTTCCCTGGTGGCACAGTGGTTAAGACTCCACGCTCCCAAAACAGGGGGCCCAGATTCGATCCCTGGTCCGGGGACCAAGAGTTTGCATGCCACAACTAAGGAGCCCATGAGGCACAACTAAAAACAAACAAACAAACAAAAAAAGTAAGAAAGCTTTCCCTAAAACGATCCGTTAATCACTAGGCAATTTTAAGAATAATTTTTCTGGGGCATAAGTGTCAGAGAGATGTGAACACTTTTGCTGAAGGAAAATAACAAGATTTAATACCATTTTTACCTCAGTTAGCTTCATGCCAGGTTTCACTATCTTAGCTACGGCTGCTGCAGTAGGAGACATGGCTGCAAGCTCTTCTTCAGACAAGATGGCCCCTGAGCCAACACACAGAAATCGAGTATATTTTTGTAAAATTTCAAAGTAAAGCCACTAATATTTCTTACAAGTAAAAGTGATACCTACTGTACATTACATATAAATTCCTATGAAGACTATATAAAATATGACAAGTAACACAATTCTAAAAACCATGCAGTAATTATAGTTAAAACTATTCTGGAAATTGACACACAATTATGTGTGATCAAATGGTACTTATACCTAACAATACAATAAAGATACAGATAAAGTAACGCAGAACTAAAAATAAATAAATTGTAATGCTATAACTTAATGAGTTTCCTACATCACAACATGACAAACACTATTAGTGAAGTTAAGTGAGGACTATGTAGGGAAGTTCTAGTATTTCAAACCTTTAATAAGCATCTATTAATCCATACCTTTACGTTTTGTGGCAGAAAGCAGGTCATTTGCATTCTCTAATTCCTTCTCTAATTTCCTTATTTTCTCAAGCATTTCTTTTTCCATTTGATCTTTAGATTCCTCTACTTCTAGAAGATGATCTTGTATTGCTTTATTGGCTAAAAACATTTTTAGAGACAGAATAATCAAGCACATAATTAAAATCTTTAAGTTACAGAATGTAACAGAATAGTCAGCACACAATATTAAATTCTACAGAGGCTGTGGTTGACAGTTATTACCCACTGGAAGCTCTTGATGTACTTATAATTCCTGAGGTGTCCTGGCCTAGTCAATCTATTTCTCCTTTTGATGTCCCTTTTATAAGAGGGGAAAATAGGGGAACTCAAATTATAAAAAAAGTGGCTCTAAGTGTCTCTTTGGTTTTAATCTGATCTTAGATGTCTAGAACATAGGAAATGCCTGGAAAAGATCATACATAAATAACTTACATTAAAAAAAAGCAGGAATATATGAAATCAAAGACTTTAAAATACATTATAACTTAAAAAGTAAGGCTTATTTATGGATCAAGAGAGTACCCAAACTATAAACCTATATGTATTTATCAAAGGAAACGTTTCAAAAATGGAAGAAAAATTTCCTATTACAATCAGAATATATATATAAGGTTATCAAATGAAACAGAAAAATGTTAGCTACTTATATTTTCAAATATTTGCTGAAAATAGAATTTAAAATTTCTTGAACTAAGGATCTTTCTTCTATATCAAATTTTGTCCCTAATAAGGTATCTGACCTCCAAATCCAAAAATCTACAGAAGGGTAAAGAAAACAGTACCTTCTATCTAAAAACAAAATAATCTTCCCATAATTGGAAAGTCTTACCTTCTCCAGCTTCCTTCAAAAGTTTGTGTAATTCATCCACTGCTCGGGTCAGTTCATTGCTCTTTGCCTCTGAATCATCAGCAGCACTCTAAAATTTAATCTTAAAAAAGTTACCCAACATCCAATAATGCAACATTAGGACACTAAAGCATATGGTACGGTACCTACCTTGTAAAGATTAGAGAGTTTTATGTGAGCATTTAATTCATTGTGGAATTTCTCTTCCATACTGGCCTGCTGTTCCTTGGCCTGAGGGGGAAAAAAAAAGCCAACACCAAAAACCAAATTAGAACAGTCTGATTTGAACTGAATTTAGAATGCTTATCAAATGCCAAGATAAAAAATTCAGTTTTGAAAGTAAAGAGATGAAGACTAAAACACTAAAATTAAAATCAGTTGTCATTATAGAGATAAATTATCTTAAGGATAAAATGTTAATGATATTTTTATCTTAAAGTAGGATATTTAAATGTCATTAAAATTAACCATACTCGTTTTTAGACAGTACTTTGGATACAGTATGTAACTGATTCTAGCAATTTTAGCCTAGTTACATCCTATGAAAGTGCCCTGGCCATTTTGTGGTGCCAGGAATGGTTCAAAATATGAAATCATTTTATAAATCAATAGCTTCGTAAGTGTTACAATATTTTTGTAAAAGAGACATTTTAAACTGGTCAACTACACCTCTTTCAGTTTGGTCAACAGATCCTCTACATGCTTTTGAAGATTCTCATTTGATGTTTTCAAGCCATTCATCTGTTCTTCCATTCTAGAAACCTAGAAACAAAGAAGTAGAGTTGGTTGCGGGGAAGGATGTTGTATTAACTGAAATTAATTTGGTATAAAGCTGCCAAGTACCAGGACTGAGTGAGCCAGAGCCCCCTAATCAGCTGCTACTTTAACCCTGTCCTGTCTGGGTGGGGAACAGACGCCCGCAGGCTACCTACACGCAGAGGTGGGTCCAAATCCAAAGCTGAACCCCAGGAGCTGTGCGAACAAAGAAGAGAAAGGGAAATTTCTCCCAGCAGCCTCAGGAGCAGCGGATTAAAGCTCCACAATCAACTTGATGTACCCTGCATCTGTGGAATACCTGAATGGACAATGAATCATCCCAAAATTGAGGCAGTGGACATTGAGAGTAATTGTAGACTTGGGGTTTGCTTTCTGCATCTAATTTGTTTCTGGTTTTATGTTTATCTTAGTTTAATATTTAGAACTTATTATCATTGGTAGATTTGTTTACTGATTTGGTTGCCCTCTCCCTTTTTTTTTGTATATATATATTTTTCCTTTTTCTCTTTTTGTGAGTGTGTGTGTATGCTTCTTTTGTGATTTTGTCTGTATAGCTTTGCTTTTGCCATTTATCCTAGGGTTCTGTCTATTTTCTTTCTTTTTTTTTTTTGGTATAGTTTTTAGCACTTGTTATCATTGGTGGATTTGTTTATTGGTTTCATTGCTCTCTTCTTTCTTTCCTTTTTTATTTTTTACTTTCAATATTTTTTTTTGTTATTTATCTTAATAACTTAATTTAATTTAATTAATTTATTTTTCTTTCTTTCTTCCTTTCTTTTTTTTCCCTCCCTTTTCTTCTGAGCTGTGTGGATGACAGGGTCTTGGTGCTCCGGCCGGTGTCAAGCGTGAGCCTCTGAGGTGGGAGAACCGAGTTCAGAACATTGGTCCACCAGAGACCTCCCGGCCCCACATAATATCAAATGGTGAAAGCTCTCCCAGAGATCTCCATCTCAGTGCTAAGACCCAGCTCCACTCAACAAATAGCAAGCTCCAGTGCTGGACACCCCATGCCAAACAACTAGTAAGAAAGGAACACAACCCCACCCATTAGCAGAGAGGCTGACTAAAATCATAATAAGCTCACAGACACCCCAAAACATACCACCAGATGCAGTCCTGCCCACCAGAAAGACAAGGTCCAGCCTCATCCACCAGAACACAGACACCAGTCCACTCCACCAGGAAGCCCACACAACCTAAAGAACCAACGTTACACACTAGGGGCAGACACGAAAAACAACAGGAATTACAAACCTGCAGCTTGCGAAAACGACACCACAAACACAGTAAGTTAAGCAAAATGAGAAGACAGAGAAACACAGGGTAGATGAAGGAGCAAGCAAAACCCACCAGACCAAACAAATGAAGAGGAAATAGGCAGTCTACCTGAAAAAGAATTCACAGTAATGTTAGTAAAGATGATCCAAAATCTTGGAAATAGAATGAAGAAAATACAAGAAACGTTTCACAAGGACCAAGAAGAACTAAAGAGCAAACAATGATGAACAACACAATAAATGAAATTTAAAATTCTCTATAAGGAATCAATAGCAGAATAACTGCGGCAGAAGAACAGATAAGTGACCTGGAAGATAAAATAGAGGAAATAACTACTGCAGAGCAGAATAAAGAAAACAATGAAAAGAATTGAGGACAGTCTCAGAGACCTATGGGACAACATGAAATTCATCAACATTCAAATTATAGGGGTCCCAGAAGAAGAAGAGATAAAGAAAGGGACTGAGAAAATATTTAAAGAGATGATAGTTGAAAACTGCCCTAACATGGGAAAGGAAATACTGAATAAACTCCAGGAAGCCAGAGAGTTCCATAAAGGATAAATCCAAAGAGAATCACGCCAAGACACATACTAATCAAACTATCAAAAACTAAATACAAAGAAAAAATATTAAAAGCAGCAAGGGAAAAGCAACAAATAACATACAAGGGAATCTCCATAAGGTTAACAGCTGATTTCTCAGCAGAAACTCTGCAAACCAAAAGGTGTGGCAGGATCTATTTAAAGTGACAAATCGGAAAAAACTACAATCAAGATTACCCTACCCAGCAAGGATCTCATTCAGATTCAACGGAGAAATTAAAACCTTTACAGACAAGCAAAAGCTAAGCGAATTCAGCACCACCAAACCAGCTTTACAACAAATGCTAAAGGAACTTCTATAGGCAGGAAACACAAAAAAAGGAAAAGACCTACAATAACAAACCCAAAACAATTAAGAAAATGGTAACAGAAACATACATATCGATAATTACCTTAAATGTAAATGGATTAAATGCTCCAACCATAAGACACAGACTGGCTGAATGGATACAGAAACAAGACCAGTATATATGCTGTCTACAAGAGACCCACTTCAGACCTAGGGACACATACAGACTGAAAGTGAGGGGATGGAAAAAGATATTCCACGCAAATGGAAATCAAAAGAAAGCGGGAGTAGCAATTCCAATATCACACAAAATAGACTTTAAAATAAAGCCTATTATAGGAGACATAGAAGGGCACTACATAATGATGAAGGGATCAACCCAAGAAGAAGATATAACAATTGTAAATATTTATGCACCCAACATAGGAACACGTACATACATAAGGCAAATGCTAACAGCCATAGAAGGGGAAATTGACAGTAACAGAATCATGCTAGGGGACATTAACACCCCACTTTCACCAACGGACAGATCATCTAAGATGAAAATAAATAAGGAAACACAAGCTTTAAATGATACATTAAATAAGATGGACTTAATTGATATTTATAGGACATTCCATCCAAAAACAACAGAATACACTTTCTTCTCAAGTGCTCATGGAACATTCTCCAGGATAGATCATATATTCGGTCACAAAGCAAGCCTTGGTAATTTAAGAAAACTGAAATCATATCAAGTATCGTTTCCGACCACATGCTATGAAACTACGTATCAATTATAGAAAAAAAATCTGTTAAAAATACAAACACATGGAGGCTAAACAATACACTGCTAAATAACTAAGATATCACTGAGGAAATCAAAAAATACCTAGAAACAAATGACAATGAAAACATGACGACCCAAAACCTATGGCATGCAGCAAAAGCAGTTGTTAGAGGGAAGTTTATAGCAATACAATCCTCCCTCAAGAAACAAGAAACATCTCAAATAAACAACCTAACCTTGCACCAAAAGCAATTAGAGAAAGAAGAACAAAACAATGCCAAAGTGAGCAGAAGGAAAGAAATCATAAAGATCAGATCAGAAATAAATGAAGGAAATGATAGCAAAGATCAATAAAACTAAACTCTGGTTCTTTGAGAAGATAAAAAAAATTGATAACCATTAGCCAGACTCATCAAGATGAAAAGGGAGAAAACTCAAATCAATAGAATCAGAAATGAAAAAGGAGAAGTAACAACTGAAACTGCAGAAATACAATGGATCATGAGAGATTATTATAAGCAACTATATGCCAATAAAATGCACAATCTGGAAGAAATGGAAAAATTCTCAGAAAAGCATAACCTTCTGAGCCTGAACTAGGAAGAAACAGAAAATATGAACGGACCAATCACAAGCACTGAAATTGAAACTGTGATTAAAAATCTTCCAGCAAACAAAAGCAAACAAAAACAAAAAAAACAAAAAACCAGATAACTTTACAGGTGAATTCTATCAAACATTTAGAGAAGAGCTAACACCTATCCTTCTCAAACTCTTCCAAAATACAGCAGTGGGAGGAACACTACCAAACTTATTCTATGAGGCCGTCATCACCCTGATGTCAAAACCAGACAAAGATGTCACAAAAAGAGAAAACTACAGGCCAACATCACTGATGAATACAGACGTAAAAATCCTCAACAAAACACTAGCAAACAGAATGCAACAGCACATTAAAAGGATCATACACCGTGATCAAGCTCGGTTTATTGCAGGAATGCAAGGATTCTTCAATATACGTAAATCAATCAATATGATACACCACATTAACAAACTGAAGGAGAAAAGCCATATGATCATCTAACTAGATGCAGAAAAAGCTTTCAACAAAATTAACACCCATTTATGATTAAAAAAACCTCCAAAAAGCAGGCAGAGAGGGAACTTACCTCAATAAAACAAAGGCCATATATGAGAAACCCACAGCCAACATCATCCTCAATGGTGAAAAACTGAAACCATTTCCACTAAGATCAGGAACAAGCAAGGTTGCCCACTCTCACCACTATTATTCAACATAGTTTTGGAAGTTTTAGCCACAGCAATCAGAAGAAAAAGAAATAAAAGGAATCCAAATCGGAAGAGAAGAAGTAAAGGTGTCACTGTTTGCAGATGACATGATACTATACATAGAGAATCCTAAAGGTGCTAGCAGAAAACTACTAGAGCTAACCAATGAATTTGGTAAATTAGCAGAATACAAAATTAATGCAAAGAAATCTCTTGCATTCCTATGCTAATGATGAAAACTCTGCAAGAGAAATTAAGGAAACATTCCCATTTACCATTGCGACAAAAACGATAAAATACCTAGGAATAAACATACCTAAGGAGACAAAAGACCTGTATGCAGCAAACTATAAGACACCGAAGAAAGAAATTAAAGATGATACAAACAGATGGAGAGATATATCATGTTCTTGGACTGGAAGAATCAACACTGTGAAAATAACAATACCACCCAAAGCTATCTACAGATTCAATGCAATCCCTATCAAACTACCAGTGGCATTTTTCACAGAACTAGAACAAAAAAATTCACAATTTGTATGGAAACACAAAAGACCCTGATAGCCAAAGCAATCGTGTGAAAGAACAACGGAGCTAGAGGAATCAGGCTCTGTGACTTCAGACTATAATACAAAGCTACAGTAATCAAGACAGTATGGTAGTGGCACAAAAAGAGAAATACAGATCAATGGAACAGGATAGAAAGCCCAGAGATAAACCCACGCACGTATGGTCACCTTATCTTTGATAAAGGAGGCAAGAAAAGAATATAATGGAGAAAAGACAGCCCCTTCAATAAGTGGTGCTGGGAAAACTAGACAGCTACATGTAGAGGAATGAAATTAGAACACTCCCTAACACCATACACAAAAATAAACTCAAAATGGATTGGAGACCTAAATGTAAGGCCAGACACTATCAAACTCTTAGAGGAAACCATAGGCAGAACACTCTATGACATAAATCACAGCAAGATCCCTTTTGACCCACCTCTTAGAGAAATGGAAATAAAAACAAAAATAAACAAATGGGACCTAATGAAACTTCAAAGCATTTGCACAGCAAAGGAAACCATAAAAAATATGAAAAGATAACCCTCAAAATGGGAGAAAATATCTGCAAACGAAGAAATGGACAAATGATTAATCTCCAAAATACACAAGCAGCTCATGCAGCTCAATATTAATAAAACAAACAACCCAATCCAAAAATGGGCAGAAGACCTAAATAGACATTTCTCCAAAGAAGATATACAGATTGCCAACACACACATGAAAGGATGCTCAACATCACTAATCGTTAGAGAAATGCATATCAAAACTACAATGAGATATCATCTCACACCAGTCAGAATGGCCACCATCAAAAAATCTACAAACAATAAATGCTGGAGAGGGTGTGGAGAAAAGGGAATCCTGTTGCACTGTTGGTGGGAATGTAAACTGATACAGCCACTATGGAGAACAGTATGGAGGTTTCTGAAAAAACTAAAAATAGAACTAACATATGACCCTGAAATCCCACTACTGGGCATATACCCTGAGAAAACCATAATTCAAAAAGAATCATGTACTACAATGTTCATTGCAGCTCTATTTACAGTAGCCAGGACATGGAAGCAACCTAAGTGTCCATCGACAGATGAATGGATAAAGAAGATGTGGCACATATATACAATGGAATATTACTCAGCCATATAAAGAAATGAAACTGAGTTATTTCTAGTAAGGTGGATGGACCTAGAGTCAGTCATACAGAGTGAAGCAAGTGAGAAAGAAAAAAACAAATACCGTATGCTAAAACATATATATGGAATCTAAAAAAAAAAAGAAAATATGGTTCTGAAGAACCTAAGCGCAGGACAGGAATAAAGACGCAGATGTAGAAAATGGACTTGAGGACACGGGGAGGGGGAGGGTAAGCTGGGAGAAAGTGAGAGAGTGGCATGGATATATATACACTACCAAATGTAAAATAGATAGCTAGTGGGAAGCAGGCGCGTAACACAGGGAGATCAGCTTGGTGTTTTGTGACCACCTAGATGGGTGGGATAGGGAGGGTGGGAGGGAGACGCAAGAGGGAGGAGATATGGGGATATGTGTATACGTATAGCTGATACACTCTGTTATACAGCAGAAACTAACACACAATTATAAAGCAATTATACTCCAATAAAGATGTTAAAAATAAATAAAGTTTAGCTGCCAAGTAAAAGCAAAATAATCCCCCACACCCAAAAAAGCATTTTACATAAAATATGAATGTTTAAGAAAATGAAAAATAGCTCACAGAACAACATGTTTAGTTTTAGCTCAGAGAAACTCACCACCACTTCTTAAACATGTGTCTTAGGAAGGACACACCATTAAGACAGTAGATAGTATGAAAATTCATCCAAGGATATGTAAGTTCTTTATTTAAATGCAAGTCAGAAAGAGAAAACAAATATTGTATATTAACGCATACATGTAGAATCTAGAAAAATAGTACCGATGAACCTATATCCAGGGCAGGAACGTAGAGAATGGATATGTGGACACAGTGGGGGAAGTGGAGGGTGGATGAACTGGGAGATTAGGTTTGACATAAATACACTACCATGTGTAAAAAAGAGAGCTAGTGGCAACCTGCTGTATAGCTCAGGGAACTCAGCTCAGTGCTCTGTGATAATCTAGATGGGTGGGATGGGGGATGGGAGGGAGGTCCAAGAGGAAATATGTATACATATAGCTGATTCACTTCATTGTACAGTAGAAACTAACACAGCATTGTAAATCAATTATAATCTGATAAAAAAAAATGTAACTGGTTAATTTCCTAGGCCAAATGTTTATGAGTTATGTCCTTCACATTGACCCCTAATCTTACAATATATTTAATTTGGTACTCTACTGAATAAATTTGTATAAGCTGGCACACAAATGTAAACTGTAACTAACATAAAGATACAATTTTACTAAATTACCTCCTCTTTTTTGTTTTCAAGATTACATTTAAGCTCAAGAATTTCATTTCCTTTATCTCTTCCGAGAGCCAGAAGTTCATCAGTTTTGGTCTTCAACTCTGTATTCAGCCAAGTATTCTGATTATGTAACAACTCCTTTTCTTGCTCCAAGCGTTTTTCTCGATACTAAGGAAATCCAAGAAAAAAAGGTTTACAGTTAAATATAGTATACGGTTATTCAAAAGATTTTGTGTATAGCTAAGGTACACAAGCAGAACTTTTACAACAGAAATAAGTATTTGCATGGACTCTTAACAGAAAAGAGAATCAGGTAAGAACAATATGAAACAAACATCATATAAGCAAAACAGTTCAATTAAAATTGTCTTAAAACTTAATTCCTTGATATTAAAAAAATATAGCTTTTAATTCATTTATAGATAACTTGCTTATATTTAAAATTTAATTTAGGTGAGTTTTAATCAAAAGTTGTATTCTATGCATTAGAAATTGTTTGTTTCTCACCTTAACAGAAACATCAGAAGCTTGAAGTTCATCGAATTTTAACTGAAGCTCACCCTTTGTTGCATTGCTTTCTTTAAGTTTTTCACTTAGACGTTTAACATCCTCTAGAAAGGTCAGAAGAGAATGTGAAAATGACTAATGAATGGTCAGAGGAACCAAACATCAAAAATGCATCTCTAGGAATACAAACATTTATATAAGTAGTTCTCAACTCTTCTATTTTAACTTGTTTCTGCCATACTTAATCACAAATTTAATTTTAACAAATAGATGATGAAGTCAAATTCATGCATCCAACCAAGCATGTAAATTATACTGGTTATCTTATTTTAAATGCAGTATCTAAAGCTAAATATACAATATTAACATTAATTCCCTCATATTAACCAAAAATCTATTAAAATTTCACAAATTAGCCATTTCTTAAGTTAAAAAGCAATGATACATATTAAAACCTTACATTCAAAACAGCAGGAATATACATACTTAATTATTTTTGTATTCCTTACATGAAGGTTTTTATGAAAAAATTTAATTTTACTTACCCACTAGCTGATCAAAATCATCAACAAATACTTTGAATTAATTTTTCTGAGAATAGTTACTAATTGACTATTATTGTACAGTAACATAAGTATTTGAAAATTCTTCCTTCAGTAGAAATAAAAATTCTGAAAAATCTTATAAAAAGGAACCAAAGGGAACTGGATACCACTAAACTGCTTAAGAGTCACATTCACTTGAATACATCAACTGTATTACATATTATATTCTATGTCTAAATATCTTATATTCTTGCTTCCTAATTCTTTCAGCCTGTGCTTTTAAATACGGGCTCTCCTTTTAGGTTCTTATATTGAATGCTTGTGGACAGCTTATACCAGCAAGTGCGTCTGTATCAAAAGGAGTTCAGCCTCTACAACTGAACATCTGAACAGTTTCCAATTTGATACTATAAATAATACTGTAGTTCATAAACCTTGGTCCAAATTCCTTCAGATGTTTTTCATTTGTGTACTTGTCTATAGACACCTCTTTAAGGGCTCAGAATGATCTAGAGATAAATGAGTAGGAGAAACAACAGGATATTACTCTGAACTCTATTCTGAGCTATGACAAACACCAGCTAATAGAAATGGACTGGGGATTAAATCTTAGCACTGTTAGAAGAGAAAGAAAAGAGTGAAGTTAGAGACTAAGGTCCTTTTTCATACCTGTTAAATATTCAAGTTCTTGAGATAGTCTCTCATTGGTTCTAATTAAGTCTCTTTTCTCAGCTTCTAATTCTTCCTTTGTCCTTGTAAACTGGCTCTGTCATATAAAGGAGTTAGCATAAAACATTTAAATAAGAAAATCAAGTTGATCAAATATATAGAAATGAACATGGAATTGGCACCTTAGTTAACATTAGCAGTGGTTTAAAAATGGTTGGTTTTCTTACTTATGGCTTATACATAAAAATGTTTAAAAACTACCCATAATCTCAACACTTCTGTTCATATTTTGGGTTTTTAAAAATTATTCTTCCTAGACTCACAAAAAAATTTCCCATGTCACTTTTTAATCACTTGAAAGTGTCATATAATTATATAATTACTTCAACAAGCCTTTATAAGAAACTTAATTTACTTCTAATTTTTGCTGTTATAAAATAAAACTTTAATGAATATCACTGCACCTTGGCTCAAATTATTTCTCAAGAAAGATCCCCAGAAACAGAATTATTTAAAACTCTTAATATATTTTGTCAAATTGCTTTGCAGCAAGACAACGGCAATTTATAGGCTTTTCTTGAAGTCATAATTGCCAATCTGAAGCCACTTATGCCAGAAGTGAAGATTATGCTTTAAAAAAAAAAAAAGAGAAACAAAAAAATCAGTGTTAACATGGGGAGGTGAAAAATAATTACATTGTTGCATTATCTGCATTTTTCTGATTACAAGTGAAGTAGAATAATATTTCATATTGCTATTGGCTATTTGTACAGTTTCCTGTCTGGTTTTAAAAACCTTTGCCCATTTCCCCCTTTGAATAATTTTTCTTATAATTTGAAAGTAGTCATGTATTAAGGATATATATAGTCATATTTTTATTGAGAAAATACTTTCTATGATTTATTTGCTTTTTAATTCTTTTTTTTTTTTAACATCTTTATTGGGGTATAATTGCTTTACAATGGTGTGTTAGTTTCTGCTCTACAACAAAGTGAATCAGTTATACATATACATATGTTCCCATATCTTTTCCCTCCCGCGTCTCCCTCCCTCCCACCCTCCCTATCCCACCCCTCCAGGCTGTCACAAAGCACCGAGCCAATATCCCTGTGCCATGCGGCTGCTTCCCACTAGCTATCTACCTTACTACGTTTGTTAGTGTGTATATGTCCATGACTCTCTCTCGCCCTGTCACAGCTCACCCTTCCCCCTCCCAATAACCCCAAGTCCGTTCTCTAGGAGGTCTGCGTCTTTATTTGATTCTTTTTATGTAGAAAATTTAAAATTTCTATTGGATCAAGTCTATCACTCTTTCCCACTATAAGTGTCTTCCATATATCAAATATCTTTTAACCTCAAATCAAACGCAAATTTTTAAAAAGCAATGGCAAGAGTCTAAAGGTCTATCTGATCAAAGAATCATTGGGTATGACCACTTTATTAAACAAACTGGCCCGCAATCCTTGTAATCATATTCAATCTGTTATTCTTAATCACTACTCTAAGGAAATGATTACCAATGTGGATTCACACATATCCCCAACTGTATCACAATACTTGAAATAATGCCTAGGCAATAGTAAGCATTAAATACATAATTTCTAAAAGAATGGAAGGAAGATAGGTAGGTAAGTGGGTGGATAGACAGCCAGATGGATCTATGAATATCTACCCTACTTACAGATTTATGGCACTTATAATGCAAAAAAATTTTTTTTAAATCATGACTTAAGAGCTACACAGCTAAAAGCAAGTGTTTTTTTATATCAAGAACTTACATATTCTAACAAGTAAAAGGAATATACAATCAATCATTAAAACATAAAATCCTATTAAGGAATTTATGTATATACATTTTTGTTAGTAGCTTCTCCTAACTGAACATATTTCATCTTCCCACTGACTAAATAACCAATAAGCACAATCAGAATAGAAAACTTCCTCAAGTATCAGGTTTACAATTAGCTTTATTCACAGGAATAACTTTTACCTGAATGGCAATATTGCGATCCTGAGCCACTTCAAGTTCTTTGTTTTTCTCAGTTAGCACCTTCAGTTGACTGTCTGGATAAAAGGAATTTTATGAACACACGTACATAAGCTTAAAATTTGCGATGACAGTTTGTATTCAATGGCCACCCATACACGTTTTGAAATTAAGAAACTAAGTTTCAGAAAGGTAGAGCTGCACAACACTGCATTCCAAATTCGTAAGTACAACCCAAATTTACTGTATTTCTAGTACAAAGTTTTAAATATGCTATCCTGTCTTCAAAATCTTATTTGTGATCATTTTAGCCAACATTTTTAGGAAAAAGTATTTGCAATTACCAATTTCCTTATTTTTCAATGACATCTTCTAAATCAATCATAAAAAAGTGAATTAATTGTATTTGCAAATTCAAAAATTAAGTGAAAAAAGGCAAAATCAAGAGAATAAATAACATTTAAACTACATGAAATGTATACAGAGTAAATCACAATAATGGATAACTAATTCAGCTGGTTTACCACGCTAAAAAGAGCTATGCTTGATACTGAATTTTCAGTCCCACAATCTCTACTCATAATGAGTTATCTCCCCTAAAGTTTCTCTTCTAAACATATTCCAATAATTAGGAAGAGTATACTTTCTGAAACTTTCTTCCACTGAAACACGTCTATGTTATGTGCTGGTAATTTAATGAACAAATACATTATTATTACTTCCAAGTTAAACAATTCGTTTATTAAAAGAAAAACAAAAAACCTGCTAAATTTGTCCACATTTTCTGTCATTTTAATGTTATTTACTGCTTCCAAACTAAAAAAATATAAAAATATAAACTGTACACCCCAGGAAGGCATGTCTATCTAGGTTTATCCCCATCTTCTCCTCCCTCTCCCTTTTCCGGATCTCATAAAAGAAGCTGGGATCACAGTCATTTTCTTGAAATTTTTTAGCACTTTTGCTCTACAAACCTTTTTTTTTATGCCAAGACAAAACTGTGTACAGGTGATAAATCAGATGTAGCTACTCAAGTATTCATACCCTCATTACACATATATACATACCATCATATGTATACATCACATGTTTTAAAAATGAGATGTGCCAAAATTAGTTGAAAAGGGTTTTGACTCAAACATACAGCTGATGGGCATGGACTTGGTTAAGAAAGAAGACTAATGTTTCAGCCATTCTCTTAATTATTAGCTTCTTGCATTCCCAATGAAATTAAAATCCAGCTATACCTAATAACAAATATTATGCCCCTACTCTATAAAGATCTTCCTGACATTCGCTTTTTTCTCTGTAAACAAGGCACAAAAAACACATCATCCTCCCAAGAAATGTCAGGACCTTTAAGATCTTGTGTACTTTCTAGGACTTAATGATGTAAGAAAATTAATTAAGAAGAAAAACAGCTGTTCATCTTTCAATGGAATTAGGCCTTAAAGAGGAAATTACATCCTGAGGTTCATAAGTAGTTATAAATATCATAACAAGAGTTAAAACATGAATATAATAATGGAACTAATAGGCTTTAATTTTTCAACAACATAAAAATAATTAAGTAACTCTCTTTACTTTTTCAGTTGGATAATGCTTCAGCCTTTTCAAAATGCTTTCATATATACCTCATTTGACCTGTACAGCTGTTTAAGTAGATAGACAAGTGGCTCTAGCCATTTTATAAACAATAATCAAACACTGTTATGATTTACATATGACATAAGAGTTTTTAATAGCAGTCAGAATTAGAACCCATGCCTCCTGACCATTAAGCCCTGGACTCTTTCAAAGTCTTTACCACTGAATGAAAAAAAATCACACTGAAAGAAAAAAACATGATATTACCAGAAATGAAAACAAGGACAATCAGTATTTTCATATACAGTAAATAAATGTTTCCAAAGCATACAAAGGAGGATCTGAAGACCTCAATACTCTAATATTAGAAAGATATAATTAAATACTTACTGAGCTTCTCCAGCTCAAGCCGCAAGCTTTGGCACTCTCGGGTTTCATTCACAAGTCTCTCCTGACTGTGGGACAGCCTCTTCTCTATCTCAAAGTACTGTTGTTCTACAGATGATCAGAGGAAAAAAAAAAAAAAAATCAAACATACATGTACACACTGTCGACACTGCTACTTATTTTTGATAACCTTGATTTTAAAATTTAAGACATAGTATTGGGACCCACACTCCAAATAAGAGAGAATTTGAGTAAAGATAAATAGATCGAGTACAGAAAAGGACTTTAATCCAACATTTCCAACTGACATATGTAAAATGACAAAAGAAAATAAGGCCTGAGAGGGTGTTAACAAATTATTTTTCTGCCTATTCCACAAGATTATGAAATTCTTCAAGGCAGGCAACATGTCTCACTTATCATAGTATTTTCCCCACACATCAGTAGACTTCTTGGCATAAAGCAGACCAAAAAAATATATTTATTAAATGGAGAAAAAAATATTTAGGTTAAAAACTGCTTTGCTTTAAAAAGGTTTGTCTTAAAATAGCCAAAATAATGCCTGAACATATAAAATTACTAAATTTATGTAAAAATAAACATGTTAACTTTCCAAGGGAAGCGACTGATAGTGTACTGTTCAACACATTAGAAGCACATAGAATACGCTCAATATTTATTCTGTAAATTAACACATAGAATGCAGTGCACTATATTCAGTGTTGGGATTCAGAGAATTAATTTTCAACATCAATTCTCCTTGGTAATTTTATTTATTTTTTTTAAATGAAAACTTCTTCAGAACTTTCAATCCACTTAGCAAAAACCAGTTACCAATCCCGCACCGCCCGCCCACCCCCCCAAAAAAAACCAAGACACACAACCTGGTAAACCAGGACACACAACAGATGGTTTGTATTTTACTAATGGTAATTACTATGCTCTTAATATTTCTTCAATGATATTCAAGTCACCATTGTGAGGAACTTTCTTATTTGAGAGTCTACTACAGGTATTTATAAGGTCTTAATAGATTTTCTATCAAAGTCCAACTTTTAGAAAGAAGTCGTATATATTAAACATTTACTGCACGTGCACTGTGTTTCCAGCGCTGCCTTATGCATCCATTCGTTCTTGTGAACACAAAACGGACCAGAGCGAGACAGACTCAGAACAAGTGCAGGAAGTTATCATTAAAGACATAGGCCTTTGAAGGCAGATGACTAGAAAACAGAGCAGAAATTACTATCATTTAACGTGCAACATACAGACAGGGTACTCTAGGCTTAGAAGAATTAGGAGTCGCAGACCCCTAGTCCGGTGTAAACAGACCCAAATCTTCACAATTTCTGTTTGCCAGACGTTAGGCGTCCCTAAATGAGACCACCCTAATTACAAAGAAAACAGGAACTCAATGTGGATTCACATTTTAAAAACAAACAAACAGGCTCCTTCGTATCAAACTGTGAGGGAAGCAGTTACGAGAAGGCCTATGGTGCCCACGGAGCCAGAGAAGCGATGCTAGCTAGCAGTGAAGCCGTGGATGGTGCGAGCTTGCAAGGGGAGGAGACCAGCCATCGCTGGGGTCGCGCCCAGAAACAAGGGCGCGAAGAGCGTCGCACTTACCGCTCTCCACCTTAAATTTCTCGTGCCGCCCCTTGAGACCATCGATCTCGGACTGCTGGTCAGCAAGGAACTTCTCAAGTTTGTTCTGGACCGACTTGGGCAGCTTGTTCAGTTCCGTGCGCTCCAGGACTTGCTGCAACACCGCCGCCATGTCGATCGGGCCGGGGACCGTGGCGGCAGCGGCCGACGGAGCAGAAACGGAGAAGAAAGACGAAGACGAAGAGGACCCAGAAGCCTGGGCTGCCGCCTCCGCCACCTCGCTCGGTGTCTCGCGCGCGCCCGCCCGACGGAGACTCAAGCGGCGGGACCCTGGGAAATCGAGTCCCGCGTTAACTACTGCACCAGACGCGCCGCAGCGCCCGCGTCCACAGTGCGCGCGTAATCACCGGAAGCTGTGCACCCTGGGAATCCGAGTTCAGAGGCAGTCTCTGACCCCTGTCGTGCACTCCGCTTTCCGGCCCCCTTTTCAACCCGCTTCTAGCCGCGTAGGCTTCAGGGAAACGTAGTTTTCCCCAATCCCTTCCGTGAGCCCAATTCCGCACCACCAAGTCCGCTTCCTCCTTTCTCCCCGCCCCCCGGCTCTCCTTGCCTGCCGCGCGACCACTTATCCGCGAGGTGGCGCCACACAGTACCCGTTAACCTACGTTCCTCCCTGAAGAGGAGGGCGACCTTACTGTCACAGCTCCGGGATGCCATGGGTCGTCCTCTTTGGCGGCTTTTAGACACTGGGCCGCTAGAGGGCATCGGTCCCGGCAGGGCCGGACGGCAGACGCCGGGCTACCGCCACGCTCTTAATGGCGCCCGGAAGGGGGCGGCGTGGCGACCGCAGTCGGTTTGGCTGAGGCGCTGCGGTGAAAGGAGGGGGCCAGCGTGCGTCATCAATCTGAGCCACCTGACTCCAGAGACCCCGGGTGTGGAGTAGGAAGTGAGGTGCGGGAAGTTCGTCGCTTTCTGATGAATTCATTGACTGTGGAATTGGGACCGGTGTGGAATCTGGTCCCTGGAGGCTGGTACTTGCACTCTAAACACCTTTCTCAGGTAGTCTGACAGTTCGACAGATTTGTCTGCCACGCGTGCACAGTCTGAGTACAGGTGAGTCAGCCTGAGGGTGGAATCCGTGTGTGTGTGTGTGTGTGTGTGTGATGTGTGTGCACTCGGGCACAGAGAACTGCCTTTTCAAGGAGGACAGAAAGGGGTAGAGTATAGGAACTATATGGACGGTCACTCCTGTGCGACACACTCAAGTCCAGTTATGAGACTTATCTTACTTAGATTTTTTGGTTTTTTGGTGGCGGAGTTGGTAACAGTGATTTAATAGGAATTTAAAGAGCTCGGTTTATTTTCCAGGAAGAGGATTTTAAAAAGCCAAGAGGAGTTTGAGTGTAGCTTTTATTTGTATGTTTTAAGGTAACGTTACAGAAAATGTTGCCTTGTGTTTATATTGTTAAAATTGAAAAACTTTTGGAACAGAAGTTGTTGAACACGTTCGTTCTTAAAAACCGCTTCTTACGCTGCCACCGTAACAGAACTACTTGTTTCCAAATTGTAGTTCTGTGACTTCTAAGCAGAATCCGTAAATTATTTCATGTTTGATTACTCTTCTAAAAGAATTTGTTAAATTCTTTATTGAAAATAAAGCATTACTAATGTCATCCTCCCTACAGTTCCCACAGTAGCAAACCTTTGAGAATAGCAGTAAGGAGCTTAAGGTTGTTTCTTTCCCCCAAAATATTTTATATAAGCAGTTTAATTAAGGTTGCTGGTATGTGCAGTACTGTATTATGTCCTAGGCCCACAATATTATCATTATTGATCTACCATTTGGAAAATGCAGATGTTCTGTACTTGGACTTAGAGAATCCTAAAATTAGATTTTCCGACCTGCTATGATCCAAATTCTTTATTTTGTAGACTAGGAAAACAGAGTCCAGGGAAGTTGAGTGGTCTCAAGTCAGCGTTTGGACAACTTGCAAAGCTTCTGCTGATACACAGCATTTCAGGAAAAATTGAACTGTATAAGAGAAGATCTACATTTTTATTAGCGTCCTTTATAAAGTATGGTTAGCTACATTTCAAGGTTTTGAAGGAGCACTAAAGAAAAAAAATATCCGACAGTCAACCAGATTTCATAACCCAAAGATTTTCATCTTTCTGTTGCATTCAGTTTCTTACACGTTAACGTGACTAGTAGATGACACCTTGGAAAAAGTAAGATTAGAAAGTTACATATCATAACCTTGGAGTCACTGTTAACTGCTATTTCTTGTAAGAATTAAGAATTATTTAGGGCAGAAGGAAAAAGAGTAGAATAGCATGATGAAGTAGAAGAAAGTTTAATACACAGAAATGCATACCTTAAGGTGGTAAAAGTGGAAAGCCCTTAACTTTATAGAGGCATTAATGATTTAGACAGGCAGTCCTAGACTTCGCCAAAAAAAAAAAAGTGCAAACCTGAGAGCTAAGAAGACATTTAATGCATTTTGAGACAAAACCGAACAGGAATTTTGAAAAAAGACCATCTAATAGGCCATTTCAAACTGGAAGCGATTCTCTGGGCTTTAGTTTTAGAGTAATGCAAGTCATTGTGACTGGCAGTTTATTTTACTGATGTCAGATAAGCCACCCCAGCACATCTATAGTTGCCTGGATTTTGTTGTCCTGAATAAGATTGGGATTTTTTGCAGGACCTAAGTGACTATTACCGCTATTCAGAATGCTGCAACTGTGTTTCTTCAGTCTCTCTGTGGCTATTTTATAGCTTTTTGGAATCATGTCTTTACATTTGTTTCTCCCACACTGAATGTGAACTCCTTGAGATCATCATTTATTATTTCCTACCTCTTTTATTCAGCATCTTTGATTTTAAGCTACAGAAACTCAAATCAAAGGAGTATGAGCCAGTCAGAGGAATATGCTGATTTTCATCCCCAAACTCACGAGAGGGTAGAACAGGAGTCCCCCTTAGTGAAAGTTTAATTGAGAGACTGGGTATGACTCCTAAGTATGAGCACAGTATTTAAGAATACTATTTAAGAAATGGGTTTTAGAGCCAGACTGCCTGAAGTGAAATCCTACCTTTGCCACTTACCAGCTTTATCGCTTGGGCAAGTTATGTTACCTTTTTTCGTTTCAGTTTCTAAATCTATAAAACAAGCGTGTATATATGTCCCCTACCTCATGGGGGTTTTTCTGAATATTAAATGTTACCATATGTTAAGTACTTAGAACAATGCCTTACACAAAATGGAAGCTCTACAAATGTTTGTTATTATTGTATTGCTGTTTGTCTACTTCCATCATTCCAGTTGTACTCTGAGTTACTCAAGGGCAGAGGCCAAGTATTATTCATCTTCGTGCCATCCCACTTGGCACAATTTCTTGCACATAGTAGTTCTTTATAGTGTGCTTACTGAATACATGAATTTGATTCCATTTACCTCCCATTGAGCAACTCAGAAATTATCATCTTTTCTGTTTTAGAAATGAACACAGTGAGGCTCAGCAGTAAATTACCAAAGATGATACAACTAAGGAGTAATAGATCTAAATAAGAAATCAGGTGTGTTGGCTACTAGTAGTTTAGTGTTCTCTTCATTATCTGAGGTATGGGAGTAGGTTTTATCGCTCATGTCAACTCTGGTTGATTGGTAGTCATTTCCTGCAACACTCTGTTGAGAATTCTGAAGCTACATTCAAACTTTGCAAGAAAGAATATCCTATTGAATAAGCAATCACTGTAAGGTATGGAGTAGTATCAGGGTAGTACAACTTCTCTCTTTATACTACCCCCATGAGGAAAACATTGCAAATTATATTTTTTGCCTAAAAATGCTCTATATTTTTTCTTGTAATTTAGGAGGTTGAATTAGTTCTTAATAATGGGAAGAACCTACATTGTAGAAGAGACTGTCGGCCAGTATCTTTCAAACATCAGTCTCCAAGGAAAAGCTTTTGTCTCTGGTCTTTTAATAGGACAGGTATGTATCTTTTCCTATGTATTTACTGATAAAGCAAATTTGTTTATTTAAAGTTAAAATATGCTATTTAACAATAAATTCAAGTTAGGGGATGGAGGGATGGAATGAAGAAGAATAATGTAGCCCAGGTTTGCCCAAGTCAGCACACATTCCCTTTTGACAATGTAAAAGTAACTTATAAGGTAGACACTGCAAAATTAGAATTTTACTGACCAGATTATTCACGTTTTATTGTCTTTCCAAAGTGATTTTTGCACCCCTTTAATTCCAGGTTGTCCCATTCTTTACAAAGGTAGCTTTTTACAATTTTATTTCTAGTTTGTCTTATTTCAGACTTGTAGCAAATATAGGTCGTATATTTTATTGTATATTACCGTACCCATTTATTGAATTTTTTTTTAATATTGATTCAGTGGAGATTGAGGGAAAGGGACTGAGAGAAATTTGGACATTACACAAATTTTATTTCCCTCTTAGAGTTAAGGCTCAAAAATCAAACTAAATGGAACAGATATTTGGACAGTTACTTTAAAAAGCATAAGCACCCACTGATTTATTATAATTGAAGGAAGAATGTGTTAATCAGCAGGGAGGACTTGTCAGCAGTACACAGAAATGAAAAAAGGAGAGTCACACAAACAAACTGGCTACATACATCTAAACACTAGGGGAGAGTGTACTCTGGTCCAAAGATTAATTTTGAGGCCTAATAGCAAATAAAACCCTATTGGAGGCAGATTTCTTTCTGGATATTTTAACATGATGCCTTAGAACCTTCAAATTGGATAATTAACTTGTTCTGATTCTATCCACATTCCCAAGCTACTTTCTCTTATAATTTGATGCCCTGTGTTGCCTACTTATAAAGAATGCACCATGCAGAGGACTTACATGTTCACATCCCTTCATGGTATTCTAGTTTTAGCATCATTCTGAATGATCTTAGGTAATGTTAGTGTAGCCCTAAGAGACAGGTACATTCTCAGAGTTTTCACAAATCCGATTTCTTAACTTGTAAGACAGAGGGCAGACCCTGCACTGTTCACCCAGGTAATACCACCCTCTGAGGCTTCTCATTAGACAGCCAGACGACCTCTCCTGGCAACGATCTGAACTTCTTTTAGATTCAGGTTACTTAACATCTAGTATGGGGTTCTTTTTGCTAGGAACAGAAGTGATCAGTAAAGGTGAAAGGTCAGGGAGAAATACCCTCTTCCAAACTTGCCTTACAGCACATAGGCTGTTTCTAGAGCTCAGCAAAACTACCATCTTACGTATAAGTCTCCCACAATTTAGGGAGAATTCCAATCTCTCTTCATGCTGCCTTTTCATTCCTTTCAGTATTCTACATGCTTCTTCTTTCTCTTTATTCCAGGATTCATCACTTTTCTTGCCTTCCCCTCAAGCTTTCAGGCTTGCCTCTCTCCTACTCCTAGGGTCAGTTTCTTTTTCTTTTCAAAATCATAGATTTTATGAAAAGAAAGAGCTTTCTTAATCAGCACCTACCTTTTCCTTTTGTGCACTTCAATGTAACTTTCTGGAAATAACTTTTATTGAAATAATTTCTCTTCCTTTATTTTCCGTTCCAGGATGACACTAGTGATTAGAATTTCAGGTCATGTGTGAGGATAACATCATGCTAACTTGTATTTTTACTCTTTCTTTATAGGAAATTTTCACTGTAATGAGACTGAGCTATTAAATTTTCCCTAAATTTATCTTTAGGTTTCCCACTTCTGGTTAGCATTTAATTGCTATTAAAACTGAGGAACATAAATCTAATATCACTTCACCTTTGTTTCTCTGTGGACACACATGAACAAGTTCCCCACTATCATTGTTTTTATGAAAGTAAGATGCACAAGGTCATTTGTTGCTTTATTTTATTGGGTTTTTATATTTGTTGAACTGTCTAATCTGTTCCAGTAAGCCATTTTTAAGGACCACTGCATGATTCACATTCAGGTTGCCCAAACAAATAAGGAGCTGGTATTAAATATATTAAAAGATAAATAACATGTGAGGAAAATGTTGTAAAGCTATCCATGAAAATCGTTTTCTCTGTAGATTCTGGTATAATACAGGTATTAACAATTTAAGCTGCTATAAATATTGCTCAGTTTTTGCACGTCATAAGGGCTTTGGATTCCTCAGTCAGTTATCACCCTAATAAGCTTTTCTAATTTGTTTTTAAGTGTTCTTCACAAAAGGATTACGTGATTCTTGCCACTAGAACGCCACCCAAAGAGGAACAAGATGAGAGCTCCAAACATTCCAAAGCTAAGTTGGATAACTTGGATGAAGAATGGGCCACAGAACATGCCAACCAGGTCATCACGTTTGTTTCTTTATATAGTTAAGTTTGTGTTTATTGACTAACAAAATAAAAGTACCTTATCCTCAGGTTACTAGACTAGGATTTCAGAGTACTCATTCTTAAGTTTTCAAAACTTGGGTAGTATGTCAAAAATAGAAGTATTTTCTGCTCTGTTTCCTCCATGATTATATTTTTTATTTATTGATTACTTGCATCTAGTTTTTAAAAAAGTATTTTCTTACTTGAAGTTAAGTAATCCACCCAAGATTAGTGTAATAGGTAGTGAAACTGGGATTTGAACCCAGGTGGTGTGACTTGAAAGCCTTTGATCTTGTACACTATGCTTTTCTATTGTTAACTTTTATCTGTTGTGTTTTTTAACCTATATCCTGTTATTGGTCATTTACCTTATTTCCAGTTTTTCTTTATTTTAAAATAATACTAGTTATTGGTAACATTGTTGCTGGTCAGAATTATTTTAAAGACTTAAACCAGGTACTGAGGAAATAAAATGATGGTTAAATTTTTCTTTAATGTCCTTAGAATTTATATTTTAAGCAAAGTGAAAGACATTATTACCAAAACAAATTGTAAGAGAAGTGAATAAAAATAGGACAGTACTATAGGAATATAGAGTGGGGAATGATTAAATATCTGTCAAAGGTTGGATTCAAACAGCTTCACAGAAGGCTCTGAACTTGAAAGATGAATAGGACTTTGCTAGTAGAAGTCAGGGAGCACATTGAATGCAAAAAGGACAGTGGATAAATGACCCAACGGCATGAAATTTAAAGGTATGTTAGAATAGCACGAAATTGGGTGTAATTGAAGCATGGTGTATATAAAAGAATGCTTTTAGACATAAGGCTGTATGGGGCCAGTTTATGGATGGTTTTGAAGTGTCATTCTAGGAAGGAAGGAGTTCTTTTGGAGCCAGTAGCTCTATGGTAGACTTTCAGAGCTCCCTATATTGAGAAGGATTGAGAAATAATCCTGCCAATAATTGAGAAAGTAATTGCAGTGCCCTGGTACAGTGTAAATGGAGAGTAGAGGGATTGGAGAGAGAGAGAGCAGAAAATATAGTTACAGTAATAGTTCAAAAAAAGGTGACATGAGCTAGTGACTAGACTGCAAGCTTCCTGAGGATGGGGTCACGTCTTTTTTGTTCATGGCCGTATCCTTAGTGCCAGGCATAGTGTTCCCATGGTTTATGTGAGAACTCCAAAATGTTGGATAAGTGAATGGATAAATAAGCAAACTAAAGCAGTGGGCTAAAACTTCATTGCCAAAACATTTCAGAGAAAGAGCTAGTATTAAGATGATTCAGTGACCAAGTAGATTGGCAGTAAAAAGAGATTGTGAGAGAGTTGCTAAAGATTATTGAGATTTTTTTTTAGCCTGGGTCTAGGAAGATGGCGTTGCCATTACATGAAGAGGAAACAGATTTGGGGTGAGTCAGAGAGAATGATGAGTAAATTCACTTAAAAGTAGTTATTGAATGGATTATATCATCCAATAAAGTATGTTAAAGTAAGGTAAAAATAAAATTATTTCCTTCTCCAATTATCTTTAAATCTTCAAACACACACACATGTTTATCTGCATTTGTGATGGGGGGGTAGTATGTAGTTATATTTTTGAAAAATGCAATAAATATTTAATACCATCTTCTAATGAAATATTAAATATTTTAAACTTATATTTCCAATGGTTTGTAAATAACTTTCTACTCTAATTTTGCTTTTGGCCTTCTGTAAAATTACATACCTGTATCTATATCTATGTCTAGTCTATATACATCTAAACACACAAACATAAAATTTATGTAGTAAAACAGATAAACTTTTTATCCCCAGCAAGAAATGGTTAATTTTATTTGTTGATGATTTTCAAAAGATGTGCAAGTTCCCCATGCTAAGTATGAAAACTTTATTCCTTATTTATGTATGTCAAGCTTGTGTCACTGTAGTAAACAGAATTTATGAAATCAGAGGGAACCACCAGCAGACATAATGCAAATATATTAGGGGTTAGACTATGGTATCTAATTTTCTGAAGACTTAACTTTGTGATCAGTTTGCTCATACATTAAATACATAAAAGGTAACCAGAGCACTAAGAGTATAGATGGTAGAAAGGAATACATGTGGCACTAAGAACTAGCCACAATGATGTGGAAGGAAAATCACAGATATTATGCAGGACAAACTGGTAGGATGTGTCAAAATCCTTAAACATATGTATGACCCTTTAACCTAGTTATCCACCTCAGGAGATTTATTATAAGCAAATAATCCTGTGAACACAGAAACTTGCTAGGATTTTTAACCAATATTATTTTAAGGTACAGAAAAATTGGAAATAATATAAATGCCCAATATCAATAAGAAGGTTTTAAAAATTGAGGTAAAGCTAAACAACAGGAAACAATGGAGTTTCAAGTTGGACCCCCTCTGCTCAAATCACAGACTCTGCTGAATATTATAGGGATACAAAGGTAGTTGAGAATTAACTTCTTCCATTAAGGAGCTCCCAGATCAACTAGTAAGGTTCAGACATAACCATAGTACAGGTTCATGTGATAAGCTCCATGGGAAAACTACACTGAGGTCCTGCAGGAATTTGGAGATCAAAGGATCAGGGAAGGCAGCTTCCTCAAGCTGACTTCGAGGTATTCAGTAGAGTTCAGACATGTAGACGTGTAAGAGAAAGTCTTTTCAGGCTGAGTGAGCAGCCTGAGTAAAGGTATAGAGTTAGAAAGCGTAACTATATATGTGGAGAACAGTGAGAAGTTTGTGATTGATGCTTGAATGTTTCATGGGAAGTAGTATCAAATGAGGCTCTGAATATCAGATCAGCCAGATTTTAGAGAGTCTGCAATACCAGTCTAAGATAAAAATTTGTATTTTATTTAGCTGATAGTGGAAGCCCTTGAAAAATTTAGGAGGTATTTTAGTTTTCAATCTTAGGAGAAAGGAGTTTATTTATTGATGTAGCTAAAGAGTGTCATTATTAAATGGTTTTATTTATAAAGTAGTTTTAAGGTAAAAAGTTAAGGACACTCTAGGAAGATTGTGTGCATAATAACACCCCATTCATCTTGGTTTTCATCCATTTTGGCTGCGTTGGGTCTTTGTTGCTGCGTGCGGGCTTTCTCTAGTTGCGGTGAGCGGGGGCTACACTTCGTTGTGGTGCGCAGGCTTCTCATTGCGGTGGCTTCTCTTGTTGTGGAGCACAGGCTCTAGGCGCGTGGGCTTCAGTAGTTGTGGCACGTGGGCTCAGTAGTTGTGGCTTGTAGGCTCTAGAGCGCAGGCTCAGTAGTAGTGGTGCACAGGCTTAGTAGCCCCATGGCATGTGGGATCTTCCCAGACCAGGGCTCGAACCCATGTCCCCTGAATTGGCAGGCAGATTCTTAACCACTGTGCCACCGGGGAAGTCCCCATTTCTCAATATTTTAACTATTTTTTTCAAAGCCCCTACCTCAATGCTTTGCATATAGTTGGTACTAGGTAGGCATTTGCTGATTTAATATTTAACTTCTCAAATACAAAAGATTGCATATAATGTCAAATGCTTTTGTTAGCTAATACTATATTTCTGTTTACAGGTATCCAGAATGCTACCAGGGGGACTTTTAGTTCTTGGAGTATTTATTATTACAACTTTAGAAATGGGAAATGAATTTCAAAATACCCTACATAGAGTAAGTCTGAAATATCAAAAATTCTTAAAGTTATATCTTAATTGATTATACTTGTATACAGTGATCCTAGTCATATTTAGATTAATTCTCTATGCTGGGATTATGTTGAAACAGCTTTTTCCACCCAATTGCTTGGTATCTTGAGTGTAATACATGTCAGTATTTATATTTTCAACAAATGCTACATATTTTTAAAATAGTTGTTATTTTAAAGATAACTTTTTACTATTGTGAAACAAGTTATAATGGTTTAACAATTTTTCTTGTGCCGTAGCAGTATTCTGCTAGACCTTCCATTTAGTTCCAAGTGATTGCTGTAATGTGAAATTAATAGGTTTTGCAATTCTTCATCTCTTCAATTCTCTCAGGATCCTGAAAGTAAGACATAAAATAACAACAGTCAGATACTTATTCTTTATTTCTGGACTGAGTATCTATTATGAATCCCCTGCTTTTTGTTTAATTCCTATGTCAATCATTTGGGTAACATGGTTTACAAGTAAATGTGAGGGTCCACAAGCTGTTTCCCCTTAAGCCCAGACCTAAAGCAAACTCTGTGCAGCCAGTTTTCATCTCTTTTAGTACTCAAGATCCAAATAAGCCTTCAAAAGTTATTTTCCACCCCAAGAGAGAAGGAGACCTCATTATCTTGAGAAGTGCAAAACCCCACAGAATCCTTCCAAACCTTTTTCTAGTAAAAAGTGTACAGCTAAGAATCCAGGTGCTACAGATTCTTCCAGTTTTGTAACATTCTCTCCCATCAAATATCCCACCTTCAAATCTTTGATATTTGTACTTATGGGGGTAAAGGAAGAAAATGGTGATAATCCCTCCCCTGGCAAGTTATTCAACCTTCTGCCATTTTTACCGTTTTAAATAAATGTACCTCTTTTACAATCATTCATCCTATTTGGCATTTTGAAATGTAATCTATATCCATGTGTATTTAATAGCATTGGCTGTGCATCCTCTTGTGGTTGGGTTGAATGTGGGCTCAGTGCTAGAGAGATACAGTAGATCCTCCTTCCTCTTGCTTTTTGTATCTCTTTTGTTTCTAAGAAGCATGTAAGATTTTAGAAAGGCCCTATTTCAGAAATTGTAGCATTTTAATTATCTAACTTTGTTTCCATTGACCTGCATTGAGGGACAATATATGAAGTAACCTTAAAAAACTCGTCACTGTCTCCCATAAGGTCATTGCTAAGAACTTTGTTATATTACATAATATTGTCTTTAAAGAAATTTCTTTTGATATCATTATTAAGAAAGTTACGCCTCCATCTCCGGGCTATTGTAAATAGAGCTGCAATGAACATTTTGGTACATGACTCTCTTTGAATTATGGTTTTCTCAGGGTATATGCCCAGTAGTGGGATTGCTGGGTCTAAGTGTCCATCATAGGATGAATGGATAAAGAAGATATGGCACATATATACAATGGAATATTACTCAGCCATAAAAAGAAACCAAATTGAGCTATTTGTAATGAGGTGGATGGACCTAGAGTCTGTCATACAGAGTGAAGTTAGTCAGAAAGAGAAAGACAAATACCATATGCTAACACATATATATTGGAATTTAAGAAAAAAAAATGTCATGAAGAACCTATGGGTAAGACAGGAATAAAGACACAGACCTACTAGAGAATGGACTTGAGGATATGAGGAGGGGGAAGGGTAAGCTGGGACAAAGCGAGAGAGTGGCATGGACATATATACACTACCAAACGTAAAATAGATAGCTAGTGGGAAGCAGCTGCATAGCACAGGGAGATCAGCTCGGTGCTTTGTGACCACCTAGAGGGGTGGGATAGGGAGGGTGGGAGGGAGGGAGATGCAAGAGGGAAGAGATATGGGGACATATGTATATGTATAACTGATTCACTTTGTTATAAAGCAGAAACTAACACACCATTGTAAAGCAATTATACTCCAATAAAGATGTAAAAAAAAAAAAGAAAGTTATGCCTCTTCTGATCAATTGTTTAGCTTATGGACTGTGCGAATTAGGGAACTGATTGGGTTTCTCTGTGCACATTATTTTTAGAAAGCTTAGAGCCAAATTTATGAACCCTCTCCCCATATCAAGTATGCATTTTTATAATTCTTACACGTGGCGTAGATTTTTGTCACTATTTCTGATTTTTTTCACTTAGAATTTATGTTATTACTATATTTTATGTGCCCTTATGTATTATTACCTTACATCTTTTGTGACATTTAAATAAGAAATGCCAAATGGGTGACACGCTCCATTTTTATAGGTTAAAAATCACTTGTCACTTCTCATTCTAATTAAAGTCTTTATTCTGTACTTCACTTAAATGTTAGTTGCCCAAAATCATGTTCAGTTGATCATTAATGACAGTGAATTATATTTTTTTATTTAACACCTAATTTTTATATATCCCTAAAAATGGAATCTAAATGGTTAATAGTCAGTTTCACTCTTTCTTTTGAGAAAAAGGAAATTTAATGATAGCATCATGGAATTTTAAAGCTAGATGAGTGCTTAAGGATATTATAATTGTCTTTTTCTGCACTCTCTTTCTTATTTTGCGTTCAGTTGATGTGTTTTCCTCTTTTTCAGCTAGTATTTGCTGTGGAAAAATCTATGAATAAAAAGAGACTGTGGAATTTCACAGACGAGGAAGTCTCAGAACGAGTGACACTTCACTTTTGCTCTTCTACAAAAAAGTATCTTTTATTTAGGTGTTTATGTTCTAAAGTATATGATACCAAAATAATGTTCCTGCAGGTTTTTTCCCCAAACACTTATTTAAGTCATCATTTAAAAAATAGGCTTAGTTTGTACGTTTTTCTGTAAATAACACATAATTCGGACTGCCAATAATATTGGTAATAATGGTTGTTAATCATGTATCAGGGTTGTAAAGAGTTTGAGAGAGGTGGCAAGGACTGGGTATTCTGAACTCTTTACCAGCTCTCCACCCCTGTACATTAAAATATACTAGGGCCCCTACAGAAAGGTACAGCTTAGGCAAAGTAATGCTTTTATTTTGTTTACCTCCAGTTCCTATAGATAAAATGTTCAATGCAAAGCACAGGTGCACTGAGCTGGCAATTTTTATATCTTTGGCCAAGATCAAGTGACACTAAAAGCCAATTATAGGGCCTTCTTAGGTTCTTTCCTCTACATATTACCAGGGCAAGTACCTCCCAAGCATGAGGCAGCCTCACCAAGGGAGTGAAGCAATGCAAGGGCCCAATAAATTAGGACCTGCAAAAAGACAAAATTCAAAAAGTGATCATCCCTGTAGAAGGCGGGCTGTTAACTCCTTTGGTATTTAACTAGAAAGTTTCATGTACAGACCCTTTGACCCAATAAACATTCCCAGGCTTGACTTCATTCAGAACAGCACTCCTATTTGTTAAAAAGGGTCTGTATTTGAGGACAGTTTTGTAAGAGCTATCATTCTATTCATTGTGATTAGCAGGATTTATAAGCAGTAGGAAATAGTTTAAAGTACCACAAGTATTATAGTCAGAGGAATTTGTATATATGTAAGTATATGTATTTACACAAACATATACATACATATATATGTGTATACATATCTTTAAGTGTCATGCCATGAAGTGGTATGATTTTGTAAAAACTCTTGGATGCATATACTTTATTTTTATTTTTTGATGGTTTATTTTCTTTTGATCATCAAGAATTGCTTTCTTATTTTTTTGGTTATTTCTATCCTTAATTAATAAAGAACATTTTGTCGAACTTATGATATCCATAATCCAAAGGTAAGAAAAACTGCTCTTTAAAGATTTTTCTGTGTTGCAAACTATTTTTAAATAAAATTCAATTTTTAATTTTAATAATTTTCAGTGCTATCTCTTCCTATTAATGTCCACAACCACCTGTAGTTTTTTTTTTGAAATATGATTAATTTCACTACAGACAAGGACAATTTGTGTTTTTTTTTTTATTGTTAAAATATTTTTGTTAAGCTCTCCCTACCTTGTTTATGTGTCTGGTATTATATTTGAGAGGCTAGTAGTAAAAGTGTCTAGGCTTGTGGGAGCCACAGTGCCCAGTAAACAGGCTGTCTGTACTCAGCAGGATCCAGACTAACATTTTGCCAAGGTGTCTAAAAAGCAATGTGAGGGACTTCCCTGGTGGTCCAGTGGTTAAGACTCTATGCTTCTACTGCAGGGGGGCACGGGTTTGTTCCCTGGTCAGGGAACTAAGATCCCACAGGCCATGCAGTGTGGCCAAAAAAAAAAAAAAAAAGAAGCAGTGTGAAAAAGTAATGCAGTATTCTGTTAGCAAGGATAGAACAGAAAGGAAAATGTCTGGCACCTAGTATTTGCTCAGTGATTATTTACTCTCCATCAGAAGCTTCAGAATTGACACTGTTGAAGCTACATATGGGACCTACAGGACCAGAGGACTTGTCAGGATTTTAAGCAAGCCTTTCACTGGGCGAGGGAGTTGCCAAGATTGCCTGGGATGTGCTGAAGAATACTGAACTTTTAATGCATGCTTTATTTTTATTTAGTTCTAACCTATTACCCTTTGATGAAGGAATTTGGCCAAATATATTAGATAACAGCTTGTATAAGTTACTGGGTTGTATATTTTATGATGTTTTATTGCTCCGTGTGTTTTACGTAAATCACATATTTTATGTTTTTCCCCCTTTGCTAAAGAGTTCTGCAAAACCAGCAGATTGGAAGTATCAAAATGGACTATCAGCTTCATGGCTTTCTTTAGAGTGTACAGTATATATTAATATTCATGTCCCACTGTCTACTACTTCTGTCAGCTATACTCTGGAGAAAAATACAAAGGTATCAGGGTAAAATGAATTTTCTTTAGTGATTGTTGAATAGATGATCTGCCTTTATTCTGGTTGTCTATGCCATTCATTTTATAATCCTCAAAAACTGCATTCTAATTATAATAATATTGTTATGGGTAACTAATTTGTTACTCTACCCAGATTAAAAAATTAGAGGTGGGACATTGTTATCATACTAATGTATTTAGCATAATAAGTGCTCCATAAATACTTGTTAATTAACATGTAATTATGTACATTGTAAAATATAATTATGTAGGAAGATGTACTGTTTGGTCTTTTTGCTTTCTCTTCATCTTTAGTTTTTTTAAAAATTTATTTCATTGAAATATAGTTGATTTACAATGTTGTGTTAATTTCTCCTGTACAGCAAAGTGATTCATATATTCTTTTTCATATTCTTTTTGATTATGGGTTATCACAAGTTATTGAATATAGATTGACAGTTTGGGATTAGCAGATGCATACTGTTATATATAGAATGGATAAACAACAAGGTCCTACTGTATAGCACAGGGAACTATCTTCATCTTTAGTTTTGTTTTCCATCTTCCAGTTCTTTTTTGTATTTCTGTACCATTCTTTTGTTCATAACTTATTTCTCTTATTTTTTCCTATTGAAAGAGGTAAATGGAACTTGCTTATTTTTTCCTCTTTAATACTGCTTTATATATTTGTTTGAGGCTCTTTCTCTTTTCTCACTTTTTTTAAGATAACAGGAATTATTGAATTTTATTTGACTGTGGTTATTAAGTCTCCTAGGTCTGTGACATAAATGTTAGTTTGGGAAAAAGATTAGAAAAACTATTATTAAATATGGGTGAAGTGCCAAAAATTGGGGATATACTTTTTTGTTGTTTATGATATTGAATTTAAATGCCATATTGCTGATACTTAGGGATTTTTAATATTTCAGTATACTAGGTAGAAAAAAGTCGACTCGAGGGAGTTTAATTGACATGGCATTATATTTGAATGATATCCATGTTGTGTTTCTTTTAAGAATGGACTTATACACTGGGCCAAGCAAATAGAAAATAGTATTTATTTGATTAATGGACAAGTTAAAGATGAAGATTGTGACCTATTAGAAGGACAGGTGAGTTAAGAGAAAATCATCTTACTTATGAAATTATTTGTGCTTAAGGAAAAATAAAAGATGACTTATCTTTAGTTCTTTAGGCCTTGCCTTCATGAAAACAATTCATCTACTTTTTATTTCTAAGGTCTTTTAAACTAAAGTGCAAATGTTTTTCTCAGAAAATGATAGGAGATTATTTCTGAAATCATAGGAATTTTGAAACCTAAAGGAGAGAGTGTCATCTAAATAACGTCTAATTTCTACAATGTAAACTGCTTGCTTAAAACTAAAGTCATGTTCTGCCCTGATAACAGTTTAAAAACTAAGTTTGACCATTTTATAGGAGGGGTCTGTATGGGCTTCTAAAATATCTTTGATTTGAAGAGGAACTTTGGTGATCTCTCCCTTTAGAGCAGGGATCAGTGAACTTAATGTAAAAAACCAAATAGTAAATATAGGCTTTGCAGGCCATGTGTTCTCTCTTACAACTGTTCAGCTCTGCTGTTGTAGCATGAAAGCAGCCATAGACAATATGTAAATGACTGATCCTGGTTGTGTTCCAGTAAAACCTTATTTACGAAGACTGGTGGCAGTCTGGATTTGACCCATAGGCCATAGTTTGCCAATCCTTGCTTTAGAGGAATAAAAGTAGGAGATTAATGGTTTTTAAGAGTGCACGTTGATTGATGTAGACGACACAAAGTTACACATCTATAGAAAAAGCTAAAATAAAACAAATAATAAGACCTTTTTTCCCTCTGAGTTACTTAGTGTATGTTGGATAGTCCCTAAATTGTCTTTTATGTTCCACTCCAACCTCAACAATCTAATTTTTTAAATTTTTGTGTTATTTCAGAAAAAATCTTCTAGAGGAAATACTCAAGCAATTAATCATTCTTTTGATGTCAGAGTGCTAACACAGTTGGTAAATATTTTAACATACTCCTTATCTAAAATTAAAATACAGTATTTCTTAGAATAAGCTTAATGAAATTGTTTCTGTTTTTATGGTGATTGTTAGAGAGTCAAAGAATTTTAGAGACGTAAAGGACTATAAAGAATGTTCAGTTCTAAGAAAGTTATTCCCAAGAAACATTTTAATAAAACCTATTTGGGTCTATTGCCTCAATCCTATTAAAATTTTAACATCAAGTAGATAGCAATTAGGAAAAAATGTATATATGTATACATACCCATATATATGTACACACATATACATATATACATGTGTATGATATTTGGTGTTGTAAGTTTTATGAGCAAAGTTGCAATTCTTAACTTAAAAATAAAACGTGTGCACAGATGTGCCAAGAGTTGTTATATACCTAATTTGAAGCAGATTTATACCTCTGATTTGACAGAAGCCACACAGTATTGGCAAGGTTTATGTTTTTATATGGTTGTTTTAAATTACACATCTCTTTTCTGGAATTTAAAGTTACATAATTATTCCTAAAAGTATGCATACTTTTGATTTTAATCTTGCTGGACATTATCCTAGAGGCCAGATAGGGTATAAAGTACATCCATGTTTTTAGAAAACTTTTCATTTCAATATTATACTGAAGGGGCTTCCCTGGTGGCGCAGTGGTTGAGAGTCCGCCTGCCGATGCAGGGGACACGGGTTTGTGCCCCAGTCCGGGAAGGTCCCACATGCCGCAGAGCAGCTGGGCCCGTGAGCCATGGCCGCTGAGCCTGCACGTCCGGAGCCTGTGCTCCGCAAAGGGAGAGGCCACAACAGTGAGAGGCCCGCGTACCGCAAAAAAAAAAAAAAAAAAATTACACTGAAAATGTTGAAACAGGGAAATACTACCAGGACTTATATATATTTTTACCTGAATAAAATAGACTCAAAAGCAGTTTGTCATATGAGGATGCTTTAATTTCTTCTTTTCCTTTTCTGTGTTCAGCAATACAACATTACTAAATTGTTGTTGGACTTATGCCACTAAACATTTCTCAATTTCTCTTCTCAGTATCTTAAAAGTACTTTTAGTCTTCAGTTTTCCTCCTCCTTTTTGATTTTAGAAGTGTTCTTTATTTTAAGGCTATTCCTCTACCTATATGCTTTTTACTAGTTATGCTTATGTGACCTCTCAGTTTATTAAACAATTCAGTTAAAATTATTTTGGTTATAAAATTGCAGTTAGAAGATGTGTAGAGGATGGGAATATAGAGAGAAGAGTAGAAGATAATATCATGAGATAATTTATTATAATTAATAGTATATGGTATCATATATTTTTGTCAATAATTCCACTGGTCAGCCAGCTGGAAACTTTAAAATGACCAATATATAATAAGTAGTCAATAAGCATTTGATACCACTTTCCTCCCAGTCACCCTTCATCAAGTCTTGTTGATTTTTTCTTTGCAGCATAGCACCTCTTTTATTTTCCTTGTAGTCCCAGTGCCATTAGCCTTACAACATAATTATTTTACCTAGTTTATCACAAGTAACTCTTAACTAGTCTCTCTCCATCTATTCATTCTTATCCAAAGTGATTCATTCTCCGAAATCTTGATACCTTTGTTTGTATATCTCTTGGAATATCTTCCGTATTTCTGATCTATCCTGCATATTACCTCAGATTATCCTTTCTGAATCACAGTTTGCATTCATTCACTGTTCATTTACTTATTAGTTTTTTTTTTCAGTTAGTATTTATTGTGTGTAAGGGTTAGACACTGATTGTGTTACTTTGCTTGATTAAAATTCCTTAATTGCTCTATATTGACTAGTTAGAAAAGTCTAATTTAAGGCTTTTCAGGGCCTCAACATGCCTTTTTGTTATTTTCTAACTTACTGTTCTAGAGGTATGCTTTCTATGCCTTCAAAGTTCTGTGTGTTTCCCAAGCCGTCTGTCTTACCAGTGCCATTTTTTTCCCTTCTCATCCAGACTGTCAAACTCCTATTCTGTACATGAAGATCTAGCCCAAATGTTACCATTTTGGTAAGGTTTCATTTGGTCTCCATAACCAGAGGGATCTTTCCTTTTCCAAAATATCATGTCAGCATCACAGAAGTTCCTCCACTTATGAATAGGTTAGATTCCCAAAGTAGCTAGTTTGTTCCTAAGTCCAAAGAAACCAAGGCGAGTTGACCTGTATAGAGCCCAGATACATTTCCACTGAAAAGGAGTGAAGCAGTCCTTTTATTCTTTAAAAAGTCTTCTCCTTGGTGTGTGTGTGTGTGTGTGTGTGTGTGTGTGTGTGTGTGTGTGTGTGTAGTCTTTTATATATATAGTCTAGTCCATTTGGAAAATAATGTTCTAATTTATGCATATATAATATATATGCTATAAATGTGTTATATAATATGTATTGTAAGTTAGATATTAAGTATGTAAAATAGAGCATTATTTTTCTATAGTAAAGTTCTGTTTAGTGGATGAGAGAAGCCCATTACTCCTCCTCCACTCCACTTATTGATATATCAGTGATCTCTACAAGTATCATAAGAGGCTTATTCCAAATAGAGTATCAGCATCATCACCCTTTTGCTTGGTTTGATGATTGACATTTTTGCATGGACCTGGAATCTTCTGGACTATTTATTTGGTCTGTGACAAATTTTTTACCAAGACCTTGACTGTGTTTAAGTTTAAATTCTTAAAAAAAATTTAGCCTTTGCCTGAATTACATTAGACGTTGACTATTCATGCTCTTTCAGTGGCTGCATATTCAAGTCTTTTGATTCACCATTTGTCCTCATCACTTCCTGACTGTTTCTTAGTGCCTAGGCACATGGTTAGTTAGCACTGGTCACAAGTTGTATGATTTGTTTCTGTTCTTCAGAATTGACCCTATTGTTGAATATTTATTTCAGGTACACTTAGAACATATATTTTTACCATGCCCATTTTTTTTTTAATCATAATTTTCGGTACCAGTGTGATTTTATGGGCCTCTAGTAGTACTTTCAAAGTTTCGATCCTCTCCTTGTTTTGGCACTTATTGAAATGATAAGGTTAAAAATGTCTGTGAAAAAGCTCAAAACCAAGCATAAACTAACCCTACTTAGATTAAATAAGAATGGGTCTGTGAGGTGAAAATGACAATCACTGGTATCATTTTCTGGTGACGGGCATAGTTGACTTGCTTTTTTTTTGCTGTGAAGCCTATAGCATTACTTTCAGTCTATAAAAGTTATGAGTTAAAAATGTATAAATAAATGAGTGTCTATATGTTGCTTGTAATTTTATCATATTTATCACATCCTGCTTTGTATTCCAGTTATTTTTGTGCAAGTCTTGCATAGTGTACCTTCTCTTACTAGATCATATCTTCTTTTTACATCTTTTCATCTTAATAGTTCTTACTAGATCATATCTTCTTTTTACATCTTTTCATCTTAATAGTACTTACCTGAGTAATCTGCAAATAATGTATGTTTAATGAATATTGGTACTTTAGATGGTTATATTAGTAAGAAAAAAATTAGATGTTGTGTATTTAATTTCAGAGTATGTTCAAAATACTCAGAAAATAACATGTAACTTATAAGGAGAAATATGAAGGCCTTTTAAAAATTTATGGGGAATATTTTCAGACACGTGGTTCAGTTAAAAATTCCTTCTTGCTTCATGAAATGACTCACATATATAATGTTTAAATGTTTCACATAATTAATAGTCATTGGCTATTAGAATCTAAACAGATTTTGTCTTTCAGCTTCTGAATTCAGACCACAGATCCACAGCCACAGTCCAGATCTGCAGTGGCTCTGTAAACCTTAAGGGTGCTGTGAAATGCAGAGCTTATATTCATAGCAATAAACCCAAGGTTAAAGATGCTGTACAGGTAAAAAAAAAAAAAAAAAAAAAAAGGAATAACTGGTATATGAAAAACAGAAGCATGTTAATATAATTATTCAAAAATCTTAAAATTTTACCTTTTTTCAATCTCAAATTTCATCATTATTCATTTGATTTTAACTGATAAAAGTCCAGTCTGTTGGGCAGTCCAAATGTACCAGGTAATTGGTCCCAAGATTTTCATATGTAGAATGTCTATTTTTATACCTTTTTGAAGTGATAATTATACAAGTGTATTAAGTGTTCCACAGTTGTAACATATTAGTATATTTGAAATCATTTCTTCTGAGGGAAATTGAACTTTTTAAATAACAGGAAAAGTACACCTACAAAGAATTATTAGGTATTGTTCTGTAATCAATATAATTTAGAAATTTAAAAAATGATGACTGGCACTTTTGTCATAGTTATGCATTTTCTAACTTGGACCACTAGCATTATTTGTTCAGATGCAAAAGTTTGTTCATTTAATTGGTTTAAATTTACTGTTTAGATGAAGTCTGGGTAAATTTGCTGTTAAACTATTAATGTATAGATAAGCCTGTTACATAAATGGACAAATGGAATGACGTACTAGTTATTTTAGTGGACATGATTATACAGGGAAGTCATTTATGTGGCAGGTTTTGGTAATAAAATAATGCAGATTTAAAGAAATGGATTTTATTTCTTATTGTGGTTTGTTTTGGTTTTCCATAGGCCATGAAAAGAGATATATTGAATACAGTTGCTGATCGTTGTGAAATACTATTTGAGGATCTGCTTTTGAATGAAATTCCAGAAAAAAAAGTTATGAGTATAATATTAAGTACTTTTTTTGCATGTGTTCAATTGATATATTAAGATGTCAAGATATAATAGATAATTTTATCTTTTTAACTGCATATATCTTTTTAAAAACAATATGTAATCATTTACTTTGCTTATTGAATGAAAATTTTCAGTTGCCACCTAAAAACAAGTTGTTGAACACCTTGTAATAGTAAATCTGTCAACATTTAATAATTTCAGGGAAGATTTAAAAAGAAAAATTCTGTGTGAATTTTTGCCAGAATAGATAAGCTGTGTTACCTTTTTTTTTTTAGTTATTTCTGAGATATACATTTTAAAGAAATAACTAGAATTATGGCTCATAACATTATACCAGAACATATAAGATTTTTAGAAATTGCATGTAATGTCTGAAACATTTATATTAACATATTTCCATACAAATAACCCAAAGAAAGTTTAGTAGTAGTTGTTTTTTTGTTTGTTTGTTTGTTTTTTTATACTGCAGGTTCTTATTAGTCATCAATTTTATACACATCAGTGTATACATGTCAATCCCAATCACCCAATTCAGCACACCACCATCCCCACCCCCACCGCGGTTTTCCCCCCTTGGTGTCCATACGTTTGTTCTCTACATCTGTGTCTCAATTTCTGCCCTGCAAACCGGTTCATCTCTACCATTTTTCTAGGTTCCACATACATGTGTTAATATACGATATTTGTTTTTCTCTTTCTTACTTACTTCACTCTGTATGACAGACACTAGATCCATCCACGTCTCAACAATGACTCAATTTCGTTCCTTTTTATGGCTGCGTAATATTCCATTGTGTATATGTACCACAACTTCTTTATCCATTCGTCTGTCGATGGGCATTTAGGTTGCTTCTGTGACCTGGCTATTGTAAATAGTGCTGCAGTGAATATTGGGGTGCATGTGTCTTTTTGAATTACGGTTTTCTCTGGGTATATGCCCAGTAGTGGGATTGCTGGATCATATGGTAATTCTATTTTTAGTTTTTTAAGGAACCTCCATACTGTTCTCCATAGTGGGTGTATCAATTTACATTCCCACTAGCAGTGCAAGAGGGTTCCCTCTTCTCCACACCCTCTCCGGCATTTGTTGTTTGTAGATTTTCTGATGAAGCCCATTCTGAGCGGTGTGAGGTGGTACCTCATTGTAGTTTTGATTTGCATTTCTCTAATAATTAGTGATGTTGAGCAGCTTTTCATGTGCTTCTTGGCCATCTGTATGTCTTCTTTGGAGAAATGTCTATTTAGGTCTTCTGCCCATTTTTGGATTGGGTTGTTTGTTTCTTTAATGTTGAGCTGCATGAGCTGTTTATATATTTTGGAGATTAATCCTTTGTCCGTTGATTCATTTGTGAATATTTTATCCCATTCTGAGGGTTGTCTTTTCATCTTGTTTATTGGTTTCCTTTGCTGTGCAAAAGCTTTTAAGGTTCATTAGGTGTCATTTGTTTATTTTTGTTTTTATTTCCATTACTCTAGGAGGTGGATCACAAAAGATCTTGCTGTGATTTATGTCAAAGAGTGTTCTTCCTATATTTTCCTCTAAGAGTTTTATAGTGTCCAGTCTTACATTTAGGTCTTGAATCCATTTTGAGTTTATTTTTGTGTATGGTATTAGGGAGTGTTCTAATTTCATTCTTTTACATGTAGCTGTCCAGTTTTCCCAGCACCACTTATGGAAGAGACTGTGTGTGTTACCATTTTAAAGCCATTAATTTATTAGTGTTGACCATTATGTATAACAGAGTCTTTAATAGGTGTATATGCAATTGATCTTTCTTTTTCTTTCCAATTTATTTTTTTTGTGTGTGTACTAGTTTATATACTTCTCATCTATTCTCTAACAGACTTTACTAGATTTTAAAAAGGCTGGGTCATGGTGTCTTAACCTTTTATAACTATTCCATCTTTTGAGAAACATGAACAGTTTATACCTTTTCAGTAATTTGTATTAGAAAAATTTTATTTTACTCAAAAAGAAAATATAATATTGAGTATGCTTTTTGAAGCTACACATTTATCTGCCTTTCTACTATTCAGGTGGATTTGCAATTCACAGTTGAATATGTACATAATTGAAACATACGTTATTAGCTTGTTAAGGGAATATGTTTATTTTTATAGGAGAAGAGCATAGCTCCTGTGCTAACTAACTTCTTTTAGTTATAATAGCCCGTATATCAGGTTTGGTGGACTGATTATAATCTTTTTTCTATTCCTAGTATGATAGATACCTGGAATTTCCAGGTTTAACATCTGTCCTTCATGTACTTCACAAATAACCCTGAAGTTATTATTAGTGGAATAACCCATCCACTAATAATGTATAGTTTTGCTGAGACATGAATTTGATTGAGATTGCAATCAAATTGTAGCAATTGGATTGAGAGTTTTGTTTTGTGAAGTATGTAAAACCTGGTCACTTAGCCACCCAGTTAGTCTAGCAGTGTCATCTCTGTGGCTTTGTTTTTGCTGCTTGACTTTGTGTGTGATAACTCTCATGGTATTAAACACTACTTCACTTTCTGAGTAACAGTATGTGTTACAACTGAACTGTGAATTTTAGGATTTTCTGGGACATGGGGATATATCCACCAATAATGCCAAAGATCTACCTTATCACACACATTAGTTAAATATTCCTTTTCATTACAAATGCTTCATAAAAAGGGTATCAAATGACTGCTCTAGTATTCTATTTAGTGAATTAGTATTTTGAAATTTTTACTGACGTCCAATCAGTAAAATTAATTACTTCTAATAACAGTTGTTTATATGTTAAATTTGATATATTAGAAGTTAATGTTATCATCTAATGTTACATTTTTACAAAATGAAAAAATATTTTCACTGATAATTGAGTGGCCGTTGAGCTTGTGGGAAGAGAGAATAGGCAGTGTAGTTTGGTGGAAACAGCAAAGACTGAAGTTCTTGGGTTCTGTGTCTACTCTAACACTACTGGAGTGACTTCAGGTGAATAATTTAGCCTGTCTAAGCATCCACTGTCTTATGTGAAAAACAGGGATTATAGTAGCTATTTTTCGAGCCTGTGAGATGAAAGAAGATGATGTTTTTAAAGTCCCTAATACAGGTTGGTAGGCCAAGCCCTCATCAAGTAGTAGTTACTATTAAGTTGGAGGTACTGAAGGAAGAGAATTACTTAACAATGGTTGTATTTAAACTTTCTTAACTTTAGGTTTTGTGGAATGTAGCCTTATATTTCAAAAATGAACCAAGTGTAAGTATACATTTTTTGAACTGTAGTAAGAGGATAATTATTCCAGCAACATGTTAGTAGATCTTAAGATAGCAAGATTAAAAAATATATTGCAAGTATAATAATATGAACATGTAAATTTTGAAGTTGAGTATATATACACCCAATTGTTAGATCTTAAATTTAGTCCTCATTTTACTTAGCTTATCTTTCTTTTTTCTTTTCTTTTTTTTTTTTTAAAGGAAGAAATGACTGTCTTTATTCTCAGGTGACATGATTGTGTACACACAAAATCCAAAAGAATCTTTAAAAATAAAACTACTAGAACTAATAAGTGAATTTACCAAGGTCCCAGAATACAAGGTCAATATACATAACTCAATTATATTTCTCTATAGTAAGAAAAAACTGGAAAATTTTTAAAAATTAAATACCATTTATAATAGCATTCAAATAACCATAAAATACTTAGAGATAAATCTAACAAAATATATATAAGATCTATGTACTGAAAACTATAAAACACTGTCAAGACAAATTAGAAAAGACCTAATGATTAGAGAAAGATGCCATGCTCATGGATTGGAAGACTCAATGTTATTAAGATGTCAACTTTTTCCAAACTGATCTATAGATTCAACATAATGCAGATCAAAATCCCAGCAGGACATTTTTTTTTTAATTCCCTGTTCATCATTTTATTGGAAGTCCTGGGTAGTGCAATAAGGAAACAAAATATATACAGATAGGGAAGGAAAAAATAAAACTTTTCAGATAACGTGATTGTCTATCTAGAAAAGTCACAAGAAATATACAAAAAACTCTTTAATAAGTGACCTAGCAAGATCACAGCGTACAAGGTAATATACAAAGGTCAGTGTTTTCCTATATATGTAAATGAACAATTGGAATTTGCAATGAAAAAATAACATATACAATACAATAGGACCCCGAAAATGAAACTTATGTATAAATATAATAAATATACATAGAAACTGTGTATGGAAAACTATAAAACTCTGATGTAAGAAATCAAAGATCTAAATGAATGGCTAGATATTTCTTGTTCATGGATTGCAAGACCCAATATAGTTAAGATGTCAGTTCTTTCCTACTTGATCTATAGATTCAATGAAATTCCTATTGAAATCTCAGCAAGTTATTTTATGGATATCAACTAACTGATTCTAAAGTTTGTATGAACGGGCACAAGACCTAGAATAGCTAGCACAATATTATTTTTTTTTGAATTTTATTTATTTATTTTTTTATACAACAGGTCCTTATTAGTTATCGATTTTGTACATATTAATGTGTATATGTCAATCCCAATCTCCCAATTCATGCCACCACCACCACCCCTCCCCCACCATTTTCCCCCCTTGGTGTCCATACGTTCGTTCTCTACATCTGTGTCTCAATTTCTGCCCTGCAAACTGGTTCATCTGTACCATTTTTCTAGGTTCCACATGTATGTGTTAATATACGATATTTGTTTTGCTTATGCTTCTTATATACTGGTAAAATCTTGTAGGTTTGTAATATGGTAAAATCTAGAATGCATGCCATGAAATTAACCTGAACTAGAATATTTTTTGCATGCATAAGGAAGTCTGCAAAGGGCATACTAACATTACATTCTTAATCTTTAAAGTAAACATAGTTTTTTAATTCTGGCTATCCAGATGAAAGAACTTAATACTTCAGGTGACAGTAAAAAAATAATAATAATAAATAAAATATGAACTCCAGTCAGTCCTTTTACTTATTCTGGTCTTCCCCTTTTCTTTCCCTTAAGAAGTATTCCAGACTTTCTTCATTATTCTCTATCAGCCTGCATTCAGTCCTGCCCAACTTACTCTCAGTAGATGACATACTCATTGTGAAAACTGAGGTCATCAACTATGAAATTTCTTACCTTCTTCCATCCCTACATCCACATCCATCCATACTGCCTGTCCTCTCAGAACATTTATATTCCTCTTTGCCTGTAGTCATGGTTCCACTCTCTGGATCGCGCTTCTCATCCCTTCATGCAAATGTCTGTTTATCTTTTAAGAGTCAGCTCAGATATTGCCTATTCTACAAAATTTTCTGTAATATTCCAGTATGAGTTAGGATTCTATACTTAACCAGCAAAATCTCAATTCTTATCATATTGGCTTAACTTTAAATTTTTTTCTCTGTTTTGAACTTATTTAAATAATTTTGAACAAAATACTCTGCTATGGGAATTCGCCTAAAGGATTCTTTTTTTGAGTACTTTTTAAGATGTATGTTTTTTTTTAAAGCTTTCCTCTCCCATTTTAAACCTCAGACCAGCTAAAAAACTTGGTCTTATTTAGATAATAAATGTTTAATTTAACTTTAACTTGAAAATTGTAAGCGCTTTTTTTTAATGAGTAATACAAGTTCATTGCAACCAATTCTTTAACATTTGATTTTATAAGCAAGCATATTTGTCTCTTTTTCAGGCAAACCTAGAATTAATGCAGTTTGAAATTGTTTTAAAATTTTGCATGCCAACTACACTTAGGCCACCTTTGAAAGTTTTGAACTTAACCTGTTTTAAGAAACTATGGCCCAAAATAAAATACTATATTCCTAATATCAATGTGTGGACAGTTTACATGCTATAAGACAAATTGCAGTAATATAATTTTACAGCTAGGAGGCAGTCTGGTCAAAGAGTAAAATTCTCCCAGTTCTCATTTGAAAACAATATATTAAGCAGAATCTGGCAGGAACACATATTTAAGTCATGGCATTTCCTATGACACTTAAGGCATTCTTCATTGTCATCTGTTTGCAGTTATATAAAGCTACCACTTGCTTCTTGATGAGGAAAGGTAGGTTACTGTTAAAGTGAGCCCTGGTTTTCTACTTGGTCTGTACATTGGCAGCTTTTTAAATCATATCCATTGCTGAAAAAAGTCATTCTTTACACAAAATCTCTATCTTTGTTGATACTTCATCAGAGTTATGGTTTTGAGCCAAACAATAATTATGTGTTTATGTTAGAAATTGAGCGAAATGTGTGTGTTGAAAGAAGAATGAAATATTCTTTGTTTACTTAGGTCCAGATTATTTTTTCTAAAAATGATTTAAGGCTATTTACAAAAAGGCATTACAAGTTAAGAAGGTAAAGTAGGTATTAATAATGAGAACGAGGCAAAGGGAAAATGAAAAAGAAAGCAAGATGGAGTTGATGGTGAGATTAGTACAGAAAATGTGTATCTTAATGTCCTACACATGCTTGATTAGGGGGCTACATCATGTAAGATGAAGTCAGTGGTGAGATTAGTACAGAAATGAATGCTATCACAACCTATACACTTGATGTAGGTGAGCCGCTAATTTGGCTCTATAAGCTTGCATGAAAAAGGGAAAAATTGTTTAGAAAATTCAGTACTTGTAAGGTTAAAACAAAGAAAAACAACTCTGAGACAAAATTATCTCCTAGGTATTCCTTCATAGGACAGTGGATAATATAAGAATGTATAATCAACAATGTCTTCACATTGAAGGCAGTGGTGAGTTTATATTTCATGGGAGTATCATTTATGTCCCTTGCAGAGGCCTTAGGTATTGAGTTAAAGAATTCAGTAAGCAATTTTGTGCGAGATCAATTAGAAAATGAAAAGACCTTTTAAGGTTTTATTTATTTTGGCATATGCTTTCATGTACTTACACAATATTTATCACTGATACCAGTGACAGACCTGTCTAAATACTGATATTGTTTCTTCTCCTTTTAGATTCTGAAAAAGAGTTCCACATCCTCCCTCACCGAGTTTTTGTCCCCATTCCGGGATCCACTGTAATGTTATGTGATTATAAATTTGGTGATGAGTCAGCTGAAGAAATTAGAGACCATTTTATAGAGATGTTAGATCATATGATTCAAATAGAAGATTTGGAAATTGCAGAGGAAATAAACACAGGTAATTATATGAGGTTATTTAAGAACCAGAGTAGACTATAGCTGAGGTTACCTATGGGACATCTAGTTTAAGTATCATGTCTTTAGATTTTCTTAAAGCTAGTTCTCTTTGATACTTTTGAGGCATTTAAAAATGTGTCTGTTTTTCTACACAGTTTATAAACATGCAGTGTTTTTCTGGAAAATTGTACCAAAATTTAAGATACTTTAGATTTTTCCAAGCCTAGCAAGTAGATCTTCATAAAACAAGTTCAGTCTTAAACAGGTAGAAATATATAGCTTTAAGGGATTTCTTTTATTATAAGAGAAGTTTTCTCAAAATCTGTTATTTTAATTATTTGGTTAAGCATCAGGTTACAGAAGTTTTTTTAAACACTTTATTAAACATCTCCATACGATTTGCTGTTATTTTCCTGTCCCCTTCATATAATTGGGATACTAAGCTAAAATGGGCAGTTCCAAAAATTAGATCAAGATTATTTTTACAGAGCATAGATTTGCCATACTATGTAATTGTGTACACATATTCTTCCCCTAACCATTACTTTCATATTTCATCTTACATTTTAAAAGGTTTTTTTTTGTTTTGCTTTGCTTTGCTTTGTTTTTGTTTCTAGTGAGAGTAGGATATGAAAACGTGTCTATAAATAAATGTGTTTGACAGTCTTCCTGAAACATTTTAAAAATATGTGGTAAAAGTAGTTATTTGCAAGTATCCATAAATACTTGAGTATCTAGACATTTATCAGTCTTGAAATTTCTGATATCATAGTAGAAAGTCTTTAGGTTACTTCTGAATATAAATGTTTATGAAATTTGAATATAACCATTTTTAAGTGCTTTTTCTAATTCTGATTTCTTAGTTATTCTTCTATTGCTTAACTAATTCCCATTCCCCACAAGAGTAGAGTGATTGAGTCCTGTTGTTTCTATGGTGAATCAAGTAAGTATTTGGTTGGTGAATTTCAAATCTGTCAGTAAAGCCTCAGGTTAGTTGGAGATCACCAGGCTTGTTTTCTCAACAGCTCCAAGTTCATATTAATCATGTGGAATAGTAAGTTTGTTTTAAAGGGGAAAAAAAAAACCCTCTAAATTGCTCAGTAAAAGATGTTAAAGCTGCAGCTATGTTTCAGTCCCCTGAAAACTAATATTTTTAAAGGTATAGCTATAGAATATTCTCTAAGTGATAGATTTTGGAGTAGACTGGTAGAAATGTTTGCTACTTTGTGAAATATGTTTTTCCAGATTAGCGACTACGCTGTTTCTTCCAACTAATCTTAGAGTCATGAGGGCAGAGATTTTTGTTTGCTTTTGTTTACTTCTGTCACTAGTGCCTAACAGTAGTTCTTGACCAACTCTGTTGTTGATAACTTGAATTAGTTTTACGTGGGATCATTAGAGTTGACCTGGTTCATCCTCTTTCATATAATACTGAAATCTATGGGTATTTAGACTTTTTTCTTCCTTATTCTGAATTCCAGTCTGCCTTCCTGAAACCTCTACTTTTTCAGTAATCTGGAGCAATTAAACATGAGTACAGTTGACACTTGAACAGTACAGGAGCTAGGGGTACTGACTTCCATGTGGTCGAAAATTCATGTATAATTTTGCAGTTGGCCCTCCATATCTGCAGTTCTGCATCCACAGATTCAGCCAACTGTGGATTGTGTAGTACTGTAGTATGTATTTATTGAAAAAAATCCAAGTATAAGTAGACCTGTGCATTTCAAACCCATGTTTTTCAAGTGTCAACTGTACTGCTTCTTTATTGAGGCCTTGCTTTAAGTTTAAATTGAGGGCAGTTGTCATGTTCTAAATATTTCAAAGCCAAATACTCCCATATACCTTTAACTGTTCTCATTATTACAGTTTCTAGACCTCATTTTTCCTTACCACCTTATTTACCTTTCTTTAGATTAGACATTTTTAACCTGTGGTGTCCAAAATTTTGGGGTCATAGTTGGCTATCAGGAGATCCCTAAACCGCTTGAACATAATTGTATAATGTTTTCCTGGGGGAAAGATCTATAGCTTTCAAAGGGTTGGTGACCTAAGAAGGATTAAAAACTGCTTTTTAAAATATCAGTATAGTCTGGCTTGCCTTTCCTGAGATATGTTACCCTGAATTGAACCTAATACTCCAATAATATTAGCTATTGTTTTTATAGAACCTGCTATGTGCCGGGCACCGTTTTAAGAGCCTTACAGATGCTAAATCATTTAGTCCTTATAAGAACCCTATAATGATTATTATACTATTGTTAGCTCAGTTTTCCCAATAAAGAATTGAGGCTCAGAAAGGTCAAGTAATTTTTTCAGGGTTACATAGCTAATAAATGGTGGAGCTGGAATTTAAACGTAGGCAGTTTGGTTTTAGAATCTGCTTTTTTTCCGACAGTTTTGTTTTACTGCCTTTTTGTGACACTTAACCAGGACAGACTATAGGGTTATTACTTTCCATGATCTAGGTACTTATTTTAGCCTAGCCCTCTTAATTCCATCATTTAAAACAATTTTTTTAACTTAAATAAATGATGTTACATCATCCTCATTTAATTTCATCTTATGTCAGTGTAATTTCTCACTTGTTGGCTAGAAGCTTGGATCTGTTATCATATGTAGTTTTCATATTCTTTTGAATTATTTGTCACACTTTTAGTGCATATTACATTGCTGAATTAAGTATGACTAAGGGAAGCACTGTATGCAAAACTTGCCCCATTCACAACTTACTTTAAAAATCAGATATAAAAGAATAGGAAGAGAGAGATTTCATTTAGATTTTTTTAAGACTACCATCTGTCTGAAATATTTTTATCTTGTTTAATTTTGTGTCATATTTTAAACATAAGCATTTATAGACTAGTTTGTATTTTATTCAATACTTTATAAGTAATACTTTAAAAATAGTTATTAATCTCAATAACAGATTAATATCCATTGTTTAAATTGCTAAAACAGATTAAAATAAAAATCCAAGTAGCTTTCACCACTGTAATACATTCTTAAGGAGGCAACTATGGCAGCCTTGCTTGACAACCTCCCCCAAATAAAACTAAAACCTAATAAATTAAAACCCATATGAAACAATTTTATATTGCATTTCAGCAAACATTTATTGATTTTTCCATAAGGTTCACAAGGAAAGGGACTTTTCCTTTCTTGCTCACTGCTGTCATTTCTAGCACTTTCCTAAGAACCTAGCCTTAACACATTGTAGGTACTCAGTAAATATTTGTTGACTGAACAAATTATTGATTTTGTCAGTCCTGGGGTTTGGGAACCAAAATTCAATAAGATACTGATTCTGTCTTCAAGGAGCTAAATGGAATTTTTTTTTAACCTGGGTAGATAATTTTATGTGCTCAGACTAGGTAGGTGCCTCCATTATACTTAATCATAGTTTTTTGCTGCTTTTTTGCATTAGTTTCCATTCTTGTAATTATTGAACTCATCAGTTGCATGTTTAATATTAATTTTTCATATTAGACTGCAAGTTTCTCGAGAGTATTTATTTCTCTATCTGAGTTCCATGCCTAAAACATGATAGGTATTCATAAATATTTGTTCCTAACTGACTGACATATACTGAATTGGTCATTTTTAGGAAACTATAGCACAGCTTTTTTTAATACTTATTTTATGCTTGGAAAATTGTAAGCTTATGCCAAGCAAGATATAAGGTTTTTAAGGTTTGTGTAGTGCACTACACTGAACATGATGAAGATTTTAAGAGGATATAATGGTCATAGCTCTGTGGCTCAATAGTTCAGAACGTTTTAAGGGATATAGAACATTAAAAACATATGACAACATGTAACACTAATTGTTGCCCCGTAAATATTAATTCTAGTTTATAGCATTTAGTATGTCTATTTGTTAGATGTTTATTAAGCATTTGCTCTGTTCAAGGTAGTGTTATAGATGACAAATCAATGGCCAGATTCCTTTCCTCAAGAAGCCTATAATCTGACTTGGAAGATAGAATTGTATGCATTATTAATCATTGCAGGGCATGTAGTAAGGTCCAAAGAGTAACTAAGAACTCAAGAACATCAAGATTAATGATCATAATTTTAGGGTCTCTAGTGATTTGGCTAATAATTCATTCAGAAAAAATATTTTGTTGGTAGGTTAGCAATAACCTGTAATCTATAGTAAGAAAGATTTGACATTAGTATTTTCAAATTTTAGTAAATTCTTTCCATTTTTTCTTTATTATTACTATTACATTTCACTTTAACTAGAGGTTAGTTCAATAATACGGGAATGAACAGAGAATTATCAGAATATTTAGCACAGGCATTATCCCTGTAAGTGATTCAGAGCAGGTAACATTTTTTTTTTTTAATAAATTTATTTATTTATTTTTGGCTGCATTGGGTCTTCGTTGCTGCGCACTGGCTTTCTCTGGTTGCAGCGAGCGGGGCTACTCTTCGTCGTGGTGCACGGGCTTCTCATGGCGGTGGCTTCTCTTGTTGCGGAGCACGGGCTCTAGGCGCACAGGCTTCAGTAGTTGTGGCACGCAGGCTCCAGAGCGCAGGCTCAGTAGCCGTGGCACACGGGCTTAGTTGCTCCGCAGCATGTGGGATCCTCCCAGACCAGGGCTCGAACCCGTGTCCCCTGCATTGACAGGCGGACTCCCAACCACTGCGCCACCAGGGAAGCCCCAGGTAACATTTGAGTTCATTTTCAAGGATGAATACAGTAAAAGTAACTCTAAGCTGTTTAGGAATTGAACATTGGCATCAGATTTATTGTGGCCAAGAATAGGACTTGTCTAGAATTATATTATTTTTGCTTCATCAAGTATTTATTGAATTAGAAGGAATGATATAGTTATTTAGTAGCAAAATAACACATTCCAAATTATGGGATAGGGTAAAAGCATAAACATTTTAATAGAAAAATTAAGTGCTTTTACATATACATTCAGTTGGTTTAGAATTATGTTCACTTTTTCATTTATTCTTTCATTTATTAATTTATTCAAAAATATTAGGTGCATAATTTTACCAAGATGTTTTAGCTGAGTCCAGGTCTTCCACTTACAGCTGTGTAACCTTGAACAAGTCCTCTCTGAACCCCAAATTGTTTTGGTGTTGGTACTAGAATTTAGTAAAAATATTAGAGAAAATACTTTCTAAACAGAAAGAGATATATAAATGTAAGGTGATATTTACTAGAATTATTATAAAACTTTTAAATAATGGACCTTCTGAATTATAATGAAAAACATTAAAGTCTAAGAATAATGCTATATAGTGTGCATAGATTTTCCTAATTATTTGAAATTAGGGTTTCCAGGTAAAATAAACAATGAAAAGTGGAGTTCAAATGTTCAAATTCAAACTTGAAATCAGTTACTGTACATTTAGGATTGTTAAACTTGTTATAAGTATCAAGCTTTATTTTCCAAGTATTTGATGTTACTATTTGCTTGATTATTTAATTATTTCTGTTCTGTAATGTAGTTGCTATGTTTAAAATACGTATTTTGCCAAGTAAGTATTTTAAAATAACATACTTTAAAATGATTTAAGGAATGAAGAACAATTTGTTTGTCAAAATGACTCACTTAAGGTGAGGGATAACTGTGGCTTTAAAATTTCTTAAATGTATTAGTCATCTCCTGGTAGATATTAACTTAATAATTCAGATGTACTTTATCCACAGTTTCAGCAAATTTGGAGACACACATTTAAAATCTGGTGAAACCCATCTTTGCCAATTCTGTCTTGATATCAGAGGTGAAATTAATTTTCATTGCTTGGTTAAACATTGATAATTTAATTATAAAGGAAAAAAAGTAATGCTGAAGATGTATTTTAATGGCTAAATCACTGACTAGTGAAACCTCATTAACTTAGGATTTAGGGATCTGGAAGATGACACCTAACTAAGGAGTTCAAGTGCTAGCATTTCATTTTAAGCTTCTAAATAGTCCTACCTATCAGCAGCTTGGAATGAAATTGAATATATATACAATTTAACATGCATTCATCATGGCCCTTGTCTTCTCCTTTGTTGACAGTTGCTTAAGAAAGGTTGCTTTCTTACATGAATAATTTGAGATTTGTCTGCAGTTAAAATTACCTGGTTTTAAGGAATGGTTAAGATCTAATTTCCTATTGAATCTCATGTCCTTTGCATTTAAAGTTCAGAGGACGTTAAGGTATTGGTAAAAATGACAGTATCTGAGGTTTGAATTAAGTTCTTCATGGCCGCACCAAAAACAGACAAACAAATTGTTATGGTAAGGATTTATTCATCCTTGAAAAACGCTCTGCTTCAGTAAAATTGTCTCAGCTTTGTATCAAATCAATATGATTTTGAATGACAGATTTTATTTATTTATTTATTTATTTATTTATTTATTTATTTATGGCTGTGTTTGGTCTTCGTTTCTGTGCGAGGGCTTTCTCTAGTTGCGGCGAGCAGGGGCCACTCTTCATCGCAATGCGCAGGCCTCTCACTGTCGGGGCCTCTCGTTGCGGAGCACAGGCTCCAGACGCGCAGGCTCAGCAGTTGTGGCTCACGGGCCCAGTTGCTCCGCGGCATGTGGGATCCTCCCAGACCAGGGCTCGAACCCGTGTCCCCTGCATTGGCAGGTAGACTCTCAACCACTGCGCCACCAGGGAAGCCCCCTGAATGACAGATTTTAAAATGGAAATAGCAGAGCAGTGGAATGTCTTTTTTTAATAGAAGTAAATTGTTTATACAGAGGACTTGACCTCTTAGAGCATGCTCTTCTTCACAAATAACAAATTAGTATTAAATGTGTGAGTAATATGACATGACAAATAAAACCATTTTTGTGCTCTTTATCTATAGGTACTCAAGTAAAAAAGTAAAAAATTTCCTGTAGCAAATAGGTATAATTCATGTTTCATCCATTATTTTTGTTTTTATCTGAGATAAGGATTTTAGTGGCCCAAAGAAAAAGCTTTTTAGCAGTGATATTTGCTAAAAGAAAAAGCCGAAGTTCTGTGTGTGTGTGAGTGTATGTTTTTAAAATGAATAAAATTGTACTCTCCATTCAACTTTTAGACATATGAAGTTAGGGGAAATTTTAAGCTGGTGGGCTAATGTATTCTAGAAGTAAAGTGTTACAGCCCCCGAGAAAACTGGATGCTGTAGAAATATGGAAGACTGAATAATTCTGGAGACAGTTCATGAGAATTTGTTGGCCTTTGTGACTAGTTTGATATGGGAGTAGAACAAAAGAGAAGAACGTTTTGTGTTTGTTTTTAAAGTACTTTAGTCATATGCTCAGAGAGGGAAAAAAAGAACAGTTTTACCTTGATTCTAATGAGGTGACTACTAAGGATTATTTCTCAAAATGGCAAACTTCATGGGAAACTGATGAGAAGCAGGCAAATTTTTTTTCATCCATTTTGGTACCACAGTTAATTATTTCAGTAAGTTATGTGTCATCCTTGTGAGCACATCTGCATGTGCCAGTATGTTGGTATACAAAGATGTCTATAAAAGATATTTTAAATCCAAGCAATAAGCTATTTTACTTTGAATTTAAACAGTAGTATTTACTGTGTCACTCTGGGGTTCTCTTCTCTTCTTTGTAAATAAAGGGATCAACATGAAGTTCAGTTAACCCTTGAACAACATGGGGGTTAGGGGCACTGACCCTCACGCAGTTGAAAATCCACATACAGCTTCAGTTGGCTATCCGTATGGGCAGTTCCCCATCCATGGATTCAACCAACCATGGATCATATAGTATGTATTTAGTGGAAAAAAATTTGCGTATGAGTAAGTGGATCCATGCAGTTCAAACCCATGTTGTTTAAGTATCAACTGCAGTTGTTTTCAAACATAGTTCCCTTGAGTTCTATAGAACAGCACTCTGCTGTCACCTCTTAGGGGAAGGAGGGAGTATGACTCCAGGAGTCCTTCATCCCTGCTTCAACCAGAGTAATTCTGCTTTCATCTGTTTTACATACTGGGATTTTCTGTCAGATTTTCTAGCACTAGTTTAAAAAAAGAAAACCATTGGTCTGTGTGATCCCTAAGGATGTTTTCAGTTCAGACACTTTTAGTCAGTGTTAAATAAATTCAGCTTGGCTAACCTATGCAAATTATTGTCACCATAATGAAGTAGAAAGAGAACTTGTATTTGAATCCTCATTCTGTTGCCTATGACCCTCAAATACGCACTTAATGTCCCAGGTTTTATTTTCCAACTATAAATGAGATAATGTACTTACTTTGCTTAACATTGAATTGTTTTAAGGTCAAACTTATGGTCCCAGTTTGCTTATGTAATTCAGGTTAGATCAAGAGTCAGCAAACTTTTTCTGTATAGGGCTAAATAGTAAATATTTTAGGCTTTGCAGAGCATGTAAGGTCTGGCCCATGGGCTGCACTTTGGCCCATGGCTACAGTTTGCTGATCTCTACTTTTATTATTACTGATTACTTAAAATTATTAATTGCCAAAACCATCAATAAGAATATTATAAATTAATCCCAATTAAGAGCAAAATTTACCCTTTCCTTTCTAGTTTGATTTTTGGTATCATTTATCTCCACTACCATATAGTAATCAGATTATAATTTGTGGGAGTCATTCAGAACTGGCTCTGTGGCTCCTTGGTTTTGATCAGTTATAAAAGTACATAAAGTATTTTTTTTAAGATAGAAGCTGAGGTCATTGAATTGAATCGTTCTTTTCTTTTTTTAAAATTTTATTTATTTTTGGCTACATTTGGTCTTCGTTGCTGGGCGCAGGCTTTCTCTAGTTGTGGAGAGTGGGGGCTACTCTTCGTTGTGGTGCGCAGGCTTCTCATTACGGTGGCTTCTTTTGTTGCAGAGCACAGGCTCTAGCTGCGCGTGCCTCAGTAGTTGTGGCACGTGGGCTCAGTAGTTGTGGCTCGCGGGCTCTAGAGTGCAGGCTCAGTAGTTGTGGCACACAGGGCTAGTTGCTGTGCGGCATGTGGGATCTTCCTGGCCCGGGGCTCGAACCCATGTCCTCTGCATTGTCAGGTGGATTCTTAACCACTGCGCTACCAGGGAAGTCCCCATAAAGAATTTTTAAAAGTACATCAGTTTGATATATAGTCCATGAAATTTAATTCGCCTGCATTTGATAAAGAGCAAGTTTAAAAAGTCAAGTTGAAAAAAAAAAAGTCAAGTTGAAGGAAAGTGGAATTCACTGTGTGTTTTTTATAATGTTCTTTAAAACTCATTTTTAAGCAGTAATTATTCTTATTTTATTTAGGATTTATTTTTATTATCCTCTTGCAGCCTGTGTAAGTTCCTCTATGAATACTGAAGCTTCATTGGACAACACAGATGATGAACCACCAAAACAGCCAATTAAAACTACAATAGTGTTGAAAATTCAGCAAAACATAGGTATTATATTTCTTCTATAACATTGAAAAGATGGCATTTTGGATTTGAGTTTTCTTGTTACTTTAAAATTATTTTCATTTCATTTCTTAAAAGAGCTAGATTAAGCTAGTATTTATTGAATATTATAGAAAGCGGTACGCCCTGAGAGATAGAAAGATTTATAAATAAAGCATTGTCTCAAGTGCCCTAAAAGGTGACACTTCCTATTAAATGTTTTGGTGTTTTTAGAAGAAACACATGTTGAGTTTTGGGAATCAATTAGTATAGTAGGGCCAGTGTTTTCCAAGCTGGTGTTCCCAGGATTGCTATTGTGGAAGATTTTGATAGGTGCTCTATGAAAAAAGTCAAATTCAAGTCTGGAAATTCTAATGTATTTTAGTATTTTAAAGGCTCCAAGAAGTGTGGCAGTCACTTTAACATTTTTCAGACTTATTGATCAAAGAACATGTAGACTGTTGTTTAGTTGAATGCCAATTTGAGAAATGCTTTATAAGCATTAAGATTTTTGACTGACTGAGAGAAGCCAGAAACTTTGGTTATTTTTCATGTCAGTTACTCATAAGTTAAGTTAATTACCTAAATTCTTTGTACCTAAGTGTGTGTGTGTGTGTGTGTGTGTGTGTGTCTGGACTACTCTGGTCAGTTTTCTTTTTGTTGTTGTTTTTTAACTTAAAATACTCAGGAAAAAAAATTAAAAGTTACCAACCCAAGCTTAATAATTCTTAGATTTTAGTTTCTGTAGTTTTCAATAGCTATATAAATGACTTCGCATGGTAATTACTGAGGACTCCTGCCCATTGGAGATGTCTTTTTGGTTTAAGCTAAGTAGCATGAGACAGCTGAAATGTCAATATAAATATTTATAGAAGCCTTTTTAAGTATGTATTAGTTTGTCTCTTAGATGTGTGTGAGTGCACTCATGTATAAGAAAGATAATTTTTTATTTTAAGGTGTTAATGAAGGTGGTGAAGTATATGATTACCAGTCCAACTTTGTAAAATACAATTTTCAACCTATTGCTATATTTTCCTCTAAGACTTTGCTGGCTTTTCATGCCTGTATATGTGTGTGTGTAAGTATATGTATTTGTGTGTGTATGTTGTTCTTGTTGTTTAGGCCCATCAGTTACCGACATTTCAAAGCCTAGGATCACTTAAGCCTTTCTTTTGCTCATTCCATTTCCATTTGTTTTGTGTTTGTTTTACTTTTAGGTGTGATTGCAGCATTTGCAGTTGCAGCCCTTGCTGCGGGTATCTCCTTTCATTACTTCAGTGATTAGGGTGAGGCACAAAGAGCTTCCTGATCATCCAGAGAACACTGACCAACAATTATGAATAATAATGATGCAAACAATCCATCTGCGTCTAAGACAATAGCAGTCAGATCTGCTGCCATAATGCCTATTAGGTGTGTTTCTGACTAAAATGAAATCACCAGCTGCCTTGTTTAGCCCTGCTTATATTATAGGTGGCTCAGGCTTCCAAGAATAAAGTTATGAATCTAGATGGAAGTTGCATGTAACAAATCGTTATTATCTATTTTTTAAAATGTTCAAAATCATGGTTTATTTTCATAGATTTTAGTCCTGTTGACCTGAACCACATATTGATCAGGACATTGGAAATTTGAATAGTCAGGGTTGACTGAATATATTAGTAATAGAACAATAGAAATTTCTGCAAAGTGGGGCAAAAACTTATTGGATAAGTTCATAGTTTAGGACCTTTCTATACTGATTCCAAAATACTGATTGAGTTCCATTTGAGGGGTAGGAAACCTCTCCAGACCTCTTGAATCAGCAAGGATTGTCATAAATCATGAGCTTTCTCTGGTTAGTATATCATAACCTAATATATTAAATAAGACTTTTGCTTCCAGTAATATATTAGGTACTGCAAAACAGCTAGATCCTGAATACAGTCTCCTTTTGAATACATTAATAGGCTCAAAGAAAGTAGGGGAAATCTCCAAGAACTACACCTCTATTTTTTCTCCCTGACAATGGAACACATTTTGATATGGAAATTATGAAAACTGTATTAAGCATAAGGTTGACAGTGGTTGCCTGGGTGACAAATACCAATTGCAGCACTGCCATATGCAGTTTTCCTTAGACCAGAAACAAGGAGATAAATCTGAATCTGAGATGTCCCATCCAGGACAGTTGAAGTGGGCCTCAGTTTGTAATACCCTATAGTTCCTGGCAGAAACAAGATATAGGCCCCAGATTCCCATAGATTAAGATAAGCAGTATTATTCATGGCTGGAGATCACCAGGTGCAAGTTGAAACTAGCTAGCTTGAGAAAGAACCTGTAGATATAAACTTTGGACTCAATTTTCCAAGGTCTTATCATCAACATACATGAAGGATGGAACCACAGACTGATCTGAAAAAGAAACAAGTGGAACTGCTTGATGAGAAATATGTTACTTGCAATTTAAAAAAAGAAAAACCCTTAGACATGTTGAATATCATATTAGACTCAGCTGAAGAGACAATACATAAACTGGAAGCTAGATATAAGGAAATTATCCAATGTGCAGCCAGGAGAAACAAGGTGTTAGAAAATATAAATATTAAGGAAAAGATAAGAGATATAGAAGGAAGAATTATGAATACTAGAAGTACCAGCAGAAGAGAATAGAGAGGATGGAGGAGTGGCAATATTTGAAGAGATAACAGAATTTTCCACATTTGTTGGAAAAACACGAATTCATAAGTTCAGGAAGCACAGTGTATCCCAAGCATATATAGATAAAATCCAAGCCTAAACCCAGTGTAGTATAACTGTGAGATACCAAACAGAGGATTCTTAAAGCAATCAAAGGGGGAAAAAGATTATCAGTGAAGGCAAGACAGATACTTCAGAAAGCTTCTCAACAGCAACAATGTACTCCAAAGGTGGTAGAATAGTGCCTTCAAAATTCTGAGAAAAACAATTGTCAACTTGGAATCTGTATGAAGCAAAACCGAAATAAATACATATTCAAGTGAAAAACAGATTTTACCATCAGTGGAACTTCTTTAAAGAAATTGCAAAAGGATTATCTTCAAGAAGGAAAATAATTCCAAAAGGATGATCTGAAATTGAAGAACTAGTAAGCAAATAAATGAAAAACATGTAAATCAAAAGTGTTGTTTGTATAAAACAATCATAATGAAAGAAGTGTTTATAAGAAGCAAGATTGTAACTAAATAAAACTAAATAAACATTTTATGCAACATTAATGTGGACTTTTAAAATAGGGTATAATTGAAAAACTGGACAGTAGCTTATAAGATGGGGGGGTGATTAGAATTAAAGTGTTCTGAAGTGTTTTATTATTCAGAAAATGGGTTAAGGTACTGTTTAACTTTGAAATTATGTTAAATATGTGTAGTAAAATTTCAAGTGTAACTGCTAAATAATAGATATGGGATGAATCATTCCAAAGAAAAAAGTTAAAAATATGGAATAAGAAGACAATACCTCAATACAAAAAAAAGGGAAAGAAATTAGGGGTGGGGGAAGTACAAAATTAGTAAGATAAATAGTAACAAGTCAAATAATTAAAATAACTATGAATAGGCTAAACCCAGTTAAAAACATTGATTCAGTTTTTTAAAAATCAGCTATAGGCTGATGTGGGATTTTTTAAAGGATAAAAAAATGCACTAGGCAAATAGCAAAAGAAAACTTATGTAGCTTTGGTGCTATCAACTCAAAATTAGACTTTATTATAGTATTATTAAAGATGGAGAAGACCACTAAATAATGGTAAAAGGATCAATTTATTAGGAATATATACAATTTTAGATTTGTATATGCTTTATAAAATGGCCTCAAAACGTATAAACTCTAGGGCTGAACCAACAAATTGAATAGCAGTGGGTGATTTTAACAGCTCTCAATTACTAATAAATCAACTAGACAAAAAATGAATGAAAACACAGTTTTGAATAATGGAATTAACAATGCTGATTCGATGAACATATTTAGAATAATCAACAGAATATTCTTAAGCATTGTATATTAGCAAAAATTGACCATGTATTAGGCATGAAGTAAGTTACAATAAATTTCAAAAAATTAGTATTAAATAATAAGAAAGAACTTAGGTTAATTTTTTTTAATCATGGTTTTACAAGTTTAAAAAAACTTCATAGATGAAAAAAATACATAATTAGTACCTAATTATAAATACTACATTTGGAAAAATTGGGTGATGCAACAGAAAGAGCGCTTAGAGGGGAATGGTTTTAAATGCTTAAATTAAAGGCTAAGTGTATAACTTAGGAAAAGGACAACAGAATAAACACAGTATAGAAGCAAGGAGTCAGAGGAAAGGAAAGAAATCAATGAATTAGAAAACATAGAATCACAATGTCAAAGTTGTTTTCATGACAAAACAAATTGGCATATTTGAACAAGAAGAAAACAGGGCTAAAGTAAACAATATAAAGATTGAAAAATGGGTCCTAACCCACAGCAGAGATGAAAATGATAAGAGACTACCAGGAGCATCTTAATGTATGAAAACAGACAAAATAGACCAAGGTCTAGAAAAGTGCCATTTCCTTAAATTGGCTGAAGAAGAAATACACAAGCTACATGGACTTAATAGTATTGAATAGAAAATACTTTTAAAATTTTTGATAAAGAACATCTAGCTCATGTTTACAGATGTTTTACTCTTTCAACGACCATACTATTTCAACATATTATACAAACTCTTCCAAAGAATATATAATGAGGGAATACTCTTCAGCTCATTTTGTGAGGCCTGTATAGCTTTTATTGATACTAGAACCAGACACATTTGGTAGGAGAAAAGAAAATTACAGACTAAAAGCACTTATTAAGACAGATCTGAAAGTCAAAACCATTATTGATGAACTGAATTCAACATTATGTAAAAAAGGACAATGCATCATGGTGAGGTTGCATACATTAAAAATCAGGAACATGACAAGGATACCTATTATCACTACTTCTATTCATCAATGTCCTGTAAAAAAATGAGCAAAAGACAGAAACCAGGTACCCTTAAACACATGAAACACATGAAAATATGTTTAATTTCAAGTGATCAACTAATTAAGACCACAATGAATAATATTTCATCTGACAGATTGAAAAATTAAGAAATATGCAATACCAATGAAGAAGATGTACATCAAGAAGATATCTAAAGGTGGGGTTGTAAACTAATAAACTTTGGAAAGCAATTTGGCATTATCTTGTAAGGTTAAGCATCTGTGTACTCTAAAACCTAACCATTCTACTTCTACATACATACCTTAGAGAAATTCTTGCATTTGTGCACAAGAGTACGTGTGTGGGAATGTTCAAGGCAGCCCTGTTTGAAACCACCCAAATGTTCGCTGACAAGAGAATAAAAAATAAATTGTGGGTTTTGTAATTTTATTTGGCAGTGAGAATGACCTGAGAATAAAGTGATGATTAAATAAAGCAAGTCTTAGAAGCCTACATGCAGTTTTATAAAGATTAAAAACAAGGAAATCTAAACTATATTATGTTGGAATACATATATTTGTGTAAACTCTTTTGTTGTTTTTTAAGTAAAGATCATGTAAAAATTCATGTTTACGATTTCAGAGTGAGAGTGATGGCAGGATAGGAAGGCAAGAAGGAACAAATGAACAAATGAAATAGTATCGGTGATGTTTTAGTTCTTGAGTTGAAATGAGTTTTTTTTTAATTGATGTATAGTTGATTTGCAGTGCTGTGCTAATTTCTGCTGTAAAGCAGAGTGACTCAGTTATACACATATATACATTCTTTTTTTTATATTCTTTTCCATTATGGTTTATCCCAGGAGATTGGATATAGTCGCCTGTGCTATACAGTAGGACCTTGTTTATCCATTCTAAATATAATAGTTTGCATCTGCTAACCCCAAACTCCCAGTCCATCCCTCTCTCTCCCCCGCCCCTTGGCAACCACATCTGTTCTCTATATCTGTGAGTCTGCTTCTGTTTTGTAGATAGGTTCATTTGTGCCATATTTTAGACTCCCTATATAAGTGATATCATGTGGTATTTGTCTTTCTCTTTCTGACTGACTTCACTTAGTATGATAATCTCCAGTTGCATGCATGTTGCTGCAAGTGATATTATTTCATTCCTTTTTATGGCTGAGTATTATTCCTTTGTATATATGTACCACATCTTCTTCATCCATTCATCTGTCGATGGACATTTAGGTTGCTTCCATGTCTTAGCTATTGTGACTAGTGCTGCTTTGAACATAGGGGTGCATCTGTCTTTTTGAATTATTGTTTTGTCTAGGTATATGCCCAGGAGTGGGATTGCTGGATCATATGGTAACTCTATTTTTAGCTTTCTGAGGAACTTCGTACTGTTTTCCATAGTGGCTGCACCAACCTACATTCCCACCAACGTTGTAGGAGGGTTCCCTTTTCCCCACAGTCTCTCCAGCATTTGTCATTTGTAGAATTTTTAATGATGGCCATTCTAATCAGTGTGAGGTAGTACCTCATTGTAGTTTTGATGTGCATTTCTCTAATAGTTAGGGATGTTGAGCATCTTTTCATGTGCCTACTGGCCATCTGTATGTCTTCTTCGGAGAAATGACTATTAAGGTCTGCCCATTTTTTGATTGGGTTTTTGTTTTTTTGTTGAGTTGTATGAGCTGTTTATATATTTTGGAGATTAAGCCCTTGTCGGTTGCATCATTTGCAAATATTTTCTCCCATTCTGTAGGTTGTCTTTTCATTTTTTTAATGGTTTCCTTTGCTGTGCAAAAGCTTGTAAGTTTGATTAGGTTCCATTTGTTTCTTTTTTGAAATGAGTTTCTTGATCATTTTATTTACTTCATGACATTTATGTATGTGTTATTTTGGTTGTCTGTTACTAAAAAAATACCCCCAAACTTAATTGAAACAACAACCATTTCATTTTTCTAATAATTCTGAGTTGACAGGAATCAGTTGGCTGATTCTGCTCTACATGGTGTTGTTTAGAGCTACAATTTTCTAGGAACCTGATTGGGCTTGAAACATCCAAGACAACTCTTTCACATGGTTGGCAGTTGATGCTGGCTGTTTGCTGGAAACTCAGCTGTCACACCTCAGTTCTCTCCATGTGTCTTGTGGTTCTTCTATCATGGTGACTGGACTTCTTCCTGTCATGATGGCTGGGAGCCAAGAAGTAGCATCCCAAGTGTGAGAGTTCCAAGAAGAGAAAAGTAGAGGCTGTGGGTTCTCTTGAAGCCCTGGCTTGGAAGTCTCAGAACATCATTTTCACTATATTGTATTGGTCAAACTAATCTACAGGACCAGCCTAGATCAAAGGGGACAGGGAAGAAGAATCTTTACCTCTCAATGGTTATGCATATGCAAGAAGAAAAGGGCTTGATGGAAGCCATCTTTGGAAATTAGTTACCATAATATACCCCGGGTTATAGCAGTTTATGTTCCTGACATGTGGAAAATGCATTCACCACCTCCCCAGACACCTGAAAGTCTCATCTTGTGTCATCAGATTCAGGCTCAAGGCTCATAATTTTGTCATCTAAATTGGTTTCAGGTACACAGGGGCAACCTTTACTGCAGTTGCTCTCAATCTAAAGATGCATGAACTAAAGAACCAAGTTTTCTTCTCCATACTCATCCAGCATACAATGGCAAGACAGGTAAGAGCCACTGTTGTTCAAAAAGAGGGAAAATTGGAGGTACAATGCAGTGAATGCTCCATAACAATTCTGAACTCCAGTGGGACACATGTCTAATTCGTCATGATTCTACGAGCAGAGAATGTATGTCAGTTAGAACCTAATTCTTCTTGAGAGTGGTCCTCATCTCTTGGCTCTTCCATACAAGATTTTGGCTCTACTCTGAGTCATTTTCCATGAGAAATGGCTTATATTTGAAGCTGAGTAGCTTTCTCAACCTGCCTCCTATTAAGGCAGGTTGAGGAAGGTTCAAGGCCCAGAAGCATCTTTTTATTTTGAGCTGTCTCTCCCTTTTAGACTAAACTGATATAATTCCTTTTAAAATCATGTATTTACTATGAATCAAATTATCCATTCCATTAGACAAAAGGCACACCCACAAATGTTCAAGACGGACCTCTCTCTTTCTACTTTGAGCAGAGAGTCAAGGTGCTGAAGGACGATACCCTTAAAAATCTTAGATACCCATTGTCTAGCTAAGAGGAGTACAGTCTTTGCTCATAAGATTCTTGTAAGTCTTTTTGTATAGCTAAGAGATCTATGAGGCACTGGCTTAAATATTTCTGAAGTCTTAAAGATTATTACAGCTGCACCCTTGATCCTAACTTACCCTGATGCTCTGTTTCACTAGCAATTCCCTAGATTTGATCTTTGCCCATAAGGCATTTCCTTCTTGAGAACCTTTTGCTGTCTGGAAAAGGTGTTCTGGGTCCTTTATAAAATTTTTTATAAATTTTTCTCCAAAACCCAACTGTTTCTGATTTAGTTCATCTCTCTCTTCTCATATTTGATCTTAGCCAGCTAGAAGAGGTCAGTTGGCATTTTCAATATTCTGCCTGGAAATTTCCTCAACCAGATCCACAAGTTTATTAGGTTACTTCTTCCCCTTAGCAATTTCCACAAGTTTATTCTACCTTTCGCATTACTGTAGGTGAAAGTGTTGCCTTTCACAACAACAGTTGCCTTTTAATGACAATTTCTTCATTGTTATTCTACCACCACTGTTTCTTGAAGGTTGTACAGCCATCTCCTTCTCAGTTCCAAAGTTAAAGCTACGTGTTTTGGGTTTGGCCCAACAGAATCCTATTTCTAGGTACGAATCAACATCTATTGGTTATCTCTGGCTTCATAACAACCTCAAAACTTGTTGGCATTAAACTACTATGTTTTTGTGAGTAGACTGGCTAAGCTGAAAGGTTCTTCTTCTCCCCATGATGTTGGCCAGGGCTTCAATTACCTAAGAACTGTGACATCCAAAATACCTGATCCACATGGTTGGCAGTTTATCTGTTTCTCCTCCACATGACCTCTGCATAGGTCTTAGGCTTCTCAGAGCATGGTGGTTGAATTCCAAAAAAAAAGAGCCCCAAAAATCAATGTTCAAAGAGGAAGTAGGTAGAAATTGTTAACTTCTTAAGGTCAGTGTTCAAAAGTCCTGGAATGTCATGCCTCCATATTCTATTGGTCAGAGCAAACAGGACCAGCCTAGTTTCCATGGGAGGGGAAAAAGCACATTTCTCAGGGGAGGAGCACATGCATACAGAGAGGGAAAGAGTTGATGGCATTCATCACTGAAGACTAACTACACATATATATATATATATATACTTTAGTATATATCAAACTTTAAAAATGGTCAAGGGGCTTTGCTGGTGGTGCAGTGGTTGAGAATCCGCCTGCCAATGCAGGGGACACAGGTTTGATCCCTGATCTGGGAATATCCCACATGCCATGGAGCAGCTAAACCCATGCACCACAGCTACAGAGCCTGCGTGCCGCAACTACTGAAGCCCGCGTGCCTAGAGCCCATGCTCCACAACAAGAGAAGCCACCTCAATGAGAAGCCCGTGCACCGCAACAAAGAGTAGCCCCCGCTCACCGCAACTAGAGAAAGCCCACGCGCAGCAACGAAGACCCAACTCAGCCAAAACTAAATACGTAAAAATAAATAAATAAGTAAAATAATAAAAATGATCAAAAATGCAGGAGAAACGGGAGACTATTAAAGAAGTTCCCAGAGAAATAATTACTATTACCTAAAAGCATAATCCAAATATTATATTTACCATAGTCTGCCTTTTACTAAAATGCGTCTGTCTTCTTTCTGTTGTGACATTTCTGTGAAAATATAAAATATCTTCCCCTTTTACTTATTCCTATAATGCTCAAATGCCAACTGGTTCAAAACCATATTACCATAATTGTTGGGGATCATCAAGTTCTATTAAAATGCTTGTTATGTTTGTTGACTATTATTTAAAGGATTTGTCTAAATATAAATTAGCCAAAATAGTAAATTTTTCTTGATTTCTAATATTAACCTAATAAGTGATTATATTGGGAATATCAAATATGGTATTAAATATTAACTAAAGGTAGTCAATGAGTTCTCATGTAATTCATAACCTCTTAAAAGGAAATTAATATTTTAATGGGTTTTGATTAATTGATTAAAGACAGGAGAAAAAAGTGGAGTTAGAAATGACAGTTATTTTTCTTGGCTTTTGCCACTTCTAAAGTGTTTTCTCATACATTATCTCCTTGGATTTTTACAACACTCTTCTGTTGTAAGCAGAGCAAGAATTTGTTGAATGGATCCAAATTTGATGGATACAATTGAAGTACACATTGATTTTTTTTTTAAAACACCTTTATTGGAGTATAATTGCTTTACAATGTTGTGTTAGTTGCTGCTGTATAACAAAGTAAATAAGCTATATGTGTACGTATCCCCATATCCCCTCCCTCTTTCATCTCTCTTGCACCCTCCCTATTCCCCTCTAGGTGGTCACAAAGCACCGAGCTGATTTCCCTGTGCTATGCAGCTGCTTCCCACTAGCTATCTCTTTTACATTTGATAGTGTATATATGTCCATGCCACTCGCTCACTTTGTCCCAGCTTACCCTTACAGCCTCCCCGTGTCCTCAAGTCCATTCTCTATGTCTGCATCTTTATTCCTGTCCTGACCCTAGGTTCATCAGAACCTTTTTTTTTTTCAGATTCCATACATATGTGTTAGCATACTGTATTTGTTTTTGTCTTTCTGACTTACTTCACTCTGTATGACAGACTCTAGGTCCATCCACCTCACTACAAATAACTCAATTTCGTTTCTGTTTATGGCTGAGTAATATTCCATTGTATATATGTGCCACATCTTCTTTATCCATTCATTTGTTGATGGACACCTAGATTGCTTCCATGTCCTGGCTATTGTAAATAGTGCTGAAATGAACATTGTGGTACATGACTATTTTTGAATTATGGTTTTCTCAGGGTATATGCCCAGTAGTGGGGTTGCTGGGTCATATGGTAGTTCTATTTTTAGTTTTTTAAGGAACTTCCATACTGTTTTCCATAGTGGCTGTATCAATTTACATCCCACCAGCAGTGCAAGAGGGTTCCTTTTTCTCCAAACTCTCTCCAGCTTTTATTGTTTGTAGATTTTTTTGATGATCGCCATTCTGACTGGTGTGAGGTGATACCTCATTGTACTTTTGATTTGCATCTCTCTAATGATTAGTGATGTTGAACATCCTTTCATGTGTCTGTTGGCAATCTGTATATCTTCTTTGGAGAAAGATCTATTTAGATCTTCTGCCCATTTTTGGATTGAGTTGTTTCTTTTTTTATTATTCAGCTGCATGAGCTGCTTGTATATTTTGGAGATTAATCCTTTGTTCATTTCTTCATTTGCAAATATTTTCTCCCATTCTGAGAGTTGTCTTTTCGTCTTGTTTATGGTTTCCTTTGCTGTGAAAAAGCTTTTAAGGTTCATTAGGTCCCATTTGTTTATTTTTGTTTTTATTTCCATTTCTCTAGGAGGTGGGTCAAAAAGTATCTTGCCATGATTTATGTCAAAGAGTGTTCTTCCTGTGTTTTCCTCCAAGAGTTTTATAGTGTCTGGCCTTACATTTAGGTCTTTAGTCCATTTTGAGTTTATTTTTGTGTATAGTGTTAGAGAGTGTTCTAATTTCATTCTTTTACATGTAGCTGTCTAGTTTTCCCAGCACCACTTACTGAAGAGGCTGTCTTTTCTCCATTGTATATTCTTGCATCCATTATCAAAGATAAGATGACCATATGTGCGTGGGTTTAGCGCTGGGCTTTCTATCCTATTCCATTGATCTATATTTCTGTTTTTGTGCCAGTACCATACTCTCTTAATTACTGTAGCTTTGTAGTATGGTCTGAAGTCACAGAGACTGTTTCTTCCAACTCTGTTTTTCTTTCTCAAGATTGCTTTGAGAAAGCAAAGCAATTTGGGGTCTTATGTTTTGTACAAATCGTGAAATTTTTTGTTCTACTTCTGTGAAAAATGCCATTGGTAATTTGATAGGGATTGCATTGAATCGGTAGATTGCTTTGGGTAGTATAGTCATTTTCACTATATTGATTCTTCCAATCGAAGAACATGGTATATCTCTCCATCTGTTTGTATCATCTTTAATTACTTTCATCAGTGTCTTATAGTTTTCTGCATACAGGTCTTTTGTCTCTTTAGGTAGGTTTATCCCTAGGTATTTTATTCTTTTTGTTGCAGTGGTAAATAGGAGTGTTTCCTTGATTTCTCTTTCAGATTTTTCATCATTAGCGTATAGGAATGCAAGAGATTTCTGTGCATTAATCTTGTATCCTGCTACTTTACCAAATTCATTGACTAGCTCTAGTAGTTTTCTGGTGGCATCTTTAGGATTCTCTATGTATAGTATCATGTAATCTGAAAAGAGTGACAGCTTTACTTCTTCTCTTCCATTTTGGATTCCTTTGACTTCTTTTTCTTCTCTGATTGCTGTGGCTAAAAGTTTCAAAACTATGTTGAATAATAGTGGTGAGAGTGGGCATCCTTGTCTTGTTGCTGATTTTAGAGGAAATGGTTTCAGTTTTTCACCATTGAGAACAATTTTGGCTGTGAGTTTGTCATGTATGGCCTTTATTATGTTGAGGTAAGTTCCCACTATGCCTACTTTCTGGAGAGTTTTTATCATAGATGGGTGTTGAATTTTGTCAAAATGTTTTCCTGCGTCTATTGAGATTATCATATGGTTTTTGGTTTGTAGTTTTCTTTTTTTGTGACATCTTTGATTTTGGTATCAGGGTGATGGTGGCCTTGTAGAATAAGTTTGGGAGTGTTCCTCCCTCTGCTATATTTTGGAAGAGTTTGAGAAGGATAGATGTTAGCTCGTCTCTAAATGTTTGATAGAATTTGCCTGTGAAGCCATCTGGTCCTGAGCTTTTGTTTGTTGGAAGATTTTTAATCACAGTCTCAATTTCAGTGCTTGTGATTAGTCTGTTCATATTTTCTATTTCTTCCTGGTTCAGCTTCGGAAGGTTGTGCTTTTCTAAGAATTTGTCCATTTCTTCTAGGTTGTCCATTTAATTGACATAGTTGCTTGTAGTAATCTCTCATGATTCTTTGTATTTCTGCAGGGTCAGTTTTTACTTCTTTTTAATTTCTAATTATGTTGATATGAGTCTCCCTTTTTTTCTTGTTGAGTCTGGCTAGTGGTTTATCAATTTTGTTTATTTTCTCAAAGAACCAACTTATAGTTTTATTGATCTTTGCTATTTTTTCCTTCATTTCTTTTTCATTTATTTCTGATCTGATCTTTATGATTTCTTTCCTTCTGCTAACTTTAGGGTGTTTTTGTTCTCCTTTCTCTGATTGCTTTAGGTGTAAGATTAGGTTGTTTATTTGAGTTTTTTCCTGTTTCTTGGGGTAGGATTGTATTGCTATAAACTTCCCTCTTAGAACTTCTTTTGCTGCATCCCATAGGTTTTGGGTCGTCGTGTTTTCATTGTCATTTGTTTCTAGGTATATTTTGATTTCCTATTTGATTTCTTCAGTGATCTCTTGGTTATTTAGTAGTTTATTGTTTAAGCCTCCATGTGTCTGTATTTTTTACAGTTTTTTTTCCTGTAATTGGTATCTAGTCTCATAGCATTGTGGTCAAAAAAGATACTTGATATGATTTCAGTTTTCTTAAATTTACCAAGGCTTGATTTTGTGACCCAAGATATGATCTTTCCTGGAGAATATTCCATGAGCATTTGTGAAGAAAGTGTATTCTGTTGTTTTTGGATGGAATGTCCTATAAATATCAATTAAGTCCATCTTGTTTAATGTGTCATTTAAAGCTTGTGTTTCCTTATTTATTTTCATTTTGGATGATCTGTGCATTGGTGAAAGTGGGGTGTTAAATCCCCTACTATGAGTGTCTTACTGTCAATTTCCCCTTTTATGGCTGTTAGCATTTGCCTTATGTATGGAGGTGCTCCTATGTTGGGTGCATAAATATTTACAATTGTTATATCTTCTTCTTGGTTTGATCCTTGATCATTATGTAGTGTCCCTCTTTGTCTCTTGTAATAGTCTTTATTTTAAAGTCTATTTTGTCTGATATGAGAATTGCTACTCCAGCTTTCTTTTGATTTCCATTTGCATAGAATATTTTTTTCCATCCCCTCACTTTCAGTCTCTATGTGTCTCTAGGTCTGCAGTGGGTATCTTCTAGACAGCATATGTATGGGTCTTTTTTTTTTAAATCCATTCAGCCAGTCTATGTCTTTTGGTTGGAGCATTTAATCCATTTACATTTAAGGTAATTACTGATATGTCCTATTACCATTTTCTTAATTGTTTTGAGTTTATTTTTGTAGGTCTTTTCCTTCTCTTGTTTCCTGCCTAGAGAAGTTCTTTTAGCATTTGTTGTAAAGCTGGTTTGGTGGTGCTAAATTCTCTTAAATTTTGCTTCTCTGTAACGGTTTTAATTTCTCCATCGAATCTGAATGAGATCCTTGCTGGGTAGAGTAATCTTGGTTGAAGGTTTTTCCCTTTCATCACTCTGAATATGTCCTGCCACTCCCTTCTGGCTTGCAGAATTTCTTCTGAATGCTCAGCTGTTAACCTTATGGGGATTCCCTTGTATGTTATTTGTTGCTTTTCCCTTGCTGCTTTTAATATTTTTTCTTTGTATTTAATTTTTGATAGTTTGATTAATATGTGTTGGCATGTTTCTCCTTGGATTGATCCTGTATGGGACTCTGCACTTCCTGTACTTGATTGAATATTTCCTTTCCCATAATAGGGCAGTTTTCAACTATAATCCCTTCAAATATTTTCTCAGACCCTTTCTTTTTCTCTTCTTCTTCTGGGACCCTTAAAATTTGAATACTGGTGTGTTTAATCTTGTCCCCAGCATCTCTGAGACTGTCCTCAATTCTTTTCATTCTTTTTTCTTTATTCTGCTCTGTTGTAGTTATTTCCACTATTTTATCTTCCAGGTCACTTTATCCGTTCTTCTGTCTCAGTTATTCTACTATTGATTCCTTCTAGAGAATTTTAAATTTCATTTACTGTGTTGTTCATCATTGTTCATTTGCTCTCTAGTTCTTCTAGGTCCTTGTTAAACCTTTCTTGTGTTTTCTCCATTCTATTTCCAAGATTTTGGATCATCTTTACTCTCATTACTCTGAATTATTTTTCAGGTAGACTGCTTATTTCCTCTTAATTTGTTTGGTTTCGTGGGTTTTTACCTGCTCCTTCATCTGCTGCATATTTCTCTGTCTTCTCACTTTGCTTAACTTACTTTGTTTTGGATCTCCTTTTCACAGGCTGAAAGTTCGTAGTTTTCATTGTTTTTGGTGTCTTCCCCCAGTGGGTAAGGTTAGGTCAGTGGGTTGTGCATGCTTCCTGGTGTAGGGGACTTGTGCCTGTGTTCTGGTGGGTGGGGCTGGATCTTGTCTTCCTGGTGGGTAGGGCTGTGTCTGGTGGTGTGTTTGGAGTGTCTGTGAGCTTAGTATTATTTTAGGCAGCCTCTCTGCTAATGGATGGGTTTGTGTTCCTGTCCTGCTAGTTGTTTGGCATGGGGCATCCAGCACTGGAGCTTGCTGGTTGTTGAGAGGAGCTGGGTCTTAGCACTGAGACAGAGATCTCTGGGAGAGCTCTCACTGATTGATATTACGTGGGGCTAGTGGGTGTTTGGTGGTCCAGTGTCCTGAACTCAGCTCTCCCACCTCAGAGGCTCAGGCCTGACATCAGGCTGGAGCACCAAGACCCTGTCAACCACCTGGCTCAGAAGAAAAGTGAGAAAAAAAGAAAGGAAAAAAATTTTTTGAATAAAATAAAATAAAAAATTTATTAAAATAAAAAAGTAATTTAAAAATAGAGAGCAACCAAACCAATAAACAAATCCACCTATGATAACAAGTGCTAAAAACTATACTAAGATAGGGCTTCCCTGGTGGCACAGTGGTTGAGAGTCCGCCTGATTATGCAGGGTATGCGGGTTCATGCCCCGGTCCAGGAGGATCCCACATGCTGCAGAGCGGCTAGGCCCATGAGCCATGGCCACTGAGCCTGCGCGTCCAGAGCCTGTGCTCCGCAACGGGAGAGGCCACAACAGTGAGAGGCCCGTGTACCAAAAAAATGAAAACAAAACAAAACTATACTAAGATAAACATAAAAATCAGAAACAAGTCAGTCACAGACAGCAAATCCCAAGTCTACAGTTGCTCCCAAAGTCTACCGCCTCAATTTTGTGATGATTTGTTGTCTATTCAGGTATTCCACAGATGCAGGGTACCTCAGGTTGATTGTGGCAATTTAATCCGCTGCTCCTGAGGCTGCATGGAGAAATTTCCCTTTTTCTTCTTTGTTCTCACAGCTCCTGGCGTTCAGCTTTGGTTTTGGCCCCACCTCCTCATGTAGGTTGTCCTAAGGCTTCTGTTCCTGCCCAGACAGGATGGGGTAAAGCAGCAGCTGATTAGGGGGCTCTGGCTCACTCATGCCAAGGGGAGGGAGGGGTATGGTAGTTATAACTGGAATGCAGGGCGAGCCTGCAGCAGCAGAGACCAGCATGACGTTACAACAACCTGAGTCATGCTGTATGTTCTCCTGGGGAAGTTGTCCCTGGACCACAGGACCCTGGCAGTGGTTGGCTGCACAGGCTCCCGTGGTGGGGGGAGGGGTGGGGCATGTGGATAGTGACCTGTGCTTGCACACAGGCTTCTTGGTGGCTGCGGCAGCAGCGTTAGCGTTTCATTCCCGTCTCCGGTGTCCGAGCTGAAAGCCGTGTCTCTGGAGCTCATTTAGGTGGTGCTGTGCCTTCTGTGGTCAGACGGGAAAGTAATCCCCTCTCCTCGCACACCCTGAAACAATGGTCTCTTGCCTCTGAGGCAGGTCCAAACTTTTTCCCGTACTCCCCCTCGGCTAGCTGTGGCGCACTAGCCCCCTTCAGGCTGTGTTCACACAGCCAACCCCAGTCCTCTCCCTGGGATCCGACCTCTGAAGCCTGAGCCTCAGCTCCCAGCCCCCACCCGCCCCGGAGGGTGAGCAGACAAGCCTCTCAGGCCAGTGAGTGCTGGTCAGCACTGATCCTCTGTGCAGGAATCTCTCTGCTTTGCCCTCTGCAGCCCTGTTGCTGCGCTCTCCTCCGTGGCTCTGAAGCATCACCCCTGGCCACACACCATCTCCGCCAGTGAAGGGGCTTCCTAGTGTGTGGAAACTTTTCCTCCTTCACAGCTCCCTCCCAGAGGTGCAGGTCCCATCCCTATTCTTTTGTCTGTTTTTTCTTTTTTTTTTTTTTCCCTACCCAGGTACGTGGGGATTTTCTTGCCTTTTGGGAAGTCTGAGGTCTTCTGCCAGCATTCAGTAGGTGTTCTATAGGAGTTGTTCCACATGTAGATGTATGTTTGATGTATTTGTGGGGAGGAAGGTGATCTCCATGTCTTACTCCTCCGCCATCTTGAAGGTCGCCACACATTGATTATTATATGTTGTATCCAAGGACATATAGTTAGGAAGAGTAGACATTTGGGTAAGTATTACCTATCTCAATAATCAGATTATTCCTTCCTTATTTTTTCATCTTTGTAAAAATATTTTGTAAATATTTTACGTAATTAGCCCCATCAAATAAAGGTAGAGTTTATACTGTACTGTGGAACTACTTAAATTCTGATCCCAAAATAGCCCCGTACAAAAATTCTTAATTAGAAAGGCTTACCTTTTAGGAAAATATTTTTCTTTTGTGTGTGCATATGTGTGTGTATGTGAATTTGTGTTTTTTAAAAATTCGTATTGAAATATAGTTGATTTACAATGTTTTAGTTTCAGCTATACAGCAAAGTGATTCAGTTATACGTGCATGCACACACACACACACACACACACATATATAGTTTTTTTCAGAAGATTTTCCAGGTTATTACAAGATATTGAATATAGTTTCCTGTGCTATATACAGTAAATCCTTTTTGTTTATCTATTTCATATATAGTGGTGCATATCTGTAAATCCCATACTCCTAACTTATTCCTACCCGTATATATATATATTCTTTTTAGGAAAAGATTTTTCAATCCATTTGTTCAGTTTGTTAAGGAGGTCTTATGTTTACAGAATTGTGAAGGGAAACTTGATGATACAGATGAAGGTACTTTAATCAGCTCAGATTCTATTTTAGTCAAATCCAATTTAGTTGTAGATACGCCTGATACCTGTCACCATGATTAAAATTCTGAAGGTTAGGCTTCCCTGGTGGCGCAGTGGTTGAGAGTCCGCCTGCCGATGCAGGGGACACAGGTTCGTGCCCCGGTCTGGGAAGATCCCACATGCCGCAGAGCGGCTCCGCAACGGGAGAGGCCACAACAGTGAGAGGCCTGCGTACCGCAAAAAAAAAAAAAAAAAAAAAAATTCTGAATGTCAATAAACTAAGATGCTGACTGCAATATCTATATCTAAACAAAAATTATGTCATTTAAAAAATATTTCTGTGCTTTCAAGTTACTATTACTGAAAATAATTTTCTAGATTTTAATTATAAATGAAATAATAGCTGTTGATAATGGAGAGTTGAGTTGTATCCCTAGGTCTTTCAATTAGGAAACAAAACCTTGGGAAATCACTTAATTGCTTTGATCTTTAGGTTGAAACAAATTCTAACATTAAACTAACTCTTATTATGTAGTGCTTTACAGTTTACAAAGTATTTTCATTTTTATCATACTTTAACAATTCAGAAATTGAGGTTCAGGAAAGTAATTTGCTAAACATAGTAGTGGGGCATATACATTTTCAGGGGAAAGATACTGATGAAAGGGAGGGATTGAATATGCAGAAGCAAGAGGGATGACCATACAGAAGAAAACATGAAAGTAAGATTCCTGAAAAGGTGGAAGGGGATAGTCTCTAAAGCATTGGCATTGAGAGAAGGAACATCTATTCTAATGTAATAGCTCAGAGAGAGAAGAAAATTAGTGCATGTGTATATAGACTTATAGGTTCAGTAGTGGAAAGTTAAAGATAATTTTATCTGATGGCTTCAGATCTCTGTGAAGTTGGCAAGGTCATCTGCTGTGAGTGAAGAAAGAGGAGCATAGAGAAGATTTCAAAGACTTATTGCAAATAATGGGAGGTCAATCCAAACAAACAAACATAGCAGGATTACCAGACAGTGGTAAAGCCCCATTTGAGGTTAGTAATAATAAATGAATGAACTTATATTATTTTGCCCCCAGTAGTCTTTGACTTCTCAGTTTTAAGAATAGAAAAAGTAAATATCAGCATTTGAGGGTCTCGTCCAACAGATAAGCTGAAAGCAAAGAAAGGCTAAGAAATGTAAGATATTGTCAATACTGTTATTTAAAGGATATTATTTAAAGGATGAACTATGAAATCTAAACTGAATAAAAAATTGAAGAGAGAGAAATGGGAGAGAACACCGTGAGAGAGAAAGAAAGAGAATGTTGTGGTGAATTGTAAGTGCATCAGTGCCATGGAGATCGAGAAAAAATAAAAGACTTAAAATTTTGATAGTTGAGGGACACCCCTGGCAGTCCAGTGGTTAAGACTCCACACTTCCACTGCAAGGGGCACAGACAGGTTCAATCCCTGGTTGGGGAACTAAGATCCCGCATGTAGTTGACGGGTAAATATGGAGACATGATTGTGATCATAAGCAAGAATGCTTGGAATAGTAATTTGGGAAGAAACACATAGATGATAGCAAACGAAGTGAATGGCTGATGTAAAGTAGGTTATTGGAGGTCAAGAGATGAGGAGGTCAAGGAGCAGAGTCCATATTATGGAAGGGTGGTCTGCTAGAATAATGATAATACCCAACATGATAATAGAACTTGAAACATAAGAGAAGGCTGTGTGAATTGAGTATCAAAATTTTGATAAATGAGGGAGAGTTATTAGAATATCATTACTTGACAGTTCCAAGGATGGAGAAAAAATGATACAGACAAACACCATGACCCTTTTAAAAAGGACGTAAGGTTTTTTACAGAAGCAAGTGGGAACAATGATCTACAGTGTAAATGCTGTTTGGATTTTGAAAGAATAAACAATCACCACTTGAAAGCAATAAAGGGAAAGGGTACTTTCTTTGAAGAACTAGGTTTTACTTATGGCAAAGATGTAGAAGGAATGCTTAGAGAAAAGGTTGAAAATAAAGGGAAGTGTGCTGCTTTTAGAGGGGAAATGTAAGTGAATGGGGATAATGGTACAGTAGAGTATTATGGCAAACAGCAGGTTGGGAGTGGGCAAGCAGTAATGAATGGGAAGAGGTTGGGGAGCTTTCACTTTGGTTGTTGAATGCAAGCTTGAGAATCATGGCAGATTTAATCTCAGTGTACTAAAATGTAATCTGTCTAATAGTGACATAATTTATCAACTTTTGAAAATCTTTGTGTGCTAGCCGGGAAAAAATAGTTAATTCACTAATTCTTGGTTGCACTGTTTTATATGTCCCTTAGATCAAGCTTGTTTATGTGGTAAATATCTACATAGATAATAATTTTTTGTTATTTGATCTATTAAAGATTGAAAGAACTGAACTGAAATCTCTGATGGTGGATTAGTCACTTTATCCCTGCATTTTTTTTATTAAAAAATTTTAATTAAAAAATTTTTTTTGGCTGAACCATATGGGATCTTAGTTCCCCAGCCAGGGATTGAACCCACACCTGCTGCACTGGAAGCATGGAGTCTTAGCCACTGGACCATCAGGAAGTTCCTCTCCCTGTATTTTATTAATTTGTACTGTGTATATTTTATGACACTTTATTAGGTACGTGTAAGTTTAAAATTGATAGATTTTCCTGGTGAAATGTACCGTATTATCATTATGTGATGACCATTTCTATAATAATGCTTTTTCTCTTTAAGCTTATTTTGTTTGATATTAATTTAGTGATTTGTGCTTTAAAAAATTATTTTCGGGCTTCTCTGGTGGCGCAGTGGTTGAGAGTCCGCCTGCCGATGCAGGGGATGTGGGTTCGTGCCCCGGTCTGGGAAGATCCCACATGCCGCGGAGCGGGTGGGCCCGTGAGCCGTGGCCGCTGAGCCTGCGCGTCTGGAGCCTGTGCTCCGCAACGGGAGAGGCCACAACAGTGAGAGGCCCGCGTACCGCAAAAAAAATAAAAAAATAAAAAAATAAAATAAAAAAATAAAAAATTATTTTCTTGTTATAACTTTTCCATTATTTTACTTCCAACTTTTGTGTCCTAATATTTTTTTCCTTGTTTTGAATATTATTTTTTTATACAGCAGGTTCTTATTAGTTATCCATTTTATACATATTAGTGTATATATATATCAATCCTAATCTCCCAGTTCATCACACCACCACCCCACCCTGCCCCACTTTCCCCCTTGGTGTCCATACGTTTGTTCTCTACATCTGTGTCTCAATTTCTGCCTTGCAAACTGGTTCATTGGTACCATTTTTCTAGATTCCACATATATGCGTTAATATTTGATATTTCTTTTCCTCTTTCTGACGTACTTCATTCTGTATGACAGTCTCTAGGTCCATCCACGTCTCTACAAAAGACCCAGTTTTGTTCCTTTTATGGCTGAGTAATATTCCATTGTATATATGTACCACATCTTCTTTATCCATTCTTCTGTTGATGGGCATTTAGGTTGCTACCATGACGTGGCTATTGTAAATAGCAGTGCAATGAACATTGGGTGCATGGGTTTTATTAAATTTTGGTTTTCTCTGGGTATATGCCCAGTAGTGGGGTTGCTGGGTCATATGGTAATTCCATTTTTAGTTTTTTAAGGAACCTCCATACTGTTCTCCATAGTGGCTGTATCAATTAACATTCCCACCAATAGTGCAAGAGGGTTCCCTATTCTCCACACCGTCTCCAGCATTTGTTGTTTGTAAATTTTCTGATGATGCCCATTCTAACTGGTGTGAGGTGATCCCTCATAGTACTTTTGATTTGCATTTCTCTAATAATTAGTGATGTTGAGCAGCTTTTCATGTGCCTCTTGGCCATCTGTATGTCTTCTTTGGAGAAATGTCTGTTTAGGTCTTCTGCCCATTTTTTGATTGGGTTGTTTGTTTTTTTAATGTTGAGCTGCATGAGCTGTTTATATATTTTGGAGATTAATCCTTTGTCTGTTGATTCATTTGCAAATATTTTCTCCCATTCTGAGGGTGGTCTTTTCCTCTTGTTTATAGTTTCCTTTGCTGTGCAAAAGCTTTTAAGTCTCATTAGGTCCCATTTGTTTAATTTTGTTTTTACTTCCATTTCTCTAGGAGGTCGGTCAAAAAGGATCTTGCTGTGATTTATGTCAAAGAGTGTTCTTCCTATATTTTCCTCTAAGAGTTTTATAGTGTCCAGTCTTACATTTAGGTCTCTAATCCATTTTGAGTTTATTTTTGTGTATGGTATTAGGGAGTGTTCTAATTTCATTCTTTTACATGTAGCTGTCTAGTTTTCCCAGCACCACTTACTGAAGAGGTTGTCTTTTCTCCATTGTATATCCTTGCCTCCTTTGTCATAGAATAGTTGACCATAGGTGCGTGGGTTTATCTCTAGGATTTCTATCCTAATGCAATGGGATTTCCATTGATCTATATTTCTGTTTTTATGCCAGTACCATACTGTCTTGATTACTCTAGATTTGTAGTAAGTCTGAAATCAGGGAGTCTGATTCCTTCAACTCCATTTTTTCCCCAGAGATTGCTTTGGCTATTCAGGACCTTTTGTGTTTCCATACAAATTTAAAGATTTTTTGTTTTAGTTCTGTAAAAAATGCCATTGCTAATTTGATAAAGATTGCATTGAATCTGTAGATTGCTTTGGGTAGTATAGTCATTTTCACAATATTGATTCTTCCAATCCAAGAACATGGTACATCTCTCCATCTGTTTGTGTCATCTTTGATTTCTTTCATCAGTGTCTTATAGTTTTCTGAGTACAGATCTTTTGTCTCCTTCGGTAGGTTTTTCCCAGGTACTTTATTCTTTTTGTGGCAGTGGTGAATGGCATTGTTTCCTTAATTTCTCTTTCTGTCTTTAGTTGTTAATGTATAGGAATGCAAGAGATTTCTGTTCATTAATTTTGTATTGTGCCACTTTACCAAATTCATTCATTTGCTCTAGTAGTTTTCCGGTGGCATCTTTAGGATTCTCTATGTATAGTACTGTGTCATCTGTAAACAGTGACACTTTCACTTCTTCTTTTCCAATTTGTATTTCTTTTATTTATTTTGCTTCTCTGATTGCCGTGGCTGGGACTTCCAAAACTATGTTGAAATAAGAGTGGCGGGAGTGAACATCCTTCTTTTGTTCCTGATCTTAGAGGAAATGCTTTCAGTTTTTCACTATTGAGAGTGATGTTTGCTGTGGGTTTTGTCAAATATGGCCTTTATTATGTTGAGGTAGGTTCCCCCTATGCCCACTTTATGGAGAGATTTTATCATAAATCGGTGTTGAATTTTGTCAAAAGCTTTTTCTGCATCTATTGAGACGATCTTATGGTTTTTATTCTTCAGTGTTTTAATATGGTGTATCACATTGATTGATTTGTGTATATTGAAGAATCCTTGCATCCCTGGGATAAATCACACTTGATCATGGTGTATGATCCTTTTAATGTGTTGTTTGAATCTGTTTGGTAGTATTTTGTTGAGGATTTTTGCATCTGTATTCATCAATGATATTGGTCTGTAATTTTCTTGTTTTGTAATATCTTTGTCTCGTTTTGGTATCGGGGTGGTCTTGTAGATGGTGGTCTTGTAGAATGAGTTTGGGAGTGTTTCTTCCTCTGCAATTTTTTGGACGAGTTTGAGAAGGATGGGTGTTAGCTCTTCTCTAAATGTTTTGAGAATTCACCTGTGAAGCCATCTGGTCCTGGGCTTTTGTTTGTTAGAAGATTTTTAATCACAGTTTCAATTTCATTACTTATGTTTGGTCTGTTCATATTTTCTGTTTCTTCCTGGTTCAGTCTTGGAAGGTTATACCTTTCAAAGAATTTGTCCATTTCTTCCAGGTTGTCCATTGTATTGGCATAGAGTTGCTTGTAGTAGTCTCTTAGGATGCTTTGTATTTCTGTGGTGTCTGTTGTAACTTCTCTTTTTTCATTTCTAATTTTACTGATTTGAGTCCTCTCCCTCTTTTTCTTGATGAGTCTGGCTAATGGTTTTTCAATTTTGTTTATCTTTTCAAAGAACCCGCTTTTAGTTTTATTGATCTTTGCTATTGTTTTCTTTGTTTCTATTTCATTTATTTCTGCTCTGATCTTTATGATTTCTTTCCTTCTGCTAACTTTGGGTTTTGTTTGTTCTTCTTTCTCTAGTTCCTTTAGGTGTAAGGTTAGATTGCTTATTTAAGATGTTTCTTGTTTCTTGATGTAGGCTTGTATAGCTATAAACTTCCCTCTTAGAACTGCTTTTGCTGCATCCCATAGGTTTTGGATCGTCGTGTTTTCATTTTCATTTGTCTCTAGGTAGTTTTTGATTTCCTCTTTGATTTCCTCAGTGATCTCTTGGTAATTTAGTAACGTATTTTTTAACCTCCATGTGTGTGTGTTTTTTTCATTTTTTTTCCCTGTAATTGATTTCTAATCTCATAGAGCTGTGGTCAGAAAAGGTGCTTGATATGATTTCAATTTTCTTAAATTTACTGTGGCTTGATTTGTGACCCAAGATGTGATCTATCCTACAGAATGTTCTGTGCACACTTGAGAAGAAAGCATAATCTGCTGTTTTTGGATGGAATGTCCTATAAATATCAATTAAATCTATCTGGTCTATTGTGTCATTTAAAGCTTCTGTTTCCTTATTTATTTTCATTTTGGATGATTTGTCCATTGCTGTAAGTGAGGTGCTAATGTCCCCCACTATTATTGTATTACTGTTGATTTCCTCTCTTATAGCTGTTAGCAGTTGCCTTATGTATTGAGGTGCTCCTATATTGGGTGCATACATATTTATAATTTTTATATGTTCTTCTTGGATTGATCCCTTATCACTATGTAGTGTCCTTCCTTGTCTCTTGTAACATTCTTTATTTTAATGTCTATTTTATCTGATATGAGTATTGCTACTCCAGCTTTCTTTAGATTTCCATTTGCATGGAATATCTTTTTCCATCCCCTTACTTTTTTATAGACAGCATAAATATAGGTCTCACTTTTGTATCCATTCAGTGAGCCTGTGTCTTTTGGTTGGAGTATTTAATCCATTCACATTTATGGTGATTATCAATATGTATGTTCCTATCACCATTTATTTAATTGTTTTGGGTTTGTTTTTGTAGGTCCTTTTCTTCTCTTGTGTTTCCCACTTTGAGAAATTCCTTCAGCATTTGTTGTAGAGCTTGTTTGGTGGTGCTGAATTCTCTTCACTTTTGCTTGTCTCTAACGCTTTTGATTTCTCCATCGAATCTGAGTGAGATCCTTGCTGGGTAGAGTAATCTTTCCCAGCAAGATTAAATATATCATGTCACTCCCTTCTGGCTTGCAGAGTTTCTGCTGAGACATCAGCTGTTAACCTTATGGGAGTTCCCTTCTATGTTATTTGTTGTTTTCCCCTTGTTGACTTTAATAATTTTTCTTTGTGTTTAATTTTTGCCAATTTGATTACTATGTGTCTCTGCTTGTTTCTCCTTGGTTTTATCCTGCCTGTGACTCTCTGTGCTTCCTGGACTTGGGTGCCTATTCCTTTCCCTTGTTAGAAAAGTTTTCGACTATAATCTCTTCAAATATTTTCTCAGGTCCTTTCTCTCTCTCTTCTCCTTCTGGGACCCCTATAATGCGAATGTTGTTGCATTTAATGTTGTCCCAGAGGTCTCTTAGGCTGTCTTCATTTCTTTTCATTCTTTTTTCTTAATTCTGTTCCACAGCAGTGAATTCCACCATTCTGTCTTCCAGGTTGCTTATCCATTCTTCTGCCTCAGTTATTCTGTTATTGATTCCTCTAGTGTATTTTTCATTTCAGTTGTTGTATTGTTCATCTCTGTTTGTTTGTTCTTTAATTCTTCTAGGTGTTTGTTCTTCAATTCTTCTAGGTCTTTGTTAAACATTTCTTGCCTCTTCTCTATCTTTGCCTCCATTCTTTTTCTGAGGTCCTGGGTCATCTTCACCATAATTATTCTGAATTCTTTTTCTGGAAGGTTGCCTATCTCCACTTCATTTAATGTTTTTCTGGTGTTTTATCTTGTTCCTTCACCTGGTAGAGAGTCCTCTGCTTTTTATTGTGTCTATCTTTTTGTGAATGTGGTTTTCTTTCCACAGGCTGCAGGATTGTAGTTCTTCTTGCTTCTGTGTCATTATGTTTTAAATGTATTTCTTTTGAATATCAAGTACCTTGATTTTTAAAGTCTAATTTGAGAATATGTGCCTTTTAACTAGTGAGTTTAAATCATTTATGTTTTTGTTACTATTGTTATGTTCGGAACTGTTTCTACTTTAAATTTTCACTTTGCCACTTAGAAGATAATGCTCATTTCAAATGGATAGCAATTCACTGCTATTCACCTCAGGAAAAGTCAAATCAGGTTTAAAATTCCTTTCCATTCCTCCACCAAAACAAAAGCTACAACAAAATTATTTATAAATCCCTCTTCTCCTTAAACACTCAAAGTAGGAACATGATGGGCAAAAATGGCATCTGTATTTTTAATAAAAGTTAAATATAGTGTAAAGCCATGGTCTTATTCTTCTGAACTTCTTGGGACTTATGTAGCTTATTATGTAAGCCTCTGTAATTTAAGTTGTGTAGCCAGTTGAATTTCATGTGTGATTATCATTGCCTGTTGAAAGTGCATTAATTTGTTGGAACAGGAACAGTGTAGGGGAGTTAATTATATGTTGTCAGCAATGAACAAATGTCAACGTTTAAAAATGAATTATTATTTTTGAGATACCATGATTAAATCAAACTAGTATGTGTTCAGGGATTGGGAGTGGGGATGGACACTCTGAGAAATAAAATAGCCTAGGGTGAAACACCTGGTTTTGTGAAAACTAATTTTTGAAGCATTGTCTTACATACTATGGCAAAATAAAAGAGCCCTGAAAGATACAAGGACTTTGACACTCATTATAGCTGAGAACCTCAAGTAAAGATAAGATGCAATGTTTTCTCTAAATGCTATTGCCCAAATAAGGAAAACCTACAATTGAAAACTGAGATTAGTGTATACTTAACCTTGTTTTCTCTGCCCAGGGCCATGGCCACTGCATTAGTTGTTGGAGTTGTGAGACTTACTGAAGCTTTGTCTGGATTCCAGGTAAATTTTGTTTTGTTTTGTTTTCTGTAGAATTGCCATATGGACTTGAATATATTAAAACATATTTTCTAATCTTACAGAATCCCAAATTTGGTTGTTCCTGTATTCTTTATACTGGTGACTGCTTTGTGAGGAGTGTGATGTAATGTGAATAGTATAGGCACTAGGCATTAAATTCAAACTCTACATCTTAGTAGCTGCATAAACCTGGACAAGTGAACTAACCACAAACACTTCAATTCCTCCATCCTCTGTGTTAGTTAACTTCATTGGTGGTGGGGGAGATCCTCTCACAGTGTATATGTATATCAAACCATCATGTTGTATACTTTAGATGTCTTACAATTTTGTCAGTTATACCCCAAATAAGCTGAAAAAAATTGTCTCTGTCCTTGAGCAGGATGTATTAAAAATATTGCTCTGCCTATCTCATAGAGGAATTGTGAGAATCAAATGAGGTAATGTATGTGAAATTCTTATAGATCTTATAACACATTATAAAAAGGTTAGCTATGTTATTTGGAATCTCCAAAGCTACTACTGCATAGTATGGATAGTATTGCCTTCACATGAATTCTTTAGTAATCACAACTTACATGGTGTTTTTGCCTTTATATTTGTTTCAGTAATTTAATATTTAATTTGTTTGTGAGGTGCTTTACTTTCATAACAGGATATACAAACAGCTGCCCATGACAAATGTAGTTGTTCTTAAATAACTTCTAAAATTTTCTTGCTAAAGGCACAAGGGTTATTGAAATAGCATATATATACCAAATTTTTTTCAAGTCTAATTGCTGTAAAAATAATAACTTTTGTCATAAAACCTGCAGGTCTTTATCTAAATTTGTGTCAATACCATAGTAGTCTTTATAATCTTTTTAGGATTCCAACATTCAGTTAGGGATCAAACTCTTGAAAGTTGACTAAATCATTGCTGTTAAGTATTTTTTTAATTAAAAAAAATTTTAATTGAGGTATAGTTGATTTACAATATTACATTAGTTTCAGGTATACAACATAGTGTTTCACACTTTTTATAGAATATACTCCATTAAAAGTTATTAGAAAATAATGGCTAAAATTCCCACTGCTGTACAATATATTCTTTTTCCTTATCTGTTTTTACATAATGGTTTATATCTCTTAATCCTATATCCCTATCTTGCTCCTCCCCTCTTCCCTTTCCCCACTGGTAACCACTAACTTGTTCTCTGTATCTCTGTTTACATGTAGTTGTCCAGTTTTCCCAGCACCACTTATAGTCTCTTCTCCACTGTATATTCTTGCCTCCTTTATCAAAGATAAAGTGACCATATGTGCATGGGTTTATCTCTGGGCTTTCTATCCTGTTCCATTGATCTACATTTGTTTTTGTGCCTGTGCCACACTGTTTTGATTACTGTAGCTTTGTAATAGTCTGTAGTCAAAATGCATGATACCTCCAGCTCTGTTGTTCTTTCTCAAGATTGTTTTACTATTCAAAGTCTTTTGTGTTTCAGTACAAATTTTAAAATAATGAAGAATGCCATTGGTTTTTGATAGGGATTGCATTGAATCTGTAGATGGCCTTTAGTAGTATGGTCATTATAACAATATTAATTCCTCAAATCCATGAACATAGTGTATCTTTCCATCTGTTTGTGTCATCTTCAATCTCTTTCATCAGTGTCTTAATTTTTTAGTATTGGTCTTTTACATCCTTAGGTAGGTTTATTCCTAGGTATTTTGTTCTTTTTGATGTGATTGCAAATGGGATTGTTTCCTTAATTTCTCTTTTTGACAGTTTATTGTTAGCGTATAGAAATGCAACAGATTTCTGTATATTAATTTTGTGTCCTGCAACTTTACCGATTGATGAGCTTTAGTAGTTTTTTGGTGGTGTCTTTAGGATTTCCTAAGTACAGTATCATGTCATCTGCAAACAGTGACAGTTTTAATTCTTCCTTTCCAATTTGGATTCATTTTATTTCTTTTTCTGGTCTGATTGTTGTGGCTAGGTCTTCCAATACTATGTTGAATAAAATTGACCAGAATGGGCACACTTGTCTTGTTCCTGATCTTAGAGGAAATGCTGTCAGCTTTTCACCATTAAGTATGAGGTTAGTTGTGAGCTTATCATATATGGCTTTTATTATGTTGAGGTATGTCCCCTCTATGCCCACTTTCTGGAAATGGATCTTGAATTTTACCAAAAGCTTTTTCTGCATTTATTCAAATGATTATGTGGTTTTTATTCTTCAATTTGTTATTGTGGTGTATCACATTGATTAATTGTGGATATTGAAACATCCTTTCTTTTGAAAAAAAATTTTTTTAATTAATTTAATTTATTTATTTTTGGCTGTGTTGGGTCTTCATTGCTGCGTGCAGGCTTTCTCTAGTTTTGACGAGTGGGGGCTACTCTTCATTGAGGTGTGCAGACTTTTCATTGCAGTAGCTTCTCTTGTTGCAGAGCATGGGCTCTAGGTGCACAGGCTTCAGTAGTTGTGGCACACGGGCTCAGTAGTTGTGGCTCACAGGCTCTAGAGTGCAGGCTCAGTAGTTGTGGCTCACAGGCTCTAGAGTGCAGGCTCAGTAGTTGTGGCACATGGGCTTAGTTGCTCCATGGCATGTGGGATCTTCCCAGACCAGGGCTTGAACCCGTGCACCTTGCATTGGCAGGCAGATTCTTAGCCACTGTGGCACCAGGGAAGCCCCGAAGCATCCTTTCATCATTGGAGTAAATCCCACTTGGTCAAGTTTTATGATCCTTTTAATGTCTGATTGGATTCAGTTTGCTAATATTTTGTTGAGGATTTTTGCATCTATGTTCATCAGTGATACTGGCCTGTAATTTTCTTTGTGATATCTTTGTCTGGTTTTGGTATTAGGGTGATAGCTTCATAGGGTGAGTTCAGAAGTGTTCCTTCCCCTGCAATTTTTTGGAACAGTTTGGTAGAATTCATCTGTGAAGCCATATGGTCCTAGACTTTCATTTGTTGGGAGTTTTTAAATTACTGATTCAATTTCATTACTGGTAATTGTTCTGTTCATATCTTCTATTTCTTCCTGGTTCAGTCTTGGGAGATTGTACATTTCTAGGAATTTGTCCATTTCTTCTAGGGTGTCCATTTTATTGGCATATAGTTGCTCATAGTAGTCTCCTATGATCCTTTGTATTTCTGTGGTTTCCGTTCTAACTTCTTTTTCATTTCTGATTTTACTGATTTTGGTCCTCTCTGTTTTTTTCTTGATGAGTCTGGCTAGGGGTTTATCAATTTTGTTTATTATAAGAGCCAGCTCTTAGTTTCATTGATCTTTTCTATTGTTTTTTCAGTCTCTATTTTATTTATTCCTGCTCTGATTCTTTATTATTTCTTGCCTTCTACCAACTTTGGGTTTTGTTTGTTTTTCTTTTGCTAGTTCCTTTAGATGTAAGGTTAGGTTGTTTATTTGAGATTTTTCTTGTTTCCTGAGGTAAGCATGTGTCACCATAAACTTCCCTCTTAGAACTGCTTTTGCTTTGTCCCATAGATTTTTGATTGTTGTATTTATGTTTTCATTTGTCTCCAGGTATTTTTTAAATTCTTCTTTGATTTCTTCAACAATCCATTGATTGTTTAGTAGCATATTATTTAGCCCCCATGTGTTTGTGGTTTTTGAAGTTTTTTTCTTGTAGTTGATTTCTAGTCTCATAGCTATATGGTCAGAAAAGATACTTGATATGATTTCACTTTTCTTAAATTTACCAAGGCTTGGTTTGTGGCCTAGCATGTGATATATCCTGGAGAATATCCGATGTGTACTTGAAGAGAATGTGTATTCTGCTGCTTTGAATGGCATATTCTATATATATCTATTAAGTCTATTAGTCTAATGTGTCATTTTAGGCCAGTGTTCTCTGATTGACTTTCTGGCTGGATGATTCGTCCATTGTTGTAAGAGGCGTGTTAACCTGGGAGGAAAGGATTTGAATTTGAGAGTGGTCACCAGCATTCAATGAAGCCAAAAGCCAAGATGGGGATTATAGAGTCTAGTGTGTTTGGTGTTAGGTGGCTGTGTTTTGTATCCCACATTTGCCCCTTAAGAATGACTTTCTATCCTTCTCCAACCTGCTTTGTGCCCAGGGAAAGTTGACCTAACACACATCAACAATGTTCTTTTTCCCTCTGGCTTCTGGTTGTGTTTGGACAATGGGAGGCACTGAGGAGAGATAAGAGAACAGAAAGAGAGGTAACTCCTGTTATTTATTTTGATATCTCTCTCCCTCCTAGGTCACAGATTGGCAGGGGCAGTGTTCTCTCCCAACAACTAAAGCTCCTGTTGGACAGCACTTTCCTATAACTATGTCTCTCTGGTTTCCTCAAGGCCTGGGGGTAGTAGTCACTTACACCTGTTGCTAGCCCTGTGGTGCTTTACCATCCCCTGTTAGTTTCCTGCCTACATTCTTGTATACACACAGTCTCTTCATTATACTCCTTTCAATCATACCTTTTCTGTTTGTGCTGTTCCTTGCCAGAAACCTGCCTGACACAGAGGTCATTGTTGATCTTTGTTAGAATCACTTTTAGTGGAGTGGTTGAGGAAGAGAGGTGGAGAAGTAAATGGAAAGAAAGAAAGAAAAAGATTAAGGACATGGATTCTTTTTTCAAGAGTGTGGCAGTGAAGGGAAGGAGAATGCTAGAGAGCATCATAGCTAGTGAAAATTCTGAAGAACTAGAAAAAATAAATTTAATGAGAGATGTAGACTTAATTTTAGGTTGTGAATAAGAAGTTAATATAGAAGGAGAAGAAAAATGGTATAATATAAGCAAAAAAGTTGTGAAATTTGAATGTGATATAATCTGATTAAAATCACAGAAGGCAGGATTAACCTTGTACAGAGAGACATCTTTGAGAACAATGAAATGGTGAATAGAGGATTAATATATGTGGGGTAAATCATTAGGGAAGTTCTTGCTGAGGAGGCTCGATTTCTTCTGTGATGTTGAAGGCAATGTCATTTTTTCAGAGGGGGAAGGATTTGTGAGAGGAAGACTGACAGGGAATGATAAAGGATGAAATGATGACTGTGGGAAATGGAAGAGGGAATTATTTGCTGGATAAGCTATGTACTCTAGTTGAAATGTCCAGAAATTTGGGGATTTAAAAGAGAAGTGCTTTGGAAGAATAACAGGATGAAATATGGAGTGTGCTAACAGGAAGGTGGTTGATGTCATCTTCCAAGTGTCTAAGCTACATGGGAAGGACAGAAATCATGAAAATGGAGATAGTGTTAAAAAGACAAGATTGAGAAATTGGAGGTCTTAAAGAATGTGCGTTGGGAGTAAAGGACTGAGAGAGCTTGAGGGGTAGATGCCTATCATCAGAGAATGGTATAATGAAATTGAAGATTTTTCAAAGAGTAGTGAAAGTAAAGGAGGAACTGAATAGATATGACAGTGTGTTAGCTAATCAGAGAGGCATGAGTGGATGACAATTTCTTCACTGAAATTCTATATCAGCTGGGTTCCAGAATATAAGACCTTAGACAGTAATAAACAAAATAAAAATAAATCCCCATCTTTTTAAATTTCAGAAATGTGTGCTCCTAATTGCAAGTCCTGAAATGACTATATCTTACCCATTTTAATTACCACCCTCTATTATCTAACATAATTCCATGCATGTATTAGATACTCAAATATTTGTAGAGTATTTGAAAAAAAGAACAAAGAAAAACACATCAAATTTTCATTATAAGATAATAGCTTACTAGATATATTTGAGCAGCTAGGTATATGATTGTAATTATATTCTGCAATAAATTCAGTATAAAACTCCTCAAAATTCTGTAAATTTCTTTCTTATTTGATGTTAATGTTTGTTTGGCACTTCTGTTTTCAGAACTAATTTAATTTATATTTATTGTGGTATCTACAGTCAATTTGATATGGCAGGTTGTTTTTAGGATCTTTCTCTTTCAATTCAAATATATAGATTTTTAAAATAAGTTCCTTATATAGAGGAATGTGAGTGGTGTGTTTGGGATAGATAATCGCATTCAAACTTCTTCATAAATGAGCTTCTATTTATGTAAGCATATCTTTAAGATCTTATATTTATGTACTATGTTACCATTTTACTTCATATATAACTGTTAGTAATTATAACAATAATAATAACATTGGGTATTGTTTATTATGTGACAGGTGCTGTTCTAAGTAGTTTAGACGATTTACTCATATTTTCCAAAATGTGCTATTATTATTCTTATTTTACAGATGAAGAAACAAGTATAGAGAGGTTAACTAACTTGCCTAAGATCACAAAATTAGTGAGTAGATTCAAACGTAGGAAGTCTGGCACCGGTGCTCAGGATATTAACTACCACTACTAATATAGACATAGATTTAGATACAAATGTAGATGCATTTATCATCTGCTTGCTTAAATGTCTGTTTTCTTTACCTTGAGCTCCCTAAGGTCAAGGACATTGCATGGCACATTGCAGCTTATCAATAAATATTGTAAACTAATGAAAAATCTTCTCACTTTCCAAGATAATTTTGCTGTTTCCTACAGATTTTTCTATTATATTTATAATACTTTTCAACTAACACTCTTGGCTTTTCTTTTCAAGTCTATTCCAGTTATTATTTGGGTGGTTTGTTATGAGACATATTATGACATTTTAAATCTCTATATCTAAAACTTCATTCTTTTGCTGAGACAAAAATTCTCTCTTCCTCTCCTCCTGCCAAATATCACAGCAGATTAAGTGTTTACATGAGGGGAGTTTGTAGTCCAGGATTTCTGCAGCAGCAGGCTTCAAATATTCCAGTCAAATCCTGCCTTTTTTCTGACTCTTCCTCATGAGTGTTATCGTCAAAGCTTCACTCTGGCATCTATTAGTCACTGAGTGCTTATTTTGAGAATGGTTGCTATCATCACTACTCCCTTTACAAAGGTGCCACCTAGTTACTTTTGTTTTGGCAATTATGGGTTAAATACATTCCAGGGGTTAGTCCTGCTTAAGCTTGCTAGCTCTCTATTTTAAATTAATGCACAGTGGGTCATTTCTTACAAGAGTAAAGCTTTCATTAAACAGGAATCTTTCAAAGCACTCATTTTTATTCTTTTCCATAGATGAGAGTCTTCTTTCACCATTAAGTGATGCTTTTCTCCCTCTGCCCTACAAAGCTACACTACAGTGCAGTTAATAATGACTGGTGATTGAAAAGAACTTATACCTTAATCTTAAAATATTGTTCTCTTTTGAGATACATGCTTGACTATCCTTCCCCACTGCCTTGTGATCATCTTTTTAAGTACTTACTTCCAGTCCATCGAATTAATATCACCCTAAAAGACCTGTTCCACTAAGGAGTTTTTAAATGATAAATATCACATATAAGGATCCTGTTTTTTGCTATGGTTTTTAAGTCCAGTAATTCCCTAACAGAGAACTCTGTAATGGATTAATAAATTCATTAGCAGTTACTCAGTAGGAGAAAACATGTGGAAATCTTTTTAAAAAGCTCCTCATTTTATATATAATTACCCTTCAGTCTCCCTCCTAGCATTCATCAATTTAGAAATAGGCCATAGGGTATTTAAAATGCCTTTCCCAATTGGTAAAGAGGAATAGAAGATGGAATTTTGGATTCATAAGCAGAAACTACCTATTGCAGTAACTACATGTTAAGGACTGGTCAATGTAAGCTGGTCACAGTTAGGAATTCTATCTCACCCATATTTGAATCACCAATATCTAGTATAACTGCAGACCTTCTTTTTCTTTCCCATTCTTCTTTTCCCTTTTTCTTCCCTTCCTCCAGTTGAGACATAGGATTTTGGGGTCTAGGAGAGAGGTAGAGCTGGAAATGTGAGTTTGAAAGCAGTCTGAATATAAATGGTATTTAAGACTATAGACAGGAGGGAGTTACCTAGGGTGAATGTTTAGAGAAGTTAGAGAAGGAGACTTAGAGGAATAGTCAGTAGGATAGAAGCAGGATGTGTTCAAAGAAGCCAAAGGAAGTGACTTAAAAATAGGGGAGGTGGTCAGCTCTGACACATGCTTATAGGAGATAGAATAAAATAAGGAATAATGCTGAGTCTAAACTAATACTGTTCACTGTACAACAGGCCAATAAATCGAGAGATGAGTTGTTGGGGCAAGGAATAGCAACTTTATTCAGAAAGCCAGCAGACCAAGATGGTGGACTAATGTCCCAAAGAACCATCTCACCTGAGTTAGAATTCAGGTTTGTTTTATACTAAAAGGGAAAGGGGTGTGGTAGATTGTTGCAAACTTCTTGGTGCCAGAATCCTTTGCTGTTGCATCTGTCCATGTAAGTCCTGTCACAGTGTTCCTATAAACCTCCAACAAGACAAATGTTATACTCAATTCTGCAACTTTATATCTCTAGATGAATGGAAAAGTGTTATACCTTTAAAGGTCAACACCTTGAGAATGGGCTATCCTGTGTATTTCAGGCTATAAGCAACATTATTTTAGTGATTAACTTGCAACAAAAACAGTATAATACAAAGGTTAAAGTAAAAGAAATAGATCCAATATGGAGTCAGATTTGTCTTTCCCTGTTACAATAAGACTTATAAGGAATAAACTTAAGTTTGACAAGGTGATTACAACTGTAATTAGAGTGCTTGGGACAAAGGCCTGATGGGAGTGGGATGAAAAAAATTAGAATGAGGAATAAAGATGATGACTTTAGACACTTCTTTCAAGAGATGTGATTTTTATTTAAAAATTTTTTTTAATATTTATTTTATTTACTTATTTATTATTTTTGGCTCTGTTGGGTCTTAGTCGTGACACACAGGATCTTCATGCAGCACATGGGCTCTTCGTTCTGGTGCGCAGGCTTCTGTCTAGTTGTGGCATGCGGGTTTTCCCTTCTCTTGTGGCGCGGGCTCTAGAGTGCATGGGCTCTGTAGTTTGCGGCACGTGGGCTCTCTCGTTGAGGCGCTAGAGCTCAGTAGTTGTGGCACGTGGGCTTAGTTGCCCCGTGGCATGTGGGATCTTAGTTCCCCAACCAGGGATCGAACCCTCGTCCCCTGCATTGGAAGGCGGATTCTTTACCACTGGACCACCAGGAGGTCCCCCAAGAGATGTGATTTTAAAGGGAAGCAGAGAGGTGAAGAATAGCTGGAAATTTTAAATTATAAGGGGCATATTTTAAATAGTGGACAATTTAAAAACTCATTTATAAGCCAGTATGAATAATACAGCATAGAGAAAGTGAGAAATAGATGATGCGGGTAGAGGGGAAATAATTTCAGGAATAAAATTACTGTGTGGGTGAGCATAGGATCCATAGCACAGTTTGATCAGTCGGGCTGAGCTGTGTGAGCTTCTTCCATTTTAACATCAATGGAAACAGTGTTTACATGAAGGTGCATATTTTAGATTGGTAATGGAAAGGTGAGGTAGGGCTCATCTGATAATTTCTGTTTTCTCAATGAAATATGGGCAAGGTGAAGTGTTTGGCATGGGGTCAAAATGTTTTAAGGAAAAAAGAGAAGCCATAAAATAGTCGTTTAGGAGAGTGGAGACTAGAATTTGTGACATATATCTGGTTTCAACATTGGTTCACCAGAGGAAAATGTGCAAACCTGTTTTAAGCACACTTGTCTCTGAGAGCCCACACTTGGTTACTTATCAAGCACCATGTCTTCAAAGATAGGCTATATCACTTTGGCTCTCACTCACTGTCATTTTCCACTCTGATTCAGACACCTAGAATTTTCTTTTATCTTGCTCTTCAGCTCATTCATGCGTTTAAAAACATTTTTTCAAATTATATTTTATTTTGCATTTCTATGTGTTTTGTGTAGGAGGAGAGTTTTCCAAATGTTTCCAAGGGATATGGAAGTAGAACTTCTACTTCTCTGAATTTGTTTCATCATTTATGAAATGGGAGTAATATCTACTTGCAGAATTGTAGTTAACTATTAGAAATGATATGTATAAAATATTGGCCCATAAAAGACAATCAATAAATAATAGTTGTAATTATTATTACCACTAAATATTATTTTGTCTAAAGAATAAAAAGACCTTGCTTCTACCCTGCTTTTTTTCCTAGATAAAGTTAGCTTCTGAAACTCTGAAACTGTATTTTTAAACAAATACTTTTTAAACAATTTTAATGTGCCACAGTGTTTCTAAGTTTCTTATGTATTAGTTTGGTTGGAATATAAGATATCTTACTGAATGATAAATTTTTGTATTTTGAGTTATATAATGTTTTAAGGCCTTGATAATGTAATATTTGGGAAAGAATAGACTTTAAATAGGAAATGTATTTTCTTATGAGACTTTATTCTTATTACACAAGAAAAAAATTATATTAAAAATATAATTTGAAAAACACAGTAGTAACAATGAGGATAAAACGTGGAGTAAAAAAGCCAACATATAACTTGAAAGGGATTTTTGAAAACTGTCACAATATTATCCGTATCCTCTTTGTCTACCAAAATATTACTGAAGACTACAATGTATTGAAGTTAAAGCATTATATCAATTTGAGTAACTAATACTAAGAAATGCTAATCATATAATTTTAGTGTCAGTCTGGGTTTTTTTTTCCCCAAATTAGAACAGCCATTACTACACTTGGTGTTCTCTAAAGGAATATAAATACTACCAAAATCAATGTTCAATGCTTAAAGGAGAAATATGAGACACTGACATAGTGAATCTTTATTCCATATCTTCTTCCATGTTGCTCTGGTCTAGGACATGAATTTCTGTTTCAGGTAATAACCCATATTCATTCAGGAAAGATTCCACATCCCCAGTAAAAAATTCTTCGGCAAACTGTTCAGCAACACTAATGAAATTGCTTATGAGTTCCCCACCTTTGTAGACGAGCAGTGTGGGGAGTACATCTGAGGAAAAGCGGTCCCCAGCACCTGTATTAGAAGCTTTTATTTTACAAAACTTGACCGTAGGGTATTCGACTGCAAGGCATATTAAGCTACTGTTTAGAGCATCACAGCCCTTAATACCATCTTCATAAATGTGAACAATGATTGTGATTGTTTTCTGCTCCTTTTCAATGGTTTCCAGGAATTGCTCCCCAGATTCCAGCTCATAGACAAACCCATATCTAGGCCCGAAACTCAGCTTCTGGTGCATATCCTGCATACACTGCCTACGGTATTTACGAAGGCAATTTTCATCTTCTTTTTCTCTGTGGATTAGCTCATATTCTTGAACGCTCATCTGGAAATAGATGAAAGAAATGATAGAGATCATTCAGTCAGAAATTTATATTCCTTATAATACCGAACCCATTCTCAACTTAAAGAGTTTGCATTGGCTGTCCCCCCTACCTCCTGAGATGGCCTTCTCCTTCACCTCAATTGTTCAAATATCACCTTCTTTGATTATTCTACCTAAAAGTGTCCCTGCCCCATGTTCTTTATGCTGGTTTATTTTTCTTCGTAGCAATAAACATTACTTGATATTATAGTATATGTTTCATTGTTTAATATTAGTTTTTCTAACTTTTATGCTGTATGGGGGCAGAATTTAGTGTCTGGCACATAATAGGGGTTCAGTAATTATTTCATGACTAAATACATGCATAAGTATTGCTAAATATAGTTGAGCTATGAGATGGTCATGAAATGTGCCACTTTGGGTGAAAAAAATCCAGCAAGGTCTACTCTAGAGTGACTTTCATAAAAGTGTATACACATGCTCATACATGCACAAGTGCCTGTACATGCACTTAAATGTGTTTCCAACAAATGCCTTTGGACATTATTGTCTCCTCCACAAAAGTTGTGAAAAAGATTTTTTCTTATCACTTACTAATTTTTTTGGACTATGTAGGATGGAATTTAAGAAAGACAACTTTTACTACTATTTGGAGTTCACCAGATTAGCCAAAAGACCAGCAGCATCACCATTACCTGAGAAGTCCTGGGAAATGCAAATTTGGGGATGCCACCCCAGATCTACTGAATCAGACTCTGTGTGAGCCTGAGTGAGACATGTTTAAACAAGCCCTCTAGGTGATTCATATGCACTGGTTTAGGCTAAAATGAGAAAAGACCTAACTTCTATCTTCCAAGACAGCTATTTTTCACTGAAGCTGGAATATAAAATTACCTGCAGAGCCTTTCTTAATAGCGATGTCATTATTAACTTAGTCAATAGAATGTTAAACACCCTTTCCCTTCACATACACACACACACACAAGATATAAAGGAGTGATGATGGGACATAGTGTGACTAAGAGATGTGGAGCAGCCCAGAACCAGGGAAGTTGGACGACTCCCAAATTTATGGAAAATCTACTATGTCTTAGACAATTTACATAGATTATTTTTCTTAATCTTCACAATAAACATATCAGGTAGTTTTTTTACAGAAGATACTGAGATTAAGTGGAAGTATTTGGTGCTTTCATTATTTCCTTTTCTTGTTTCTTCCTCCTATATTTGTTTTTCTAATGGCCTCATTCTTATTATTGTTTTCTGCTTTAAAATTATCATTCCAACTTAATTTGTTTTAATCCTAAACATTGTTAAATGTTTTATATAATTTTTAAGTTGCTACCATAGTTCTGCTAATTTAACAGGCTGAACCACAAAATACTGATTTACATATGCATTTGAGCATTCTTATGAGAACTTGTTCCATTCACATCTTCAGGCAAATAGATATTTAGGCATTCAGATACATTTCTAAAGCTTAACCTTAATACAATATTTTTAATCATTATAATGTCTCACATTTGTATAGCATTTTACATGTTTCAAAATACGTTCTCATTTATTTTCTCTTTACAACAAGTGAAGGAGGTATTGTTATAGTTCCTCAGATAGGAAAATTTAATTGTCTCATCCACATCACATAGTGACTCAGTGAAGGAACCAAAATCTGAAAACGAGATCTTTTTTTTTTTTCCACTTCCCTCACAAACATTATATTGCATTAATTTTTTTTTTTTTGGCTGTGCCAGGTTTTAGTTGCAGCATGAGGACTTCTTAGTTGCAGCATCCATGGGGGATCTAGTTCCCTGAACCCAGGCCCCCTGCATTGGGAGCACAGTCTTACCCACTGGACCACTAGGGAAGTCCCTGAAAATGAGATCTTAGATTTGAAGATTTTTTACAAGGGCCAGAAGCCTAGAACCAAGAATATTTCTGATGCAGAGACTGTCTGTTGAGAATCAATATACAACAATCAATATACAACAACTCATATATACTGGTTTGGAGATAAATAAACCACTAAACTGATTTTTCCCCACAATGAAAATCACCTTATGGTTTCTTTTAGTATTTCTTTAGTATTGCTGTTGTTTTTATATAAATAATATGTGCTAATTATAAAGATTCAAAACTGAACTAAAAGCTAAAGGAAGGAAGTAATAAATACTGAAATTTTACCACTCTGAAACTCTAAGATAATCTCCATCAAGATTTTATAGATCATCTTTTCATATTTCACTTTTTTATGTATGTATGACATACACATTATATAATAAGAAATAAGTGAGAATTTTAAAAAATGCTGCTCTTAAAAAAATTATGGATATATTTTTTTCATAGTGTGGCTTATTCTGCTTACCTTCTTCCTCCTCCTCGGAAAGGAGGTTGAGAACTGTCAACCAATCCCACCCTTCCAATTAACCAATATTGTCAATTTGGTGAGTGTCTTTCCATACTTTTCTACATACATGCTCATATAATCATAAACATAATCATAAGCATAAACACATATACAGTGTTTGTTTTCCATTGCTCTAGAGAATGGGATCACATAACTTAAAATTCTCTGTATCTTACTTTCTCATGTTGTGGAACTACCTCTAAGTCAACTCATGTATTTGTAACTCATTCTTTTAACAGTTGCCATGTATTTCTTAGTATGGGATGACTTTATAGGCGTAGGCGTTTACTGCATTTCCTTTTTTTTTTGCTAATACAAACAATACTATAATAAAAACACCCTGTAGATTATTTATTTTTGATTTCTTCTTATCTTACCTTTCTGCTGAATCTTTCTTTTGAGTCTTTGTCATCTCCACTCTGAGGAGAAGACATTTGTCTGAGAATCTCCTTCTTACTAGGTGGGAGTGAATTATTATCTTCACTCTCCAATTTAAACTTTCTCCAATCACTTATTACTCCTTTGGGTCCTGGAATAGAATTTAAAACAAATTGTTTTCCTTTTTACTTTCCAAGGACTATTTACACAATTGATATTGCCATGGGAATAGACTTGCTGTCTTCTGTATCAGAAAAATTATCTTATTTGGGCTAGAAATTTCTGACTGCCTTGCTCATAGAAATGTTCTCCCACATTAATCTTGTTAAGTGGGTTTTGACTACGAATCTTTCTATAACATCTGTGTTAATGAAAATACAAATTATGCACTTTGAGCTATTGGAAAAAATTGTGGGTAAAGATATTTAAAAATTAGAGTATAGAGTGGAAACTAGAATTTTAGAAAAATAGTACTGTCATTAAATAAGAAAGAAACTTCAGCAATAAACTAAAATTGGAAGCACACTATTTTTTTTTTGTTTTCGGTACACGGGCCTCTCACTGTTGTGGCCTCTCCCGTTGCGGAGCACAGGCTCCGGACATGCAGGCTCAGCAGCCATGGCTCATGGGCCTAGCCGCTCCGTGGCATGTGGGATCTTCCTGGACCGGGGCACAAACCCGCATCCCCTGCATCGGCAGGTGGACTCTCAACCACTGCGCCACCAGGGAAGACCTGGAAGCACACTATTAACAAAGGAAACTAGAATTTGGGGGGAAACAGATTGAAATGTTATCAAGATCCAGAGAACAATAATGACAATAGCACTTAAAAGACAACCAGTAAGAGGGAGGCCTGACTTCAATTAAAACTAAAATGGCTTTAAGAAACTTATTATATAACCATTCAATTCTTTCTAAGATCCTAAGAATCTTTTTACAAATATAGAAAAGATGGAATTTGCAGATTTAAGAATATTAATTAAATCAAGGATGATCTAACTGAAGTTCTGATGTTCAGTTGCCCTGATAAATAATAACAGTGTTTGGAAGAAGGTCTAAATTCTTGAAAATATGGAGTTTTAAATATCCTTCACTAAAACTTAACCATATCCATACTTTAATATTGTATTACGTATGTAGATGTATTCTCTCTCCCATATATTTCCTAATAATTTTTATTTATATAATAATAATATACAATTTTAATATAAATTTATTTATATTATGTTCAGACAATCGATTTTTTTTACTTACTTGCATAGTCTTCATTTTCCAGATGTGTCTTCTGCATATACAAAATATGCATGTGTATAGCATGCGTTTATGTGTGAAGAAAAGAGAATCCCTTTTTTTCCTCTTTTTTTACAAATGGTAGTATATTATGCACACTTCTGTTCACTTTTCTTTTTTTACTTCATAATATATCTTAGAGATTTTTTTCACATATATACATAAACATCCTTTTTTAAAAATGGAGGCATGGTATTCTACTATGTAGATATTAATTTACTTAGTTTCTTATTGATGTAAATGGTTGCTCCACATTTTTTCTCTGACATTATTCTGAGTGAAGAACCCTACACATACATTTTTTTTCCTCTCTGTTCAGGTCCACATATAGGTAATGGTAGTAAAATTGCTTGGTCAAAAAGCATATATATTTCTAATTTTAATATTGCTAAACTACCTTTAAAGAGGTTGTACCAATTTACACTGCTACCAGTAATGTATGAGTATGCCTCTTTCCAAAGTGTGATATTAAACTTTTTTACTTTTACAAACCATGTGAAAAAAACGTATTTCACTATATAGTTCTAACTTTGTAAGTGCCTATAAATTTTTTTTCTAAATAGTCTATTCTATATTTTGCCCATTTCTCCATTTGGTTGTTGGTTTTATTCTTATTGATTTGTAGAAATTTTAGTATATATTAGGAAATTCACCCTTTGTCAGTTAGTTGCAAATGTTTTTCCTCAATTTGTTAAATTTTTTTTGGATTTTGCTCTTGATGACTTTTACCAGACAGCAGACATTTGCTTCCCCCCTTTCCTTCCTCCCTCCCTCCCTCCCTCCCTCCCTCCCTCCCTTCTTTCCTTCCTTCCTTCCTTCCTTCCTTCCTTCCTTCCTTCCTTCCTTCCTTTCCTCATTTCTATAGCTGAATTTATCAATCTTCCTTTATGGTTTCTTGGTTTTGTGTCATACTTAGAAGGTATTCTAAATACTGCCACTATGAAATTAGTTTCCATGCATTTTTGTTTAGTACTCATATGAATTCATTCAAACTCAAATTGACATCTAATTAAAACTGTTCTAAAAGTATTTGATTTCACATTAATTTATCCAGTCAAATATTTTTTAGATGATTCCACAACACATTCAAAGGTATTACTTAAATTTCACACTGAATAGTGGCAATAAGAACATTAGAGATCTCCAGATCTAATTTTAATTTTATAATTATTTTTTTCATTTAACTTTGCTTACCTGTGTGTGTGGCCTGTCCTTCAGAGTCTTCCTCCAAACTTTGCCTTTTGGCTCCTTCCATTTTAGAGATTCAGATTTGATATAATCTATAGGATAAACAAAGAAATAATGATGGCAGATGAATTCTAGGAGAAATATATGTATATATTCTGCTGCCAGGTTCCATGTAAGTTAAGGGTTATCACTAAGTGATGCAGTGTTTAGTTTTCTATCTACCTTGTAAAAGCACATTAATTTAATATTTGTGTCCTTAAAGATATTTGGACCTAAGAATTTTACATAATTTATAGTTTGTCTTTTTTTACTTAAAAAGCCTTCAGCTTGGGTCCATGTACTTAGTAAACATTACTTATTTTCTTTTTTATTACTGTTTGTTACCAAATTTCATAAAATTATATTCTAATCATTTTATATAATAATAATGTTTTAATTAGTAATAATTATATACTTACTATGAACACTTGTATGTGCCAGGCATTGTACCAATCATTTTATTGTATCAAAAGTCACTTAATTCTCACACAACCATATATAGCAGGGACAATTGTTAATGCCATTTTACAAGTGAGGAAGCTGAAGGACAGGGAGTTTAAGTTCTACTTGCCTAAGATCACATAGTAAGTGGTGGAGCAAGGATTTGAATCTACATTTGATTTTAGAGCTGTCTTAAAGCATTACACTCTTAATGGAAGTTAAAATACTGTATCATTTTTTCTCAGTGTGATTTGACAAATCCAGCTTCTGAACTGGCATTAAAGAACTATGATCTAAGGAATAGTGTGATTCGAAGCCTAACACTGTAACTTCTCTCCATACCATAAAGCACGTTTTGGTGACGTTACCCACCAAGCAAATGAAAACAGCCAGTAACTATGCCTATAGAATTTTGAGAAGCTAAAATTTGTCACAAAATCTACCAAAAGCACATGGAGTTTTATTCTTAGGAAACTCCGTTATGTCTTCATGTAGAACCTATTTATTCCTAGTTCACATTCAAATCCAACTTATTTGCCTATTTATTTTCCATTATCTGGAAAACTCTATTATACATACTGACACATTCCCCAGGAAGGTCCATATAGTTGTGACTTTCTTGAAATTTTCAAGTCAAGGAGGGTTTACTGACAGGGGATATGCTATCTTTTTACTCTTTCTCCTTCTACCCTTTCCCCTTTGCCTCTTTCTTTCAAAGTCAGTTATTTTTAGATTAATTAATTAATTTATTTATTTTTGGCTGCATTGGGTCTTCATTGCTGCTCATGGGCTCTCCCTAGTTCTGGCAAGCGGGGGCTACTCTTCGCTGCGTTGCTCGGGCTTCTCATTGCAGTGGCTTCTCTTGTTGCGGAGCATGGGCTCTAGGTGCGCAGGTGTCAGTAGTTGTGTCACACAGGCTCAGTAGTTGTGTCACACAGGCTTAGTTGCTCCATGGCATGTGGGATCTTCCCGGACCAGGGCTCGAACCCCTGTCCCCTGCACTGGCAGGTGGATTCTTAACAACTGCACCACCAGGGAAGTCCTCAAAGTCAGTTTTAAGCAATGATATCACCCAGCTTATGCTTTGATCCCATCTTAGTTTTTTGTTGGTAAACACTGAGCTTGGTCTGTTTGGTGATTTCCCGAGGCACAGAATGGTAAAACAGAACTCTTTGTCTTGATTCCTTTTTGGCTCGGACTTCTGCCCAACATTTGGACTGGTATCTTAATTTTATTGTTTCCCTCGTTACAGTTCCTACCCAGAATCAGAGGAGGTCAAAGGTCTTTGCCAATTTGATTTGCCAATTTGAACGAGAAAAGACCTTTAAGAGAAGGCTGTCAAGGGAATGCCAGTCCATTCCACAGTATTTATGTAGCTATAAATGTAATAGAGAATTTTAAATCTGAATGGATTTAGTAGTGAAAAAGAATAAAAGATAATGAAAATAAGAGAAAATGGAAATAAATAAATGTTGTTGGACAAAAGAGGCTACTTAATTACTTAATGCAATTATTTAAAAATAATTTTTGCATCTAAGAAAAATGAGTATTATAAGTTTGCTTCAAAAGACCACTGCAGGGCTTCCCTGGTGGCGCAGTGATTGAGAGTCCGCCTGCCGATGCAGGGGACACGGGTTCGTGCCCTGGTCCGGGAGGATCCCACATGCCGCGGAGCGGCTGGGCCCATGAGCCATAGCCGCTGAGCCTGCGCGTACGGAGCCTGTGCTCCACAACGGGAGGGGCCACAACGGTGAGAGGCCCGCGTACCGCAAAAAAAAAAAAAAAAGACCACTGCAGAACAAAGTAATGGAAACTATTTCATAACTTCAATAGCTATTTAGTCCCCGGAAAAGTAGAGACTCAAGACAGTCTCTTTTATTTTGCAAAAGTAGATTGATAATTTGGGGTAGCTACTATTCACAATAAATATATATAAGTTTAAGAAATCCTAAAAATAATTTTATTTCAAATGGTGAAGAGACAGAAGCATAGATTATTTCTTGACCTGTTTCTTGCCAACCTAGTTGGCAATCTAGTGGAGAAAAAAAGAAATTTCACTTTTCAAAAAGACTTTCACCAATTTCAAGGAATTCCTTTACTGAAGAGATAATCCAGTTACATGGGGGAAAACCTGTTTCATTGATTGGATTAGCATATGTTAGGAATAGACTATGGGCCAGGCATTCCCCTGGGCTCTGAATTACATGAAGAACAAAACTCTTCTAGTATGGCATTCACAAATACTAAGACTGAAGTCAGCTGGGTTACCTATGTAGTAAAAGACAGAGTCTGTTCCTTACCTAATGCCTCCATTTGAGTTAGAGTACAAAGATTGGTGAAATTTACTACTAAGGGAACCAGTCAACGGAGACAGAAATTTGAAGAAAAATATTGAAATATGAGGCATATTTGCTTTCACTGCTTGAAGACACTGTAGAGGAAGACACAAGTCTAGTGTAATTAGCTATTGATATATTTGACCTGCCCACCTGTTAATATCCCCCGTCATTAACTTACTATGAGGCTTTCTGATTATCTCAAATAATTTATCTTCTTCAAAATTTGCTTTAATATCCTAAAATTAATCCAGTTAGTATTTGGAAGGTGCTCAGATGCTTACACATAGTAAGTGTATATAAGTCTGTAAAATAAAACTTTTACATTTCTATCTTTTATGTTTCTATATATAATGTAACAGTCATTTTAAAAATATGATCAATATTTGGTATTATTAGTGGCTAATAAATTCCATGTCTGCTTTAGGTTAAAGGATTTAAAGTAACAATAGGATTATTACAAGACTTTGGGTTATTGTAAACACATGCTGTGTGATTGGAAATTAGTGATAAAGTAGGGCAAGAAGGCAAAAAAATCTGCCACCTTCCCCAAGATTTACTGTGGTTCAAGAGTTACTGTATTTTCCATATGATATATTATAAAAATCTGTGATGTTGTTCCTTTTTGATTTTAGACAGTTATAATACTGTTTCAATTAATAAAATCTGTGTTAAGTAAAAATTGTGTTTGCATGACCTTTGACAGAATGTCACTCACTCAAATGGGTACTACCAAACTCTTTCTTTGTTTTTTTTTTTTGCGGTACGCGGGCCTCTCACTGTTGTGGCCTCTCCCGTTGCGGAGCACAGGCTCCGGACGCGCAGGATCAGCGCCCATGGCTCATGGGCCCAGCCGCTCCGCGGCATGTGGGATCTTCCCAGACCGGGGCACGAACCCGCGTCCCCTGCATCGACAGGCAGACTCCCAACCACTGCGCCACCAGGGAAGCCCTTTTTTTTATATATATATATCTTTATTGCAGTATATATAATTGCTTTACAATGTTGTGTTAGTTTCTTCTGTACAACAAAGTGAATCAGCTATATGTATACATATATCCCCATACCCCTCCCTCTTGCATCTCCCTCCCACCCTCCCTATCCCACCCCTCTAGGTCATCACAAAACATTGAGCTGATCTCCCTGTGCTATGCAGCAGCTTCCCACTAGCCATAAATTTTACATACCAAACTCTTTAAAAGTAAAAGTAAATATTGGTGAGAAATATAGTTTAAAAGTATAATTCTACCAAGTTAGTGTTTATTTTCCTCTTAGTTTAGGATTTTAATAGTAGTTTAAAATAATAGCTTATGTGGGATAAGATTTTTCAAACTTTGTCCTCAAAACTCTAACACCTCCCATCCATGGTTTAGTAATTATTAAGAAATAAAATGACACAATTTAAAACAATTTTTCTTTTAGTTCCTGTTTTGCACATAATAGTGATAATCTAGAATAGAAAGGAAGTAAAATTCTTAAGTATTTGTTTTAAAAAACTCTAAAATCCCCAAATCCACCCCTAAAATATTTCATTATCATCATTATTCTTGTTCACATGATACCGTGATGATGACATTTATCATTTCATATATGTTGATCTAATCTAATCAGAACATCTAGTTTAGAATTTACTGTAGATTCTCAGTGTTCCAGAAGAGCTTTGCTTTCAATACTAACTGTTGTAATTTACTGGTAGGTTTTCAAATAGTGGGCTCATCTCATCACTGTTTAAGGTATGGGCTCATCTCATACCTTAAACTGATTTTTCTCCTAGCATCCACAGCAATTTGTAGAACTTATTTTTACATGCTTCACTACTGTAAGTTCTTCCAGGACAGAGATTAGTCTTCACTTGTCATTGCCTTACTTCTTATAACTGTTTCACGTGTTATAAAAAATCCATAAATGACAGCAGCAATTTTGAAAGAATATAAGTGCTAGGTACTTTATACACACTGTTTTAAATTTTCACAGAGCAATTTTCCTCATTTTTCAGATGTGAATTCTCAGGCTCTGGGAGTTTCAGTGACTTGCCAACACTCACAGAGGTAGTATGGAGTAGATAGAGCTAAATTTCAAATCCAGGTTTCTCTGACTTTCAAATCTCTAAAATACTTATTTTTTCCACTTTGCCATCACCTATTCAATAGCATGCTTAATGAATGAATGAATGAAACAAATCAACCTAATTTATGCATAAGCATTAAAACCAAGATAAGAATATGAAAAATAACAGATCAATAAGTCACCATGTCCTTGTTCTTGGAGATAGTGTTTATTCTAATGATATATTTCTTGAGATAGTATTTATTTAAATTATATTTTTCTTGAGATAGTACTTATATGAATTATATATGTCTCTGTTTGGATTAAACCTCATTCATTTATACTAAATGTAATAGAAGAGTCTATTCCAAGTTATCTGAGTTAATTCTAAATGACTAATAATGACTGTAAAGTTAATACAAAAGACAAAATGGCTTTGCTTGCTGTTGGTTCTTGCCAATCATACATACTGATTGAGAATTTATCATCAATCCTATGTCTCTGGATCACTCATAAAAGCAAGTGTAATAGGCAATATACATCAATTATGTATCAAAATAAAACTACAAAACGCTCTTTATAGAACTACTCTTGCTTGTGTAGCAAAATTAAGGAACTGTTACACTGAGCTTTGTGTGGAGATTTGTGCAACTAAGTGAGATACTTCACTCAAGGACTCATCTCAACATTTTGAAAGAATTAATTCTGTACTCCAAAGAACAACATTTGAATTTTTAAATGTAATTGAAGTAACAATTCTATGGCTTCAGCAATCGTTAAGATCAATTTCTAAAATTAAGCCTGTTTCTTAGTCCTGTTTTTATGTAGCTCAACTTTTACATAAAAATCTTCTCAATGTGTGACATATCTTTGGAAACTAACACTTAATCTTTCAAACTTTATGCCACTTTTCTATTTGTCAAAAATCACATGTAAACATAGTTTCCTGGTAACTGAGTCTTCTTGGGCTGCTATAACAAAATATTACAGACTTTGAGGCTTAAACAACAGAAATTAATTTTCTTACAGTTCTGTAGGCTAGAAGTCTCAGATCAAGGTCTGGCAGGGTTGGGTTCTGGTGAAGCCTCTCTTCCTGGCTTACAGACAGCCACCTTCTTGTGTCTTATATGACAGAGAGAGGGGGAGCTCTGGTATCCCTTCTTGTTAGGACACTAATCCTATGGATCAGGGTCTTACCCTCATAACCTCATTTAACCATTAACCTCATTATTTCCATATTAATTACTATCTCAAGATACCATCACATCTGGGGTTAGGTCATCAACATATGAATTTGGGGGAACACAGTTCAGTTCATAGCACCTGGCTCTTACTTTTGTAAAGAATTATCTAAATTATGTAATAGATGATGGCCACTATTTCTGTGCTTTGGGCCTGAATAGCGCATCTTTTCCCTAATTTCTAAAGCTTTGGGGCCTCTATGTTTCAGGGTTTCCCATCTATCCTTTAAGAATTGCAGGTAGGGAAATGAGGCATACCTAGGATTATGTTGTCCAATTTTTGGATTGTTTATTAGTTCTTTCCTTGCTTCTGGACACGCATTCCTGGGTTGCCACAGAAGGTTCTATAAAAATATAGGCCAGGAAACCCCTACATATCAAATAATACAAATGCCAGTTATTTTCTTGGCCAGTCTCTGGGTTGTTCTGATGTCCTTAGGAAAACATTGGCATTCTATAGTAATTGCAATACAATCTAGAGTGTTGTGTAAAGGTAAATCAGAAGAGTGATACATAGACTTGGTTAGAATGTATGGGTTCACCTTGATCTAGGTCAGATCAAATAACTAGTTGTAGATCTAAGAATACACTGTGTATCAGTATTTTCCATACAGAAGGAAAAAAGCTGTTTTAGGCATTACAATAACTATTATTTTCTGTTGAGAAATAAAAGCTATAAATGCCAGGGGAAAGAAAAGGCCCAATAGAAGTATTCCATTTTATTTAGTAGGGCTGAGGTTCAGGTAAATGTGTTTTCATTCTTTTTCTTATTTTAATTGTAGTTTAAGGTTTTAGATTCTGTATTCTGATACTGGTTTCCTTAAGTACAAAGTAAAGAGGTTAAACAACCAAAGATTAAAATGAACTTCCCATGACATACATGACATCTTTCCATGGACATAAAAAATGTAAAAAAGAACATTAAAGTATCTTTAATGTGAAAATTTCAAAATATTTTTTTGTTGTTGTGCAATTTAAAACAAATAACCTTCCCTCTCTCTTATACATGAATGCATATGTTCCCTTCTGGAAACATGGAATAAGAAGCTGTTTTAGAGAAGGTGCTATACTAAAAATGACATTATTTTGTCTGAACATGATTAGTCATGGAATGTAAATAACCAACTGGGAGTAAAGTACTGAAATGCTTGATTAAAATAATTCTTTAACTTAACTGAAGTGGAATGTAGCAAATTATCTTTAAGGCATACTTGGAACATACTGTGTTATTAGGTGTCTGAAACCAAGCAAAACTGCTAGGTGAGAAAAATCTATAGAAATTCTGCTTCACCTTCAATTTTGATAGAAACCTAGATTCTGTGTCTTGGTCTATGCTCCGTAAGGGTAATACACTGTGCTGCTCACCCTTGCAGGGCTTCATGTTCTACCCTTTTCCACCTCTAACCATAAATCTTCATAGATCTGTGCCTTCCTTTGTTTTCCAAGGTGACTGTGAGCTAATCTGATCAACTAAGCCAGGTTAATGTTCTCACCAATGCTAATATATTAACGTCAGATGCTTTAAGCCGTGCTACGACTGTCTTCCCCAATGTCATATTGGGCTCCTGTAGAAAACAGTTCTGCTTTTTCTTTCTTATTAAAAAAAAATCATCAGTCGTGGGAATTTCACTTCAGATAGGTCTGACAGCGCCACCTCAGATCATGGGAGCTATTACTGGGCTTGTGAAAACTGCATTATCTCTCAAATCACAAAATTAACTCTGATGATTTCACCCAAGCCATAATTTCCTCTTTCTCTACCCCACCCCACTATTTTATTTACTGACTTTGAGAACTAGAGATTTTTAGTAAGAGTGATGTGGTCTCAGGTTTAATATTAATATAGAGGGGATTTTATGCCTCATAATATATCAGTTAATTTCTTGAATTACTCTCTAATTGGTTTATTTAAATATGTCTTCTACCCAGTGAGGAATTAGCTTCTTGTGGGCAGGAACCATGCATTGCAATGCTTCCAAGTGACAGTATAGCATAATGATTAACAACACATAAACACTTGGGTTCAAATATAGCTCTGCCAGTTATTGGCTGTGTGACCTTGAGCAAATCACTAAAATTCTCTGTGCTTTAGTTTTCTTATCTGTAAACTTGGGGTGATAATAGTGTCTACCTCAAATGACTGTGTAAGGATTAAATGATACAAAATGTATTATGTGAAATATATAGTATTTAATAGTAGGAACTTAATAGGTATTGAGTAGAATGATAATTAATAAATAATTTAAAATTTTAGATACTAGAACCAAATATTTAAAATTAATAACAGACATTGTCAAACTAATATAAATTTCATTTTGGAATCAATATGTATACGCACTGCTTATGTCTAATTATCTCCCTCACTCAAATATATGTGTGTATGTGTGTGTGTTGTGTGTGTGTATGTAGATATCCACATTCATGTTGTACATTTATCTCAAAGCTGTTTTACATTCTCCTATCACATTACTGACTAAGGTCCTTTACCATCATACTTTGATTTACTTCTAGTTAGGTCTGTTTGCCACAAGGCATTTAAGAATGTGAAACCTGAAAAGGAGATTAATTTGAAGTCATGAAATACAGGCTAATAAAATGTACATGAAATTGCTTTGAAAACAATAGTAGAAAGGTTTTCTGTAAATGTGTACATATGTGGAAAATGGGAGATGAGTATTTATTCGAATGTGACATACTTGTTTTCCAATGACTTACCTCTCTAACTCTGATTTTTCAGCTTATAAGTGATTTTCTGTTTGAATTTCCTTTCAGCATTTATGTCATAGTGATTCATATATATTTTCTGAATTTCAGTTGTCTAGTAGAGTAGGACTTTAAAGAGACAGTAACAACACTCAGGATTTCTGCTGCCACCTTTAGTCACTCTAGTTGTTAATTTGGGGGTAGGTCAACTTTTACATTTTTGTATCATAAGGAGAGTTTTCTTTAGAAATAAATCCCCAGAAGCATGAATGGAGCATAGGACACACCATCCTCAAAATGGCTGTAACAAATAATGCTGAGCAAATGGTTGGCTCTAAGCAAATGTTCCTTTTCTTTTCTTTACATATAAAATTCACATATTGATGCTATTGAAAACATCCCTTACTTTAGTTTTTACTTTTTTCCTCCCTAGTGTCTAAAGTTTATAATAACATTGATAGAAGAACTGTGATAGAAACTTTAATGTAAGACACTGCAGAGCAGATAGAATGTTTTCTTAGCTTCTACCTTTCTCAGATAGTTCTGATTTTTCAACAAATGAGACAGGCAAGTGAGAGATGTAGGGAGGCTTTTGAACAATTTGTATGTCAGGAATGTATAACAAATAACAATCATATTTGTCAACCAGTATCATCAGTAAAAAGTATTCTGGGAAAATAGGAGCTTTCAAATTATAACTGAATTATTGCTCCTAACAAATGAAGAAGACATTAACTTATCCAGGTTTGCTCTTACTACATACAGATATTATCTTACTTGTTCTGAAGAAAAGAGAAATGTCAGAACCTGGTGGGAAATTCAGAGCATATATATCTTGTTTTGAATAATCTCTGTATCTTGTAAAAACACTATACCAGGACATACTATTTGAATTCCATTATAGACATCACAGATGGTATATATATATATATATATATATATATATATATATATATATATATATATATATATATATATATATATATATATTTGACAATAACTTATGTAATATTAAATCCAGTTTATAAACATAATATTTAGGCAAAAAACTGCTGTGGAGAATTAAGTGATCTCTAAAATTTTTTCTAGCTTTAACATTAGGTAATTCTAAGTAGCATGCATAATCGTCAAAAATATATATATATATATATATTTAAAATGGATGCTATAATTAAGAGCTATTTTTGCAGTTAATAAAAATATTCCATGGCAAAAGAATGGGAAAACCTAACTTCATTCATTTTCATGATGCAAACTGTAAGTTTATTAGTAATAATAATCACCTCCACAGGAGCAAAATGCCAAAAAAAAAAAAACTGAAAGAAAAATTTTACCTAATTTAACAAATATCAACAAACTCCATGTGTTTTCTTTTAAAAACATCATTTCTGTCTCATTAAATTTTTGAAGTAAACTTCTTGAAACAGACAACATTTTCCCACTTTAAAGATTAAAAAACAAAACACAAAACAAAAAATATAATATCAAGAAGAAAGCCCAAGAACACACAACTTGTTAAGTATTTGGTTCAGAGGTCTGAGAGTGCTTTAGTGCTGAACGTTAATACTCCCTCTCCCAGCTTGGGAGTCAACTCTTCAAATATAAAGTTCAAGGAATCATCACTTCTTTCTTTCAGTTCTCCCTTCACTTAAAGGAAGGACTGAAGAATTATAAATTTCAAAATTAATACTCTATTCATGGTTTTAACTTTCTAGAGTATCAGACTCAAAATTGTGTGTTTACTCTGAACTTACATTAGTGAAGGTGACTGGTGCAAATTAACTTTAAAACGGAAAGATACATAGTATTTAGTTATCTTCATAGTAGATAAATATTATTTAATGTTACTTTGCAATATTTTAAAAGAACACACAATAATATATCAACAGTGAAATCATTATTTTTCCCCTAAGGTAAAATTTTAAAAATTATATTATCAAGAAGACTACCTGTAGACTCACAGTTTAGTGCCTGGTGTCCTCGATTGTGTTCAGTGGATAAGATTTACTGTCTGCTGAACTCCTCTCGAAGTGGAACAGGTTTAAGCTCAGATTTAAGATCCCTGGATATTGATGACCTTTACAGAAATAGCTCTGAGCAAGTAATAGGATTGAGGTAAGAGAATTAACAAAGCCTATTTACTAACAGTAAGGCAAAAACAAAAAAATAAATGGAAGAAAACCAAAGAACTTTAAGTCCTGTGGTAAAATGCACAACCTAAGATTTGAGAGTTATGTTTTATTTGGCGGACATTCTTAGGACTTCAAGCCCAGGAGACAGCCTCTCAGATAAGGCTGAGAAAACTGTTCCGAAGAGGAGGAGGGGGAAACCAGAATATATAGGAGTTTTTGCAACAGCACCAGGTAGCTGAAACAAAAGATTACTGTTAACAAAAGAAAACTAGATAACTCAAATTAAGGAATTTAGTGCTCTTCTATGTTTGGGAAGATGCAAGATTCTGGGCTCGCTGAAATCATTCCTTGGATATTCACCTTAGCTGTCTGGGACCAGTTATCCTGTGTTTTCTCATCCTGAGTTTCCTCAGACTGCACCATCGGGGGTGAGTGCAGTCTGATGACTGCTAGATGGCAGGCATTCCTTGCTTCCATCCTCAGTTCTCTCAAGGATCACCATGGGGGGTGGCTATAATCGCTGATGGCTGCAACATCCTTTACTGATATGGCGGGCAGTATTTTCTTTCCACATGTCCTATTTTCAGCAAGAGTATTGCCTCTCTTCCCTTCCATGTATGCCCTTCTGGACTGTCTTGCCATTTCGCAATTTTCCAATTTAAACTTTAGTTTAAATATTTCATCCAAATAAAGTATTTTAGGACAGAATGCATGAAAAGAGCATGCAATGTAATTTTCCCAGAATCTTAACTCCCTCTGGAGTAGCTTTAGATCTTAATGACTGTAGGTCTGATCAAAGAATCAGAATCACGAAGCTGGAAATGATGAAAGGGTGGTGGCACAAAAGCATAACACTTCAAATTATTTAAGGAAAAAGAATCTTTTAGTGGGTATCTGTGGAGCTTCAGGATAATCACTGAGAAACAGCATTTGAGATGTCTGACAAAACAATGAAAATAACTTAAACTTTTTGAATAGTTGAAAGTTAGGTTTAAATGAAAGCTTGTCTCAACATCAAAATACTGAATTTCTCAAGAGAAGTCTATAATTACTGTCATCAGATGCTGGGGCCCCCAACCAGCATCATGTTAAATTAAACCCTCTGAATTCTGTGTTTATCTTTCTGCTTCTTTATGTGGTGGAGAAAGGAGAGTTCAGGAATAGTTATGGTAAAGTCTGAGTGCTTCCCTTTTTTATTTTAGTGAGCAGGTCCAATATAAATATTCAAAACTTAAATTCTCATATAGGGGATGGAATTTTCAAGTGAACCGTTATATACAGGGGCATTTTTTAAAGTGAGGGCCCAGACCATAAAGAAAGCAGTGGTAGGTATCAAATTAGAAAAAGAGAATCACCATGAAAACGGCAATGCAAATATATAGATATAAAGACTGGACAACAGCTGGGAAAAGCTGAAGTTTTAAAAATACCTTATTTGATATATTACCCATATGATATTTTAAAAAAGCAAGATAAAAACATACTCAGAACACATCACCATACAGTCATATGGTAATGAAGTAAGTCTGCCCCCTAGTGATGTCATTGCTGGTTTCAGACCATTCTAGGAAAAGACTCTGTGGACAGATAAGTGTACATCATGCCTTCTGGTTTTATGGTATTGGAATTCAGACTACATAGATTATAATTTGTTTATGCCTACTCTTTGTGTTAAACTAAAAGAAGTTGGATTGCCTAGACACTGAGTGTTTTGCTTGAATGAGTTTTTTTTTTTTAAAAAAAGCTAGTATTTATAATGTCATGAATCACACTAAAAACTTCTCTTTATAAAAGAAAAAATCCAAAGCAATTGTAGATTTGAGATTGAGTGAAAATAGAGTGATTAAGAGGTTGGGCTTCAGAGTCAGACAGACACATACTTAAATTCTGGCTATGTCACTTACAGTAGTGTAATTTTGGGCAAATTACCTAGATTCTTCAAACCCTGGTTTCCTCATTTGAATAATAATAATAATACTAGCGACAACAGCAATAATAATAGCAGCACCAGCTTCATCGGTGTTTTGCAAAAAGTAAAAGTGTCGATACATATGAACTGCATAATTGCTCAATGAATAGTCATTGGTATGATTATTGTTGCTGGGTGAACTTCATGGTCCAAATTTCACAGACTCCAGTGCCCTATTCCCAGCAAAGGAGGAGAGGAATGTAGAAATGTGGAAGATGTCGTGAGCCTTGAAAGTTTAGTAAATCTCTTTGTGATCTCATCTGTGAGAACATCTTTCATAACTTTTTCCAAACAATTGTTAATATATTTACATTTTCTATATATAGCAGATATACTGGGAAATGTTTTATTAATTTAGGTTTAAATTTAAAACATTCCCTTTTATCTGACATTCAGGCCACTATGAATTTAAAGCATGTCTCCTTGCCCTAGGATTTTATGATTTAGGAAATAAGTTTGAGTGTAGTTTCCATACTATTCACAACTGAAAAAAAAATACAACCTTGTTTGAACTCTTACTGTGTTCCAAGTACTGTTCTAAGCATGTTACATACTTCATTTCATTTAATCTTCAAAATAGTCTTATGAGGTAGGAAATATTATTCTTTAAAGAGAGAGTTTAAATTTATGGATTCTAATCATATTACCTTTTAGGCACCAATGTTCTCAATGTTTTTAGTCAGTATTCATATAGTAGCCTTTTTATCTACTATAGTTTTTTCATGGCTAAGCGTTCAGAGCTATACATTGAAGGCTGTGTAGTGAATTGGTTGAGGGCACAAGCTGTGAATTATGAAAGATCTTGGTTCCAATTCTGACTCTAGTGTTGACCTTGGGTAAACTGCTTAACTTTTGGGGGCAGTTATTACTTTACATATTGAATGGGGCTAATGTTAACTACTTCATAGATTTATTTTAAGGATTAAGTGACTCAATTAATATAGTGTAAAAAGATAGAGTCTGGCACATAATAAGCACTCATTTAATGGTGGTCATTATTTTTGATCAACATGCAATGAGTTACTGATGGATAAAACACACACACACACACACACACTCATACAGCTAGAGACCATAGGAAATGCTAAGCGAAAAATAATATGCTGAGGCATCTGGGAAGATGGCGGAAGAGTAAGACGCGGAGATCACCTTCCTCCCCACAGATACACCAGAAATACATCTACATGTGGAACAACTCCTACAGAACACATACTGAATGCTGGCAGAAGACCTCAGACCTCCCAAAAGGCAAGAAGCCCCCCACGTACCTGAGTAGAGCAAAAGAAAAAAGAATAAACAGAGACAAAAGAATAGGGATGGGACCTGCACCAGTGGGAGGGAGCTGTGAAGGAGGAAAGGTTTCCACACACTAGGTAGCCCTTTCGTGGGCGGAGACGGCGGGTGGTGGAGGGGGAAAGCTTCGGAGCCGCAGAGGAGAGCACAGCAACAGGGGTGCGGAGGACAAAGCAGAGAGATTCCCGCACAGAGGATCAGAGCCGACCGGCACTCACCAGCTCAAGAGGCTTGTCTGCTCACCCGCCGGGTCGGGCAGGGCCTGGATTTGAGGCTTGGGCTTCGGTCGGAGCGCCGGGAGAGGACTGGGGTTGGCAGCGTGAACACAGCCTGCAGGGTGTTAGTGCGCCACGGCTAGCCAGGAGGGAGTCCGGGGAAAAGTCTGGACCTGCCAGAGAGGCAAGAGACTTTTTCTTCCCTCTTTGTTTAATGGTGCGTGAGGAGAGGGGATAAGAGCGCTGCTTAAAGGAGCTCCCAGAGACGGGCGCAAGCTGCGGCTAAAAGCGCGGACCCCAGAGACGGGCATGAGATGCTAAGGCTGCTGCTGCCGCCACTAAGAAGCCTGTGTGCGAGCACAGGTCACTATCCACACCCCGCTTCCGGGGAGCCTGTGCAGCCCACCACTGCCAGGGTCCCTGGATCCAGGGAAAACTCCCCCGGGAGAACGCACGGCGTGCCTCAGGCTGGTGCAACGTCATGCTGGCCTCTGCCGCCGCAGGCTTGCCCCGCACTCTGTGCCCCTCTCTGCCCCCGGCCTGAGTGAGCCAGAGTCCCCGAATCAGCGGCTCCTTTAACCCTGTCCTGTCTGAGCGAAAAACAGATGCCCTCCGGTGACCTACACGCAGAGGCGGGGCCAAACCCAAAGCTGAGCCCCTGGGAGCTGTGAGAACAAAGAAGAGAAAGGGAAATCTCTCCCAGCAGCCTCAGAAGCAGCGGATTAAAGCTCCACAATCAACTTGATGTACCCTGCATCTGTGGAATACATGAATAGACAATGAATCATCCCAAATTGAGGAGGTGGACTTTGAGAGCAAGATTTATAATTTTTTTCCCCTTTTCCTCTTTTAGTGAGTGTGTATGCTGCTTCTGTGTGAGATTTTGTCTGTATAGCTTTGCTTCCACCATTTGTCCTAGGATTCTATCCTTCCATTTTTTTTGTTGTTGTTGTTTTTTTGTTTTTCTGTTTTTTAAATCTTTTTCTTCTCTTAATAGTTATTTTTTTATTTTAATAACTTTATTACATTTTACCTTACTTTATTTTATTTTACTTTATCTTCTTTCTTCTTTTCCTTTCTTCCCTCCTTTCTTCCTTCCTCCCTCCCTCCCTTCTTTGTTTGTTTGTTTGTTTCTACTTCTACTAATTCTTTCTTTCTACTTTTTCTCCCCTTTATTCTGAGCCGTATGGATGAAAGGCTCTTGGTGCTGCAGCCAGGAGTCAGTGCTATGCCTCTGAGGTGGGAGAGCCAACTTCAGGACACTGGTCCACAAGGGACCTCCCAGCTCCACATAATATCAAACGGCAAAAATCTCCCAGAGATCTCCATCTCAACATCAGCACCCAGCTTCACTCAACGACCAGCAAACTAGAGTGCTGGACATCCTATGCCAAACAACTAGCAAGACAGGAACACAACACCACCCATTAGCAGAGAGGCTGCCTAAAATCATAGTAAGGCCACAGATACCCCAAAACACACCACCAGACGTGGACCTGCCCACCAGAAAGACAAGATCCAGCCTCATCCACCAGAACACAGGCACTAGTCCCCTCCACCAGGAAGCCTACACAACCCACTGAACCAACCTTAGCCACTAGGGACAGACACCAAAAACAACGGGAACTACGAACCTGCAGCCTGCAAAAAGGAGACCCCAAACACAGTGAGATAAGCAAAATGAGAAGACAGAAAAACACACAGCAGATGAAGGAGCAAGATAAAAACCCACCAGACCTAACAAATGAAGAGGAAATAGGCAGTCTACCTGAAAAAGAATTCAGAATAATGATAGTAAAGATGGTCCAAAATCTTGGAAATAGAATAGACAAAATGCAAGAAACATTTAACAAGGACCTAGAAGAACTAAAGATGAAACAAACAATGATGAACAACACAATAAATGAAATTAAAAATACTCTAGATGGGATCAATAGTAGAATAACTGAGGCAGAAGAATGGATAAGTGACCTGGAAGATAAAATAGTGGAAATAAGTACTGCAGAGCAGAATAAAGAAAAAAGATTGAAAGGAACTGAGGACAGTCTCAGAGACCTCTGGGACAACATTAAACGCACCAACATTCGAATTATAGGGGTTCCAGAAGAAGAAGAGAAAAAGAAAGGGACTGAGAAAATATTTGAAGAGATTATAGTTGAAAAGTTCCCTAATATGGGAAAGGAAATAGTTAACCAAGTCCAGGAAGCACAGAAAGTCCCATACAGGATAAATCAAAGGAGAAATATGCCAAGACACATATTAATCAAACTGTCAAAAATTAAATACAAAGAAAACATATTAAAATCAGCAAGGGAAAAACAACAAATAACACACAAGGGAATCCCCATAAGGTTAACAGCTGAACTTTCAGCAGAAACTCTGCAAGCCAGAAGGGAGTGGCAGGACATATTGAAAGTGTTGAAGGAGAAAAACCTTCAACCAAGATTACTCTACCCAGGAAGGATCTCATTCAGATTTGATGGAGAAATTAAAACCTTTACAGACAAGCAAAAGCTGAGAGAGTTCAGCACCACCAAACCAGCTTTACAACAAATGCTAAAGGAACTTCTCTAGGCAAGAGACACAAGAGAAGGAAAAGACCTACAATAACGAACCCAAAACAGTTAAGAAAATGGGAATAGGAACATACATATCGATAATTACCTTAAATGTAAATGGACTAAATGCTCCCAACAAAAGACACAGATTGGCTGAATGGATACAAAAGCAAGACCCATATATTTGCTGTCTACAAGAGACCTACTTCAGACCTAGAGACACATATAGACTGAAAGTAAGGGGATGGAAAAAGATATTTCATGCAAATGGAAATTAAAAGAAAGCTGGAGTAGCAATTCTCATATCAGACAAAATAGACTTTACAATAAAGACTATTAGAAGAGACAAAGAAGGACACTACATAATGATCAAGGGATCGATCCAAGAAGAAGATATAACAATTGTAATTATGCACCCAACATAGGAGCACCTCAATACATAAGGCAAATACTAACAGCCATAAAAGGGGAAATCGACAGTAACACATTCATAGTAGGGGACTTTAACACCCCACTTTCACCAATGGACAGATCATCCAAAATGAAAATAAATAAGGAAACACAAGCTTTAAATGATACATTAAACAAGATGGACTTAATTGATATTTATAGGACATTCCATCCAAAAACAACAGAATACACATTTTTCTCAAGTGCTCATGGAACATTCTCCAGGATAGATCATATCTTGGGTCACAAATCAAGCCTTGGTAAATTTAAGAAAATTGATATTGTATCAAGTATCTTTTGCGACCACAACGTTATGAGACTAGATATCAATTACAGGAAAAGATCTGTAAAAAATACAAACACATGGAGGCTAAACAATACACTACTTAATAACGAAGTGATCACTGAAGAAATCAAAGAGGAAATAAAAAAATACCTAGAAATAAATGACAATGGAGACATGACGACCCAAAATCTATGGGATGCAGCAAAAGCAATTCTAAGAGAGAAGTTTATAGCAATACAATCCCACCTTAAGAAACAGGAAACATCTCGAATAAACAACCTAACCTTGCACCTAAAGCAATTAGAGAAAGAAGAACAAAAAAGCCCCAAAGTTAGCAGCAGGAAAGAAATCATAAAAATCAGATCAGAAATAAATGAAAAAGAAATGAAGGAAACGATAGCAAAGATCAATAAAACTAAAAGCTGGTTCTTTGAGAAGATAAACAAAATTGATAAACCATTAGCCAGACTCATCAAGAAAAAAAGGGAGAAGACTCAAATCAATAGAATTAGAAATGAAAAAGGAGAAGTAACAACTGACACTGCAGAAATACAAAAGATCATGAGAGATTACTACAAGAAACTCTATGCCAATAAAATGGACAACCTGGAAGAAATGGACAAATTCTTAGAAATGCACAACCTGCCAAGACTGAATCAGGAAGAAATAGAAAATATGAACAGACCAATCACAAGCACTGAAATTGAAACTGTGATTAAAAATCTTCTAACAAACAAAAGCCCAGGACCAGATGGCTTCACAGGCGAATTCTATCAAACACTTAGAGAAGAGCTAACACCTATTCTTCTCAAACTCTTCCAAAATATAGCAGAGGGAGGATCACTGCCAAACTCATTCTACGAGGCCACCATCACCCTGATACCAAAACCAGACAAGGATGTCACAAAGAAAGAAAAATACAGGCCAATATCACTGATGAACATAGATGCAAAAAATCCTCAACAAAATACTAGCAAACAGAATCCAACAGCACATAAACGGATCATGCACCATGATCAAGTGGGGTTTATTTCAGGAATGCAAGGATTCTTCAATATACACAAATCAATCAACGTGATACACCATATTAACAAACTGAAGGAGAAAAACCATATGATCATCTCAATAGATGCAGAGAAAGCTTTTAACAAAATTCAACAGCCATTTATGATAAAAACCCTGCAGAAAATAGGCATAGAGGGAACTTTCCTCATCATAATAAAGGCCATATATGACAAACCCACAGCCAACATCGTCCTCAATGGTGAAAAACTGAAACCATTTCCACTAAGATCACGAACAAGACAAGGTTGCCCACTCTCACCACTCTTATTCAACATAGTTTTGGAAGTTTTAGCCACAGCAATCAGAGAAGAAAAGGAAATAAAAGGAATCCAAATTGGAAAAGAAGAAGTAAAGCTGTCACTGTTTGCAGACAACCTGATACTATACATAGAGAATCCTAAAGATGCTACCAGAAAACTACTAGAGCTAATCAATGAATTTGGTAAAGTAGCAGGATACAAAATTAATGCACAGAAATGTCTGGCAGTCCTATACACTAATGATGAAAAATCTGAAAGTGGAATCAAGAAAACACTCGCATTTACCATTGCAACAAAAAGAATAAAATACCTAGGAATAAACCTATGTAAGGAGACAAAAGACCTGTATGCAGAAAATTATAAGACACTGATGAAAGAATTAAAGATGATACAAATAGATGGAGAGATATACCGTGTTCTTGGATTGGAAAAATCAACATTGTGAAAATGACTGTACTACCCAAAGCAATCTACAGATTCAATGCAATCCCTATCAAACTACCACTGGCATTTTTCACAGAACTAGAATAAAAAATTTCAGAATTTGTTTGGAAACACAAAAGACCACTAATAACCAAAGCAATCTTGAGACCGAAAAACGGAGCTGGAGGAATCAGGTTTCCTGACTTCAGACTCTACTACAAAGCTACAGTAATCAAGACAGTATGGTACTGGCACAAAAACAGAAATATAGATCAATGGAACAGGATAGAAAGCCCAGAGATAAACCCACACACATATGGTCACCTTATCTTTGATAAAGGAGGCAGGAATGTACAGTTGAGAAAGGACAGCCTCTTCAATAAGTGGTGCTGGGAAAACTGGACAGGTACATGTAAAAGTATGAGATTAGATCACTCCCTAACACCATACACAAAAATAAGCTCAAAACGGATTAAAGACCTAAATGTAAAGCCAGAAACTATCAAACTCTTCGAGGAAAACATAGGCAGAACACTCTATGACATAAATCACAGCAGGATCCTTTTTGACCCACCTCCTAGAGAAATGGAAATAAAAACTAAAATAAAAAAATGGGACCTAATGAAACGTCAAAGCTTTTGCACAGCAAAGGAAACCATAAACAAGATCAAAAGACAACCCTCAGAATGGGAGAAAATATTTGCAAATGAAGCAACTGACAAAGGATTAATCTCCAAAATTTATAAGCAGCTCATGCAGCTCAATAACAAAAAACCAAAGAACCCAATCCAAAAATGGGCCGAAGACCTAAATAGACATTTCTCCAAAGAAGATATACAGACTGCCATCAAACACATGAAACAATGCTCAACTTCATTAATCATTAGAGAAATGCAAATCAAAACTACAATGAGTTATCATCTCACACCAGTCAGAATGGCCATCATCAAAAAATCTAGAAACAATAAATGCTGGAGAGGGTGTGGAGAAAAGGGAACACTTTTGCACTGCTGGTGGGAATGTGAATTGGTACAGCCACTATGGAGAACAGTATGGAGGTTCCTTAAAAAACTACAAATAGAACTACCATATGACCCAGCAATCCCACTACTGGGCATATACCCTGAGAAAACCATAATTCAAAAAGAGTCATGTACCAAAATGTTCGTTGCAGCTCTATTTACAATAGCCCGGAGATGGAAGCAACCTCAGTGTCCATCATCGGATGAATGGATTAAGTAGATGTGGCACATATATACAATGGAATATTACCCCGCCATAAAAAGAAACGAAATTGAGCTATTTGTAATGAGGTGGATGGACCTAGAGTCTGTCATACAGAGTGAAGTAAGTCTGAAAGAGAAAGGCAAATACCGTATGCCAACACATATATATGGAATTAAAAAAAAAATGTCATGAAGAACCTAGGGGTAAGACGGGAATAAAGACACAGACCTACAAGAGAACGGACTTGAGGATATGGGGAGGGGGAAGGGTGATCTGTGACAAAGCGAGAGAGAGGCATGGACATATATACACTACCAAACGTCAGGTAGATAGCTAGTGGGAAGCAGCCGCATAGCACAGGGAGATCAGCTCGGTGCTTTGTGACGGCCTAGAGCGGTGGGATAGGGAGGGTGGGAGGGAGGAAGACGCAAGAGGTAAAAGATATGGGAACATATGTATATGTATAACTGATTCACTTTGTTATAAAGCAGAAACTAACACCCATTGTAAAGCAATTATACTCCAATAAAGATGTAAAAAAAAAAGCCTAGACACACTAAAAAATAATAATAATATGCTTACAGTATTTGGATTTATAATTTAATGAGAAAGGAACATGCATGTATGAAAGAAATACTTTTTAAGAAATACAAACAGGGCTTTATAAGGTTGTAGGAGATAGAGATAAATTCTGAGTGTTGGGGTATAGCTCAAGTGAGAGGAGGTGGAGAAAATAGTACCTGAACTGGGTTTGGAAATATAAATAATATGTTATTTTTTGGAGAAGGGAGAAAAGAGCTTTCTTGATGCAGGGAATAGCATGAGTAACTGCCCTGAACTATAGAGTACAGTACCCATGGAATAGTAAGTATTATGGTGTGTGGTATGATTGGAGAATGGAGTTTGTGGAGACATCAATTTAGAAATAAGTCTGAAAGACAGATATAGCCTAGATTGTTAAACGCCTCGCTAAGAACTTTTAATCTTACTGTTTAGAAGACTCCTCCATTAGGAATGTGGAAAATATATTTGGAAAGGTGAGGCAGTCAGTGAGAACAGTTAAGACATTGTCCAGATGATTTAGTGGAAATCGATGAATACTTAGACAAGGGTAATGACAATAGGAATAGAACATAGGGCTGGATAAATACAAAAGACATTTTGGAGATATCAGCCAGAGACATTCATTTACTAATGGCTGTGGTGGGAGTAGGGCTGAGGAAGGGGTCAAATATGATGTAACGTTTTCACCAGGTGGCTAGAACAATAGTGATACTATTCACTGAGACCAAACCCTCATGAAGGAGGTTTGGGTACGTATATTTCTGGACATAATGAGTATGAAATAGTCCAGTCTAGTGTGAGTATAGACTATTTGGTAGTCCAAGTAGATTTGTCCTAAATACACATGGAAATTTGAGCCTGGAGCTTAAGTAAAGAGTCTAAGTTTGGATGTAGAATATGATTCTTATAGTTGACAGAGAAATATAATTTATTTTTTGATACCCTTGAAAACACCAGGTGGCCTTTTGAATTCTTAGTACAGTTTCTAAAATCTAGGTGTATGGAACACACATAATCTCTGTATAACCTACAGTGTATTTTAGGTGGAATACATCTATTTAATACCCGGACCTTAATTTTTGTTCTTGACCAGAAGATATAATTTTTTTTGGATTAAGAATAGGGTGTGGGAGGATCAATGATTCTGGAATACACTCCACAAGTGCTTTGACAGAACCTGTTTTATTAGCTCACATAAACCCCACCTCCTGGGGCCTTTGCTTGATTGGCAATCTGGTAATCCTCTTGTGAGAATTAACTGAACGGCTTTATCTATAAATAACATTCATTTTCAAGTGTGAGATACAAAGGTGTAGTTATGGCAATGAGAGATTGTCTAGCCTACCACCTTTTTAAATTCAGAGTTAGTTCCTAACGCATTTGTCAAGCTTTTACATTCTTGTCACATTTCTAATATCTTAGGGCATAGTTTGTGAAGAAAACAACTTTTCTTGGAGGAAATGTGAACCTGTTTTAGGATTTAGCTTATTATTAGTATTGTTATTATTCTAATGCTTAATTGGGTAACATTGAATCACTTTTGTTCTTCCAGTTTTGAGATATCATTGACATGACAGCACTGTATAAGTTTAAGGTGTGCAGCATAATGATTTGACCTACATATATCATGAAGTGATCATCACAGTAAGTTTGGTGAACATCCATCATCTCAGATAAATAAAAATGAAGGAAAAAGAAGGAAATATTTTTTCCTTGTGATGAGAACACTTAGGATGTACTCTTTTAACAAATTTCAAGTAGAACATTCAGTAATGTTAGTTATATTAATCATGTTGCACATTACATTCCTAGTACTTATCTTATAACTGGAAGTCTATATCTTTTGATCACCTTCATCCAATCTACCTCACACACACCCCCTGTAACCACAAATCTGATCTCTTTTTTTTATGAGTTTGTTTACTTGTTTTTGAAGTATAATTAACCTATGACACTAGTTGGTTCCTGTTACCAACAGAGTTGATATTTCTATACATTTCAAAATGATCACCATGATAAGTGTAGTTACCATGTGTCACCATACAAAGATATTACCTTATTATTACATTGAATAAATTTTAATAATTTACAAAACACTTTCACTGACATGGTTTCACCTTGATCTTCACAATAACTCAAGTGGAGGCAGAGTTGTTACATTTAATAGGTGAAGAAACAGACTGAGAGAGGTTGAGTAATTTGCTCAAGATCCCAGAGCCAATAAAAGTTGGAACCAGGGCTTTGACATTAACTTGGCTCCAGATGGGCTTTTTTATTCCTATTACATGTCTCTACTTTTTCTAGTAATATTTCTACATCTGATATTTAATATTCTTCCTTGTATGATCTCAAATGAATAGACTATATATATTCTTGTTTTCCACCTTCAAAATTCTTGACATATCTTTTGATATGGTAAATGTGCTATTAAAATATGATCAACAGCTTAGGAAAAAGTCTGTGTGTTAACTCATCATATTGATAGTGTCAAGGTTGTTGATTCTTGTTTGATTTTCTCTTTCCTTTTCTCTTTCTTTTTCTTTCTCTTTCCTTCTTTCTCTTCCTTCCTTCCTTCTTTCTTTCTCTTTCTTTCTTTCTTTCTTTCTTTCTTTCTTTCTTTCTTTCTTTCTTTCTTTCTTTCTTTCTTTCTTTCTGTAGCTGCATGACTATGTTAAGCTTAACTAAGTTATTAGTAGATTTTGGCTGTAATATTCAGCAACACATATTTTGGCTTTATTTTCAAATTAGGTGTCATTTAAATCATGGTATTTATGTTTTATAAAAATTGAAAACAAGAATGAAATATGGAAATGAGGTTGAGCAAAATGTATAGGAAACAATAAGATAGCCAAATACCTGTTTGTATCCAGAATCTGTTCTGCCTTTCCTTTTTTAAAGAAAATATTTTGAATATCATCTTTAGGGACTTTAAATAAAAAATTGATCCTTTAACTAAAGTGTATTGTCTTTTAACTGGGGAAAAGGGCAGAGATAAAATAGCACCCAGCTTAGGACACTGCACTGCCCTTTATTGGAAGGAGCAGTGCTGCCAGCTGTCTTTGCTCTGGTTCAGATGCTAGAGTCATTCAAGGAATCTGATGCTATTTTCCCCTTGTTTAAGTTTGTATTCCTACTGTTTCTTGAGGTCTTTCCGAGTCATGGAAGAGAAGGAGTTAGGCAGAAGGGATCTCAGAATATTGTCTTTGTATGTTAAAGAGCTATCATAATCACTAAGAGAAACATAAGTTTCACTGGGTGATGAGTATCACTGTATCAGTATTTCCTTGGAAAGAACTATTATGAGGCAAATCAGTGTGTAACCTGGAAGAGGACATCACCAGAAAAGGACCAACTAACGATTGCTTTGTCAGATGTATAGAAACAAAACAAAATAAACTTAATTACATTATCACTTAACGTGGCTAACTTTCTAGTGCTCATTTTTTACAGTTTGGGAGGATTCTATTTAGATTTTAAAAGAGTCAGCAACCTCTTTTCCTCATTTGGCAGTACGTTATTTTAGTTATGTTTCCTCCCCCACCCCCTTTTTTTTACATTTATTTAGTTTTTTTGAAACATTTCAAGATATAAAGTGAATAGAATCTTTAGCAACACAATAAAGGCCTTTCCTAATCCTGGCTGAGAAGAGGTGGAACAACCTGTTCAATACTGAGCAGAGGAGTTAGCATTTCAGTATCTCTGTGTGCATTTCAGTATCTCTGTGAGAATTTATTTGTAGTAAAGTGGTCAATTTTAAAATTCTTTAAAACAAATTCGGTCATTCTACCCTTTTTGCTTAATTTAATTTGTAAACTGATGAAATTTCCCTCCTTATTGCATAATTTCCATATTTTAGTTTTGGTCAACAAGGCCAGTCCCACAGAGAATTAGCAAGTTGTACGAGTTTTGTGTTTAGCCTCTGCTCCCTTTCCCTTTTGATGTTTGGCTTATTTGCTTAGCTGATCTTGCCTTGTTCCCACTCCTACAGCACACACTGGCTGTTATTCTAGCAGTGCTGTATGCTGTATGAACCATTCCTCCAGCCTCCTGGCCATTCAACACTCCCTGTAGCTTCACCTCTTCCCTCATTATTTACTGCTTCCCTTTTGACAATAAGTATTCTGATAGATTAATCTATTCTAAAGAATTTGTGATTTATAGTGTCTTATTTCTCCAGATAATGTTGTGTTGTGATATTTCAAAATGCAACTGCCAGAGAAACTCCAAGAAACATCATGTAAGTAGGAAAAAATGTATTAGTGGCAGGAATCCTAGGCTTGGGTGCAGGCCAGTTTGAGAGGCAATTTGGAGGCCTTTTGCTAGCCTCAGATTCACATTTTCTAGGCGGCTCCCTACATCATCTGAGGTGGAATTTTGATGCTCTGTTTCTGGTTTTTAACGCCACACTCAGTGAGACTATCATGTGAAATTATTACCAAGGGGGAATTTAGCCACTGCCTTTGCAAGCCAATAGACAGTTTATCAAAGGGTAAAAAGGACATTATTTCAGATCTGTCTTGGGTTTTTTTTGTAGGGCAGAGTCTCTGCTGTTTTATTTTCTTTTTTTCTGCTGTTTTATTTAATCAACATAGGCTGTTTCCATACTCATAATTATGAATAGAGGATTTAAGTTTAATGTTTTAAATTCCATGTTTCTAAGATTAATATTAAAAAGATTGAAAAATGGCAAGCCTTTTCAGGATGTATAATCAAATAGGTAAATTATATACACCCCTGGAGAAATTTCAAAAATTAACCAGTTTTTTAAAATATAATTTTCAATTTCATATACCCACTTCTCTATTAACATATTGCATTCACAGGGAGAGCTTTTTTTAATTTTTAAATTTAATTTAATTAATTTTTTTATACAGCAGGTTCTTATTAGTCATCAATTTTATGCACATTAGTGTGTACGTGTCAATCCCAATCGCCCAATTCATCACACCACCACTCCAACCCGGCTGCGGCTTTCCCCCCTTGGTGTCCAGACGTTTGTTCTCTACATCTGTGTCTCAATTTCTGACCTGCAAACCGATTCATCTGTACCATTTTTCTAGGTTCCACATATATGCGTTAATATACGATATTTGTTTTTCTCTTTCTGGCTTACTTCACTCTGTATGACAGACTCTAGACCCATCCACGTCTCAACTAATGACCCAATTTCGTTCCTTTTTATGACTGAGTAATACTCCATTGTATATATGTACCACATCTTCTTTATCCATTCGTCTGTCGATAGGCATTTATGTTGCTTCCATGACCTGGCTATTGTAAATAGTGCTGCAATGAACATTGGGGTGCATGTGTCTTTTTGAATTACGGTTTTCTCTGGGTATACGCCCAGTAGTGGGATTGCTGGATCATATGGTAATTCTATTTTTAGATTTTTAAGGAACCTCCATACTGTTCTCCATAGTGGCTGTATCAATTTACATTAACACCAACAGTGCAGGAGGGTACCCTTTTCTCCACACCGTCTCCAGCATTTGTTGTTTGTAGATTTTCTGATGATGCCCATTCTAACTGGTGTGAGGTGATACCTCATTGTAGTTTTGATTTGCATTTCTCTAATAATTAGTGATGTTGAGCAGCTTTTCATGTGCTTCTTGGCCATCTGTGTGTCTTCTTTGCAGAAGTGTCTATATAGGTCTTCTGCCCACTTTTGGATTGGGTTGTTTGTTTTTTTAATATTGAGCTGCATGAGCTGTTTATATATTTTGGAGATTAATCCTTTGTCTGTTGATTCATTTGCAAATATTTTCTCCCATTCTGAGGGTTGTCTTTTTGTCTTCTGTATGGATTCCTTTGCTGTGCAAAAGCTTTGAAGTTTCATTAGGTCCCATTTGTTTATTTTTGTTTTTATTTCCATTACTCTAGGAGGTGGATCACAAAAGATCTTGCTGTGATTTATGTCAAAGAGTGTTCTTCCTATATTTTCCTCTAAGAGTTTTATAGTGTCCAGTCTTACATTGAGGCCTCTAATCCATTTTGAGTTTATTTTTGTGTATGGTGTTGGGAGTGTTCTAATTTCATTCTTTTACATGTAGCTGTCCAGTTTTCCCAGCACCACTTATTGAAGAGACTGTCTTTTCTCCATTGTATATCCTTGCCTCCTTTGTCATAGATTAGTTGACCATAGATGCGTGGGTTTATCTCTGGGCTTTCTATCTTGTTCCATTGATCTATGTTTCTGTTTTTGTGCCAGTACCATATTGTCTTGATTACTGTAACTTTGTAGTATGTCTGAAATCAGGGAGTCTGATTCCTCCAGCTCCGTTTTTTCCCCCCAAGACTGCTTTGGCTATTCGGGGTCTTCTGTGTCTCCACACAAATTTTAAGATTTTTTGTTCTAGGTCCGTAAAAAATGCCATTGGTAATTTGAGAGGGACTGCATTGAATCTGTAGATTGCTTTGGGTAGTATTGTCATTTTCACAATATTGATTCTTCCAATCCAAGAACATGGTATATCTCTCCATCTGTTGGTATCATCTTTAATTTCTTTCATCAGTGTCTTATAGTTTTCTGCATACAGGTTTTTCTCTCTCTAGGTAGGTTTATTCCTAGGTATTTTATTCTTTTTGTTGCAATGGTAAATGGGAGTGTTTCCTTAATTTCTCTTTCAGATTTTTCATCATTAGTGTATAGGAATGCCAGAGATTTCTGTGCATTAATTTTGTATCCTGCAACTTTACCACATTCATTGATTAGCTCTAGTAGTTTCCTGGTGGCATCTTTAGGATTCTCTATGTATAGTATCATGTCATCTGCAAACAGTGACAATTTTACCTCTTCTTTTCCAATTTGTATTCCTTTTATTTCTTTTTCTTCTCTGATTGCCATGGCTAGGACTTCCAAAACTATGTTGAATAATAGTGGTAAGAGTGGATATCCTTGTCTAGTTCCTGATCTTAGATGCAATGCTTTCAGTTTTTCACCATTGAGAATGATGTTTGCTGTGGGTTTGTCATATATGGCCTTTATTATGTTGAAGTAGGTTCCCTCTATGCCCACTTTCTGGAGAGTTTTTATCATAAATTGGTGTTGAATTTTATCAAAACATTTTTCTGCATCTATTGAGATGATCATATGGTTTTTCTTCTTCATTTTGTTAATATGGTGTATCACATTGATTGATTTGCATATATTGAAGAATCCTTGCATCCCTAGGATAAATCCCACTTGATCATGGTGTATGAACCTTTTAATATATTGTTGGATTCTGTTTGCTAGTATTTTGTTGAGGATTTTTGCATCTATATTCATCAGTGATATTTGTTTGTAATTTTCTTTTTTTGTAGTAGCTTTGTCTGGTTTTGGTATCAGGGTGATGGTGGCCTCATAGAATGAGTTTGGGAGTGTTCCTTCCTCTGCAATTTTTTGGAAGAGTTTGAGAAGGATGGGTGTTAGCTCTTCTCTAAATGTTTGATAGAATTCACCTGTGAAGCCATCTGATCCTGGACTTCTGTTTCTTGGAAGATTTTTAATCACAGTTTCAATTTCATTACTTATGATTGGTCTGTTCATATTTTCTATTTGTTACTGGTTCAGTCTTGGAAGGTTATACTTTTCTAAGAAGTTGTCCTTTTCTTCCACGTTGTCCCTTTTATTGGCATAGTGTTGCTTGTAGTAGTCTCTTAGGATGCTTTGTATTTCTGCGGTATCTGTTGTAACTTCTCCTTTTTCATTTCTAATTTTATTGATTTGAGTCCTCTCCCTCTTTTACTTGATGAGTCTGGCTAATGGTTTTTCAATTTTGTTTATCTTCTCAAAGAACCAGCTTTTAGTTTTATTAATCTTTACTATTGTTTCTTTGTTTCTATTTCCTTTATTTCTGTTCTGATCTTTATGATTTCTTTCCTTCTGCTAACTTTGGGTTTTGTTTGTTCTTCTTTCTCTAGTTCCTTTAGGTGTAAGGTTAGATTATTTATTTGAGATGTTTCTTGTTTCTTGAGGTAGGCTTCTATAGCTATAAACTTCCCTCTTAGAACTGCTTTTGCTGCATCCCATAGGTTTTGGATCATCGTGTTTTCATTGTCATTTGTCTGTAGGTATTTTTTGATTTCCTCTTTGATTTCTTCAGTGATCTCTTGGTTATTTAGTAACGTATTTTTTAACCTCCATGTGTTTGTGTTTTTTACATTTTTTTCCCTGTAATTGATTTCTAGTCTCATGGTGTTGTGGTCAGAAAAGATGCTGGGTATGATTTCAGTTTTCTTAAATTTGCTGAGGCTTGTTTTGTGACCCAAGATGTGATCTATACTGGAGAATGATCCGTGCACACTTGAGAAGAAAGTGTAATCTGCTGTTTTCGGATGGAATGTCCTATAAATATCAATTAAATCTATCTGGTCTATTGTGTCATTTAAAGCTTCTGTTTCTTTATTTATTTTCATTTTGGATGATCTGTCCATTGGGTAAGTGAGGTGTTAAATTCCCCCACTATTATTGTGTTTCTGTCGATTTCCTATTTTATAGCTGTTAGCAGTTGCCTTATGTATTGAGGTGCTCCTATGTTGGGTGCATATATATTTGTAATTGTCATACCTTCTTCTTGGATTGATCACTTGACCATTATGTAATGTCCTTCCTTGTCTCTTGTAACATTCTTTATTTTAAAGTCTGTTTTATCTGATATGAGTATTGCTACTCCTGCTTTCTTCTGATTTCCATTTACATAGAATATCTTTTTCCATCCCCTCACTTTCAGTCTGTATGTGTCCCTAGGTCTGAAGTGGGCCTCTTGTAGACAGCATATATATGGGTCTTGTTTTTGTATCCATTCAGCAAGCCTGTGTCTTGTGGTTGAAGCATTTAATCCATTCACGTTTAAGGTAATTATCGATATGTATGTTCCTATGACCATTTTCTTAATTGTTTTGGGTTTGTTTTTGTAGGTCCTCTTCTTCTCTTGTGTTTCCCACTTTGAGAAATTCCTTTAGCATTTGCTGTAGAGCTGGTTTGGTGGTCCTGAATTGTCTTAGCTTTTGTTTGTCTGTAAAGTTTTTGATTTCCCCATCAAATCTGAATGAGATCCTTGCTGGGTAGAGTAATCTTAGTTGTAGTTTCTTCCCTTTCATCACTTTAAGTATATCATGCCACTCCCTTCTGGTTTGTAGAATTTCTTCTGAGAAATCTGCTGTTAACCTTATGGGAGTTCCCTTGTATGTTATTTGTCATTTTTCCTTTGCTTCTTTCAATAACTTTTCTTTAATTTTTGCCAATTTGATTACTCTGTATCTCATCATGTATCTCCTTGGGTTTATCCTGTATGGGACTCTCTCTGCTTTCTGGACTTGGGTGGCTATTTCTTTTCCCATGTTAGGGAAGTTTTCAACTATAATCTCTTCAAATATTTTCTCTGGTCCTTTCTCTCTCTCTTCTCCTTCTGGTACCCCTATAATGCAAATGTTGTTGTGTTTAATTTTGTCCCAGAGGTCCCTTAAGTCGTCTTCATTTCTTTTCATTCTTTTTTTATTTTTTTTACAAAGTTCTATTTATTTTCAATAATGAAATCAACACAACAAAGAGGAATTAATCCTCTAATTTTTAAATTTAACACTATTCTTAGCACAAAACTATCCTCAATAAATAAAAACACATTACTAGTAACTAAGTGAGACTTTTCCCATGACTCTCTAAATTTTTGTGTTTTAAACAAAACTGGATGGTAGATAAAGAAATACATGCTAGAGACTTAACTGACACAGACTTGAAGAAAAGAACAGCCAACAAACAGGCTCCCCAAATATAAGTTGGCAAAAGAAATATGGGGTTTTCAAAGCAGCCCAGAAATCAGAGTTCACTGGGGTATGCAAGGGTTTGGGACAGTCCATGTTCAAAGGCCTTGTAATTAAATCTTTCCACATTCCTAGATTCTTGATTTGGAATCTATCATAATCTAGAGAAGCTTCTGCCAAAGGATAGGAGGCTCTTTATTTATGCTTTCTGAAAAGACCCATCTAATTTTCCGCCTTTGACTTTGTCACTAGCTCCTCTTACCAATACAGCAGGGATTCCATTCCAGAAAGCGGTTAGTACTATAAAAACCAACCTCTCTGTTTTTGATTTTCCTTTTACAAACACATTGATACTGCCAGGAACAGCTCTAAATATATCCAATTTCTTTTATTTTCATCCTCCAACTTTGCTTGGCTACAAAATCTAGGACTCACAGAGCAACAATAGCATTTGGTCAAAAGATGAGTGTCAGTTCCAATGTAAAAATCTCTGAAGTTCAATAGTCACAAAAATTTTTTTAATGCCTTATCTGCCAAAGCTTTTTTTCCCATTATCTTGCCAATTATTTCTTTCGGAATTCAATCCTCCGAGCTGCATTCTGAGCACCAAATTTTTTGACCAGTGCATCTCAGGTACCCTCATCATCTTTTTGCAAATCTAAGTCATCCTGTTGGGACCAAATGGGATACCCATCAGCCCTCTGACCGGACTCTAAAAAGGAGGAAGTAGCCTCCAGCTCACCACTATTTTTTAGGAAGGCCTGTGTAACTGTCGACAGATCCAAGTTAAACTTTTCCATTAACTGCCGGATGATCTTAATGGCAGCTCCCACCTCTGGTGCGGAAACTTTTTCTTCTTCTTCCTCATCAGGCTGTGTTTCTGAGTCTTCCTCAGGTGTGGGTGGATCATCGTAACACATTGTTATATGTATTTCAAAATCAAGGCTCTCATCTACCACAATCTCCTCAAACTCCCGGGTGGCTTCTACAAGCATCTTTTTGACTGCTTCTTCATTCTCCTTGATCTCTTCCTTTTCAAATTCTTCTTCAGGCAAGTCTGGAGTTCTCTTATTCTGTGGTTCCCCGCTATCAGCATCCTCGGCGTCTTGCTCAGTTTTCCGCTTAAGTTTCTGGGAGGAGGGGCTCACTGGGGCCTCCCCCAACAGGTACTTATGCTCCAGGACCCGCAGGCGCTTGAGATAGCGGTCCTTCATGGACTGCCACGAGTGCTGGGTGAGCGAGCTCTTCTCCATCGCTTTCCACAAGGCGTTGCCGGTGACGGAGCTGGGCGAGCAGGCATGTTCCTTCACATAGGTCAAGATGGCCACGTCCCTGCGTGCGGCTGCAGCTCGGGCTCCGTGGCGGCGGCGCCCCCAGCCTGAGCCCCGGGCTTCGTCTCTGGGGCCTGATAGGCCCAACTGGTAGGCCTCCAGCGCGAGCCTCTCGTTGCGCTCCATGCAGTCCAGGATGTACTGCGTGGAAATGAAGTCCCCCGAGGCCTTGGCCGCCGCCTCCCCGGGCTGAGCCAGCAGCACGGCCCCGGGCTCCTGCATGCGACACAAGGTGCTGCCGCCGTGCAGGATGAGCGTCGAGAGCCGGCGCTTCGCCGGGCTGGGACGCACGTAGAAGGACATGGAGCTGCCATCCTCCCTCACGAACAGAGTCGAGGAATGGGTTGACCCATTGGGGTCTTTGCCCAAATCCATCGCCTCAGCCATAGCTCACGCCGAGCACCAGAAGAAGGTGCCGTCTTGCCAGCGCACGGCGTACAGAGACCCTCGTTCTTTTTTTAAAATTCTGTTCCTCAGCAGTGCATTCTACCATTCTGTCTTGCAGGTCACTTATCCATTCTTCTGCCTCAGTTTTTCTGCTATTGATTCCTTCTAGTGTAGTTTTCATTTCAGTTATTGTATTGTTCATCTCTGTTTGTTTGTTCTTTAATTCTTCTGGTCTTTGTTAAACATTTCTTGCATCTTCTCGATCTTTGCCTCCATTGTTTTTCCGAGGTCCTGGATCATCTTCACTATCATTATTCTGAATTCTTTTTTCTGGAAGGTTGCCTACCTCCACTTCATTTAGTTGTTTTTCTGGGGTTTTATCTTGTTTCTTCATCTGGTACATAGCCCTCTGCCTTTTCATCTTGTCTATCTTTCTGTGAATGTGGTTTTTGTTCCACAGGCTGCAGGATCGTGAGAGAGCATTTCTGATGTTTCCTACTACTGAATTGAAAATGCGTATGAAACCTGTAAATGCACAGTACTGTAAATACCTGCACTGATTGAATAGTCTCCCACTTTGTTTCTCCTGTGAAACAAGTTAACTACATGTGAAAACTGCATTGGCTTTTTGAGGTCACAGGTAAAAGTGGGTTTGAAAGTGGTCAGTGAACAGTTGTGGGGTAGCTACTCTCAGCTCCTCTGCGTTGAGCTTCACAGTCTCAGCTAGCAGACCACCCTACTTGCAGTTCACAATATCTGTCACTTGGGGGCAGCATAATCACACACGTACAGGCCTGATGTCTGGTTTAACAAGGAAGAACTGATTACAGAGCAAACCACAGAGCCCACGAACATGAAAATCAGGTCAAGTTTTTTTTCATACACACTGCTCAACTGATTGAAACGCAAGGTGAGCGTATTGGAAAGAACAGTTATTTTTCTATAATTGAAAATCCTTATCCAAAGAATATGTGATTTGCATTAGAAAATTATTTGTAATTATGAATTTTAAATTAGGGTTTAAGGGGTGGGGGGCAGGGTGGAAGAGTGAATGATGTCTTTCCTATCTGTGCATGGAACCATACATAGTAGTTAAGCCATTTGGCACTAATGTCAGACTTCTTTGTCTTAATCTACCATGAGATTTTGGGCAAGTTATTTAACATGTTTATGCCTTAATTTCCTCAAATACAACATAGGGGGAATTATAGTATGCATTCATAGGTTTGTTAAGGATGAAATGACCAATTTTAATACACATATACAGTACATATAAGTGCACTGTAAATGTTAATTTGGATTATATTCATGAGGTAAATGCTGACCTTTTCAAGTTAAAAGACCTCAACTGAGTATCAGCACACAAGAAAGCATTTGAGTGAGATGCTTACACTGTATTTTATGGTCGTTTGTCATAATGATCCTGGAAAAAATACGTTTGAAGAAGCTATTTAAGAGGAGAGCAAAAATATTAACGAAAAGAAATTTAAGTTTAAGTGTAAATTAGGGGAGAGGTCTCACGTGTGCTTATGTGGAAGAGAAATTTCCCTTCTTCACAAAGTCTTGAACCAGTACCTTTTAGTCAGTAACAGAGTAGTGGCTCCTTCCTACTTAGGAACTCACCTGTTACTAATGAAAGCAATATTGCAGTAAATAAGACCTGAAAAAACCTTAACAAAAAGACAATTCAAATTGAGGAAACAGTCTTTTTGAGTTCCGAATCCAAATTCAGTCAGCACTTACCAAGAACTTAAGAGAACTTAAACGAGCTTAAACTTTCTGGAGATAGAAGACCTGCACCCATGAAGGTGAAGCTATACAAGTACCAGAGTGAATGAGGTTGGAACTTAGAGGAAAAAGAAAGTTGAGCTAGAATGATTAAGTGGTAAAGAACTGGAAGTGGGATTTTAATGTGGCCTTAAATATTGTTTGGGATTTGGAAAGGAGAAGGAGGAAGAAGAAAACTTAGGTGGGTGTTATGGACTGAATTGTATCCCCCTCAAATTCATATGTTAAACTCCTAACCCCCAAAACCTCAGAATGTGACTACATTTGGAGATAGGGATTTTAATGAGATAATGTTAAAATGAGGTCATTAGGGTGGGGCCTACTTCAATATGACTGCTATCCTTATAAGAAGAGGAAATTCTAGCCTCCAGAATTATGAGAAAATACATTTCTGTTGTTTAACTCACCCATTTCGTGGTCCTTTGTTGTGGTAGTGCTAGCAAGCTAACACTGGGGGAAATTATGAACCAAGTGTGGAAGCAGAAATATGTGTTTCCTTGGAGGAGGACTAATAAGAAAACAGTGGTTTGGTATTGGGAAATGTTGAGTTGGCTTGTTGGAGAAGCAAGCTGATATGATACTGTCCTGAAAGAGGTGGGACTTAAACCAGCAGGATCTGGTCAGAGGTTTGAAACAGAGGTGGACTATGGATGCCCTGTCTTTGAAAGCTGAATCCGGCAGTGGTATGAGGGCTTCCATCAGACACAGACTGAAAGCAGAAGCCACATATGTGGTGAAAGACAACCAGCATTTGCAAATGAAGGAGTCGGGTTATATGTAAGTTATAATTTAAAGTAAGAATGGGCAGTACTTGATGGCAAAGAAAGGAACACCTGAATGCACTAAAGTGGTTTTGAGCCAAGTTGACGAATGTGGTAGTGGTACTGTTGATAATGCAAATGTGCTGAAACCGGACCCTGTCTCGTAGGAGGTAATGAGACAGGCTGGAGTTCAAGGCTACGAATGTCATGTGTTGATGCTGGAGCTAAAAGAATGGGTGAAATCTATGGGAGAGCATTTAAAAGGGCAGAGGATTAAACAGGAGGGTGAAAGGACTTTTAAGAACAAGGATGTCTACTATTTAATTTTAGAATTAGTGCTAAAGACAGAAGGGAAAGAGAACATTCACAGAAGGTGATAATCAAGTAAGACTGAATACTCACTGAAAACATAAGCTCAGAGCCAGGGGTAACCAGGAGAAAAGTGAGTCTTCAATTCCCCTCCCCATCTAAGAATCCCCGAGGACAGCTGTAGGTGGCACCCTCCAACATATGGGGATTGTAGTTCAAGTCAAATTGCACTTATATCTTGAAAGACAGACTGCTCACTCTTGGATAACACTCAGGTGTCAGCACCACAGAGCACTGGCTCTCTGAATTTGTTCTGTCTTTTGTTAGAATAGACATTTCATGTATCAAAATGAGTTCGAAGAGAAGAAGGGAAGAATAGGGCAGCTGTCTTTAAGTATCTGAAGGAATTTTCTGTGGAAGACTGATTGGACTTGGTTTGGGTTGCTTCAGAAGGAGAGCAGCATGGCAGTAACAGGAAAGCAGGTTTCAGTTCAGTATGAAAACTGAAATCTTCTAGCTGGCCTCTGCTAGTGACTCTACCACCATCCCCTTCAGTCTTAGGCAAAATTGAGATCTTTTCATCCTGGCCTTTCCTTTCTTAGAAATGTACAACCAAGTAACCTGGCTATCTAGCTAGCTTAAAAAAAAAAAGGGTAAGTCAATTGAGAATAATTATTGTAAGTCTTACTATCACCTTGCATAACGATTTATATCCTTGACAAACTTCCATGTGCTCTTAGAGGTTCTATGGTTGTACATGACCAACACATTAAAGGACTTTCAAGAATCAGGGGGAAAAAAAGATGGCAGTGACTTATTAAAATACCTTTCTTTTTCAAGAAAATCACATGTTTCATAAGAGTAGTGCTAATGAATTCTATTTAACTGTTGACTTTAATTCAGAACTTTTTTTTTCATGTCTCCCATTCCTTCCACTACTGGCCCATGGGGGTGTGAATTCCTGGTATTTGAAATAACAAACCAAATCTTCAAACTTTAAATTGGAGGAGAATTACATGATTGATCAGAGGCCAAAAAGCATAGCCTTTTTGTTTGTTTTTATTCTTATTTGAATCACCAAACAATAGACATTAACAATATGGGTTACTAGAAATATCACCCAAACATTTTAGCTGGAAAAACAATGGGATAATTAGTTACTCTTTCCCACTTCAAAACTTATTATTTCTGAAACCAGTATTACTGTAAAGATCCTGGAAAAGTAAAACAAGCAAACAAAACAGACAATTTGGAAAGAGAAAGTAACATAATAGTGAGTCTCTTGATTTATAAAACTATCTAGTACTATTGTCATAGAACACAGGCAAATTACGAAAAGGCGAGTAAGATGTAACAGCAGTGAATACTGAACATTTGATTCCTCAGAAAACTCTTTGAGATGGGTCATCATCAAATGAAACCTAAATTATGGAAAGTCTAAGCTGTGAAGGTGTCATTGTGAATTGATCTGAGAAAGCCTCATGACAGGGCTGGTAGCTCAGTTGAGCCTCAAAAGATGGATAGGGTTCTCAGAATGTTGTGCACATTCTATCTTTTAGCACAGGGTGTTTTAACCTTAGCACTATTGACATTTGGGACTGGATAATTCTTTGTTGGGGTGGGGGCATCCTGTGCGTTACAGGATGTTTAGCAACATCCCTGGCCCTTATCATCTAGATGCTTGTGGCAGCCCTCCTCACCACCCTGAGTTGTGATAATCAAAAATGTCGCCAGATATTGCCAATGTCCTCTGGGGGGCAAAATTGCCCTGGTTGAGTACCACTGATATAGCACATAAAGGGTAGTAATGCATAATAAGAGAAATTGTCTTCATTTCAGTATTTTCAGGAGCAAACAAAGGAATAATGGTGCAATTTTGGCATATTTGAAGAAACTTGTCAAGTTTTTTGAAGGAGCTGGCTTGGTTCACTCTTCAGGTGGTGTTCAGTCCCGGAAGAATCACACCACATAATGCTGACACTGGGGGTACGTTGGCTCTCACGGAAAAGGTATCATAAAATCTTATACCTGTTTTCCCGACCGCCCAGTGATGACTGTACTTTTCCTGAGATTCCCTGAATAGTACATACAGACACAATAATTTCTGATGATTCATTAAAATTACAGTTTAGGAAATATGAAGACATTAAAAATATACTTTAAAGCCTACTCATGTTTTACTTTCCCACTTCTTCAAATACCAACTGAATTTATACTTTTTCCACTTTCATCAATTTCAATCAACTTGTTAGACATGGTTTTAGTCATATGTCCAGCTGAACTGCTGAGGGTGTGACTGTCTTAAACTGACTAGGCAGCTTTGGATAGCTTTTTAAAATTTATATTCAAAGAATGATGAAGTGATAAATAGAGACTTGAAAAAAGGAAAATACCCTGAGAGAATTAAAATAACAAAATAGAAGGAACGTCTGGACAGCATAAATATTTGTGGATATGCATAGCATATGTACCCACTTTTATATCTGATTACACAGACATTATCAGAATTTCATAAAGGAAATAATTTCTTCTGGCTTAATTTCTTTGCATTATGACATTCAAATTTGGGGTGAATTTTGTCAATTTTACCTAGAATAACATGTATTGGAACAGGAAGTCTGGTCCTTATGCATTCATTTAACAAACATCTCTTAACTACCTACCATGAGTCAGGTCCTGTGATGGAAGCTAGAGACTAATGAGAATAGAGATTAGTCAGACTGGGTCCCTATCCTCAGAAACCTTGTACACCAAACGGAGAGTTATACATGAAGAGTACAAAATGCAATTAAATGTTATAGGTTTTATAAAATGGGGCCGTAAAGAAAGGGGAGATCAGTTATTCCAGGTTGATAGGAAAAAATGGAGAATTATATCAGATTCCTATCAGCAGTGTGTGCTGTGTCCTTGTATCCTTGCCTTGAATTCGTTTCATGTCTTACCTTACTAGACATCTAGCACCGTCAACCCCCTTCCTTCTTTAAAAACTCCATACACGGCTTCTTCATCAGCTCTAGTTTGGTTTTTATTTTACATTTTTAATCATTTCTTTTCAGCTTTTATTTGTGTGCGCCTCTTGCTTTTTACATCCCTAATGCATATTTTTGAGGTTCTTGTCCTTTTTCTGTTTGTGGATCATAGTCTTTCTTCTTTATTCATACTCACTTTTACCAACGTCATGCATTCTCATGGCTTCAATCTATGTGTTGGTGGCTACTGTATTAAAACACATGTGGAATATTATGGTCAATTAGGGGCATCAAAAATCAGTACTTTGTAAAGGACTTGAATGAACAGGAGTATGTCAGAAGGACAGTGACCACGATGATGGAAATCCAACCATGTGTAATACTGTCTGTAATGCCCCAAACAGAGAGTACCACTGGACATTTTGAGGCATTTCCTTCCAATATTTTTTCTTATGCATACATTTTTTTCACAGAATCTATGGCTTTATGTATTGCTTTTTAACTTAACATTATAACATTACCATTTCCCTATGTTACTTATTATTTTTTAAAAATATGATTTTTAATGATGTAATGTCTATAATGTAATGTCTATAATATTCTATTACATGGATTTATTTAGAATCCATTTTTTATTTCTCAGAACTTAGTAACAATTTATTGTGTATACCTTTATATTTTTTTCTGGAGTTTTCATGCACAGGCATATATATTGTGTGTGTGTGTGTGTGTGTGTGTGTGTGTGTGTGTGTGTGTATAATGGTTAATATACATTGAAGGCTTCATATACAGTAATTCTGGTCCTAAGTGCACTGAGGTTGTTATTTCATTTAGTCTCCATAAAAACTCTAGAAAGTAGATACTGTTTATCCCTATTTACAAAGGGGGAAACCTAGGCTTAGAGAGATGATGTAAATTGTCCAAAGTGATACAGCTGTCATGTGACAGAGTAGGATTACAAACAAGGGCTTTCTTTTTTTTTTTTAACATCTTTATTGGAGTATAATTGCTATACAGTGGTGTGTTAGTTTCAGCTTTATAACAAAGTGAATCAGTTATACATGTACATATGTCCCCATATCTCCTCCCTCTTGCGTCTCCCTCCCACCCTCCCTATCCCACCCCTCTAGGTGGTCACAAAGCACCCAGCTGATCTCCCTGTTCTATGCGGCTGCTTCCCACTAGCTATCTATTTTACATTTGGTAGTGTATATATGTCCATGCCCAAACAAGGGCTTTCTGCCTCCAAGATTTGTATGATTTTGTCTACCAATATCATACTACACTACCTTACTCTCTGCCCCATTTTAGTTCTGTCATTATCTGAGTGGTTAAATCAAGTTATATAACCAAAGAAACACTACTTATTTACTTAGGACATATTTTAACACACTTCTAACAAAACATATATTCTTTTCAGAATATTTTACTTTGCTGGTCCCCTAAAATGGGGTTCTAATAGAGTATTTCCTATGAATAATTATTTTCTTTTATGATCTTGTTTAGCCTCCCAAACCAAAACTACTCCTTTTCTAGAATAAGTGAAACTTAGGTTTTAGCAGCCAATTAAAATTTAGAATTTGTAAATTATGTTTCTAACTTTGGCAAAATGTATTCTTATAAATTGAAGTGATCTTTTCAAATATTTCCTGTGGGAAAATTTTGTAACCTTTAAATGTTAACATTTTCTTTATGTTTAATTTGTACCTAAGGGGTATTATAGTAATTACTTAAAGAATAAAAATACATTTTCTGTCTAAAGAGTATTTTTAACTTAGTCTAATAAAAAATATCCTTAGATGATAAGTTGAGGTAGGCATGAAAGGTATCTAATCTACACAATAATTTGATGATTAATATCCAAAAGGCAGATACATAGTGCAAATTCAAAACTTTTTATTTGGAATTTGTGAGAATTTAGACAGGATTTGGACCTGGTCTATTTATAGAATAAATCTGCAAAAACTTAAGTAATATTAATTATTTTTCTTTACTTTCATGTGCCTAAAAAGATTATTTATGCTCACTATTAGCATTTCATATTTTAAATTTGATATCTTATATATTATTGAAAATAATATTTTATAAAAGCCTTAATGATCAATTTTTAAATTAATTTGGACTAGCTTTCTCTCAATTAGCCCAGTTTAGCCATATTTTTACTACTAATAGCTAAATCTTTGCCATATAGTTAAAAAAACTGTAATGGAAAAAATAGTAGGTGAGAGTCTAGGATCTTCAATTTTGTTAATGCCATTATAAACTATAGGACAGATGATAAAGCAGTTATGGTTTGGTAATACAACCAAATAGCTAATTATTTTTACAGTAAAATGGAGATAAGTGAGGTGATTTCCTTGGATTTCTTAACTCATGTTCTGTGGTTTAGGTTGCAAATATGATCTGAATACTGTGTTCTTTTCTGATATCAAATAGAAATGAAAAAGGCTAAAATATTTATAGATTCAAATCTTGACCAGACACTGCTGATAACTGAGGCCTTATTCACCTTTCTCACTCTTTGGTGAGAAAAAGAATTATAAGAAAGATTACTGTTAGTAATTGTAATGTCCATGAAAGTAGAAAATTGTCTTTTGTAAGGAAAAGACCGTGGAACATTTTATATGCTGTAAGTTTACTCTCCAAAGGTGGTTGAATGCTTAAATGATGTTTGAGATATTTTCAAGCTTAACTCACTCCTTAAGGAACGGATGACTCTACAACTGCCATCATAACTGCAAATAGTCCTCACTGGTCTCCCTTTACAGCAGGAATGTCAAAGATTAGAGCAATGGTTCGCAAATTACAGTGTTACATCAGTCACTTGGAAAGCTTGTTAAACATGTAGGTGTCTGGGATTCACCCATAAAGATTCTTCTTTTGTAGGTCTGAGGTGGGGCCTAGGAATCTAAAAGTTTAGTAATCATTCCCGCAACTGTGACACAGATGCTTCCAGAGCCAAACTTTGTGAAATGCTAGGCAATGCCGAGAATCCCTGGTGGTGTTCTTGGGAAGGACATAGACGGTTATGTAGCTCATTGCTAGAATAAAGTGGAATATTTACCTCTGTTGAAGACTCTGCATGAATAAAGATGATTGCTCATATGGAAATCTCTCAGCTAGAGCCACGAAATCACAGAATCAAAGTTAGAAGTGCCCTTAATGGGACTTCCCTGGCGGTCCAGTGGTTAAGACTTTGCCTTCCAGTGCAGGGGGTGCGGATTTGATCCCTGGTCGGGGAGTTAAGATACCACATGCCTTGCAGCCAAAACACCAAAACATAAAAAAAAAAAAAGAAGCAATATTGTAACAGACTCAATAAGGACTTTAATAGTCATTTTTGAACATTTCCACTAATGGAAGTGTATTCAATCCTGTAGATTGAAATTATTCAATCCTGTGGCTGTGAAATTTATTCAATCCTGTGGCAGTCCTCACTTTGGACTGTTCTAAGCCTTACAGTGTTCGTCCATGTAATGAGATGAAATTTATGCTCTTCACATAACCATCTATTTTTATAAAATGTACAACATAAATATTTATTAGATTTTTAAGATACTATTTAAAAAGAAGGGAGAGGAGTAAAATACTCTAAGCATTCTTCCCAAATAAGGTTGTGTCAGTGCTACAGGTTTAGTGACATTCGTGAGTTTAGACTTAGATAATGCCAATATTGATTTCATTTAAAATCTAGGATTCATAATCAAAACTACTACTCAGAATTAAAATTCTCTTCTATATCTGTATTATTCCTGTTTTCCTTCTCCATCAAATCAAAGAGAAATATAAATAAATAAATAAATAAACATCCTTCTCCAGAATTTGTTTTATTCTAGAACTGCTATATGCTTTTTTTTTTTTTTTTTTTTCTTTTTTTTGCGGTACGCGGGCCTCTCACTGTTGTGGCCTCTCCCTTTGCGGAGCACAGGCTCCGGACGCGCAGGCTCAGCAGCCATGGCTCACAGGCCCAGCCGCTCCGCGGCATGTGGGATCTTCCCGGACCGGGGCATGAACCCGTGTCCCCTGCATCGGCAGGCGGACTCTCAACCACTTGCGCCACCAGGGAAGCCCTATATGCTTTTTAAGAATATAAAAATTATGATTGCCTAAAACTTAATGAACTATGTTTTCATGCCTTTTTGCCTAACCCATTTTCTGTATCTTGAATGTACTTCTCTTCGTTCAGGAAGCCTCCTCATGTTTATTTCACATCATTTTGATCATTCTTTTACCCCCTTTTCCATGGCAATTTTTATTTGACAGTGTTATTTCTTGTTCCTCTAATTATACTTGAGTTCTTTCATATTTATATATAATGTAAAATAATACATGTACACATATTTTTTCTCCTCTATATGTAGGCTCCTCAAGGATAAAAGCCAAATCTTTAGTTTCTCTTGTTCTATCTATTCAGGGACAACAGTGTAGTTTTGTTGACCAGGCACCAGGCCATCTCTATTTATTTGCCTCCAGTGTCAAATTTCCAACAATGCATGCCCATTCAAGTAGAATCAGATGCTGTGATGGGAATCTGTGGAATCAAAAGGGAAAGGAAACCTGTAATAGCAAAATCAAGTCCTGTCAGCCTATTATGCCAAAGAGGACTGATTTCCAGGGAAGCAGTGTTGGCTGAGTAATCTAGGATCCAGGATCATGATGGAAGGAAGGAGAGCTGCAAGAGCAGGTTGGGGTTGGAACGCCTACGTGTTGAGACAGACTGGTTCAGAGAGTACTCATTTCTGTCCTCCTTGAACTCAAGGTGGTTGTTTTTTCAATATTTGCAGAACCCAAGCAGGGGTCCACAAGGTTTCTTTGATGGTTACTTCCCTTGTTTCTTTCGTAGGTGTGTTCATGTTCCTGGCATAGGTGTTTTTAAAGCAGTCTCAAAAGCCATGAGTTAAGTATGTTGGAATGTCTGGCTTTGGTGGAACTTTTTGAACCAAGACTTCATAGGGATGCTACCAAAATTGGAATTTCCACTTCCCAGAAAACATTTTGAACTCCTTAAAGCTTTACTCTTTTATATTAATTTTATTTCTCCTGCACTACTTGGTGTATATTAGATGCTAAATACCTGTTAAGTTAAAGAGAAGTTTGCCTCTTTTGAATTTGTTACACCTTGTATTAATTCAAATTCATTTTTGTCAAATATCCCCTAATAGTATGAATAGAAAGTGAGGTGATTAAGGCAGTAATCAGACTCATAATCTGGGCATTGTAGGCCAACACTAGTATTATGCATTTTTCTTTGTACTGCTTCCAAAACATTGTAGAGTTATCCAGATCAAGGATATTTTCTTGGACTTTGGCTATTCTCTACTTCCCTGAATCTAATCTTTCAGTTTGTGAATGATATTTGCAAAGCTTAAAAGATCTTTGTGAAGTAATAAGCTTAGATGATAAGTGCTTTGGAGAAACATATGATACAGTTCTTAAGAATACCTTAGATTCAAGCCTTTAGGCTTTGTAGAATTAATTATTCTTTTCTTATCTTGGTTAATTAACAATGTACAAATTAAGCCTCCTTATTTGAAATGAATATACACAACTGAGAAAAATTGAAAGCTGTGTGACAAAGCACACACACACACACAAAACCTGGTAAAGCAGTTATCCTGGTAAATCTCATCAGGTCTCATATACCAGGAGGAGCTAGTGCATCAGTTTCCAGAAGAAGTCATAGGCCAAGGGAGAAGATGCAAAAATTGTGAGTTAACTAGAGCAGGAGCAGCTTCTCCCTTAGGGCAGTCAGCATCTCCCATATGAAAGGTTTTCCCTATTCCCATACTTCTGGAAAGGAGAGGAGGAAAAGAGAGAGTGAAGAAGTGGAAAGGGGAAGGTGAAAGGAGGAAGATGGACTTATTTCAGACTTCAGTCTATTTCCCATCATTCTCAATTCTGCAATGTCTTGGATGTCCAGGGGAGACCTTAGGACAGCACCTAGACCAACGGTAATGAGGTAATGAGGCATAACCTTTCTCTTTGGAATCTCATTTATATCATGACTGGAAAAGGTTACCTCACATACACCTAGTCAGTACAGCACCTAGACCTACAGTAATAAGATGACGAGGACTAAGTTTTCTCTTCTTTGTAATATTGTAAATGTCATGACTGGAAAATTTTACCTCACATATACCTATACCTACACTTACACACACATACATAGCTACCCATGTACATAAGTGTGCACACACATAATACACTTACACACATAAACTCACACACTCCTATATTTATACACACACACGTACACCTACATATACATATACATGCATAAGTATTTTTCTCCCCCAACCCCCAGCCCTTGCCCTCAAAGAATCTTATCTTTGTTTAGCCAAACCACTTGTCCTATGTGCAAGAGAAAAGAGTTCTTTCCATTGTATAATTATGCATGATACATATTACACTTTGCACCAGCATAATCTTTAATAGCTGTTCTACTGATCTCAAGGCCCTGATTTTATAATTTTGAATTGTCAGTATTAAAATTTTCAGAAAATTCCCTGGCATTCCAGCAGTTAGGACTCCATGCTTTCACTGCTGAGCGTGAGGGTTCAATTCCTGGTAGGGGAACTAAGATCCCGCAAGCCGCACAGCGTGGCCAAAAACAAACAAAAAAACCCAATAAAACCAAAATTTTCAATTCTGCTTCCCTTTCACAATTAGCAGCTATATCTCCTTAGACTTAAAATGAGGATATAATAACTTATAGGGCAGAGTTTTCCTGTTTGCTGATTGTATCTTGACTTCACCTTGACTCCTACACATATTAAACAGAACCATAAGAAACGGCCATTGTTGTAGGTTAAAAGTGGTCAAATAATAGCAATTTCAGGGACTTCCCTGGCAGTCCAGTGGTTAAGACTTTGCACTCCCAATGCAGGGGTACGGGTTCGATCCCTGGTCAGGGAACTAAGATCCTGCATGCAGTGTGGCCAAAAAAAATTTAATTTAATTTAAAAAACAGCAATTTCATATGGTTAAACCTAAATATTAAATTAATTTTTATTTAGTGATATTATTCTGATCACTTATTAAATTCCTTAGATGTTCTGTCTCTTTCTTTTAACCATTTAATCCCCAGGTAAAGGCTTGAGTTTTTTGGATCATCTATTGTTGAGGCTACTATGTACAGATAAGAGGAGATTTATTTCTTAGTTTCTTCCTTCTTGGACAGAGTCTGGATGATCTTTTCATTCTTGGCCTATAGCTGCTCCTCATAGCACAGGTAGCCTCAGCATGGTCATCCAACAGTCTCTTGTGGACACTGTCTGTGTTTAGCCTGGGCATGTGTTTCATAAGAATCTTAATTTTGAACATTCATTCATCTCCAGGTATGTGCCATGTTACATATAGCCATTAGTCTCTTTGCATTTAATCTATCTTCTGAGAAGTCCTTGCAGAAATCTTATCTTTCTCACCTATGTCATCATGAGGATTTGAATATTGGCCACAAATATTTTGCTTATATGTGTCCACGGGCAGTGCGCCAAAGTGCTATTCTGGCATTGTTCTAAGAGTAGATAGTCACAAGCTTGCAGATGGTCAGCTCATTTTTTTTTCTTTGTGGTAAACGGGCCTCTCACTGTTGTGGCCTCTCCCGTTGCGGAGCACAGGCTCCGGACGCGCAGGCTCAGCGGCCGTGGCTCACGGGCCCAGCCGCTCCGCGGCATGTGGGATCTTCCTGGACCGGGGCACGAACCCGTGTCCCCTGCACCAGCAGGCAGACTCTCAACCACTGTGCCACCACGGAAGCCCATGATCAGCTCATTTTTGATCAGGTTCAAGATTTGCTGATAGGAATTGGTATTGATGGATGTTATTATTTTCTTTGGGGGTCTAACCATATCTTTTTCTTGCCACAGCAGAGGACTCCGTGGGGGTGAGCCTCTTCTAAAGCTTGAGTACCTAACCTCTGGGACCTACATTTTCATGTCTCACACCTGCCATTCCTATCATTCCCATAGGCCCGATCACTGGCAGCCCTTCCCCAGCTGGTTTTAACAGCCATATAAAGTGCTTTAGTGAATGCAGAGAAAGAAGGAAAACTGTTTTCCTGAAAAATAGCATCTCTCAGGGTGTGATCTCATCCCTGAAATTGCTATTATTTGACCACTTTTAATCTTATGTGTCAACTTGGCTGGACCACAATGCCCAGATATGTAGTCATACATTATTCTGGATGTTTATGTGGGAATGTTTTTGGATGACATTAACATTTAACTTGGTGAACTTTGGGTAGAGTAGATTGTTCTCCATAATGTGGGTGGGCCTCATCCAATCAGTTGAAGGCCTGAATAGAACAAGAGAATGACATCCTCTGAGCAAGAAGAAATTCTGTAACAGGCAGCCTTTGCACTTGAACTTCAACACATTGGATTTTTCCTGAGTCTTTAGCCTGATGGCTTTTGAACTTGAACTTCAGCATTGTCTCTTCTCTGGGTCTCCAACATGCTGGCCCACTCTGCAGATTTTGGATTTGCTGGCCTCCATAATTGTGTGATCCTTAGAATAATCACCAATTCCTTAAAATAAGTCTCCTTCTACATATAAGCACATCCTATTGGTTCTTTTCTCTGGAGAACTCTAATACAAAGGGGATAGAAGCTAATGCTTATTTAGTGCAGGGTGTGTGTCAGGCCTTCTCTAGATATTAACTCAAAATCCTCAGATAACTCTAGGAGGTAATGGAGATTCAAAGAAATTAAGGAACTTGCCCCAAAATATCTAGTAAATGACAGACCCTTGTTTGAATTAGGGTTTTTATCATTCCAAAGTGCCTTCAACTAATGACCCTGCAAGAAAAATAAATGAATTTCATAAGTGAATACTTCCTGAGTTCCTACAGTAAACTAAAAAGATAATGTAGCCATAAACCTTTCTTTTATTAAGGACCATGTTAGGGAATTCCCTGGTTGTACAGTGGTTAGGACTTCATGCTTCCGTTGCAGGGGGCACAAGTTTGATCCCTGGTTGGGGAACTAAGATCCCACAAGCTGCATGGTGTGGCCAAAAAAAAAGTACTATATTATTCTCTCCTTTTCTCACTTCCCTATTAGATGACTATCTTTTTTGGTGTTGTCGTTGACTGGCATCAATTCTTCTCCCTGGTAGAACCTGATTTCTTTGAGGATTTACCTCTCTCCCACTGTGTATAATCGTGTTGGGAGGGTATTTCAAGCCTATGCCTCTAACAGTGAAACTTTGAAAGGCCAGACCATTCCTCTCCCACTCCCTAGAACTGCTAGTGGGTGAGATTATGATCTAAGACCTTCTAATTGGAAGATTTTGAAGTCTGAGTGGGTGGTGCAAGGTCAGAAAGAACAGCCAGAGATCTTTTCTGGCAGCAACAGCTATTCCAGCATTATGGTAGTTATTTCCTCCTGTTTCTTCATTTTTTCTTTTCTGGAGTTGCCCCAGTTTCTTTCCCTTGCCAAGTTTGGTCCTCTAACTTCCTGTCTTCTCTTTAAGACCCTAATATCCTTCCCATAAACTCCCCTTTTGAAAGTTAGACAGAGTCAGTGTCTGCTAATTTCAACCAAGGAACATAAGTGATGATGAACCTCAAGATACAGATCCTCAGGGAAGGGGAGATATCACGTACTGTGCCCTTTGATGAAGCAGCTAAGAAAGTTATCTGGAAAAACAAATTTCTCAATAAACAATACAGTGTGGGGGCTTAGAATAGTTTCTATCATGGAACAACATAAAGAGTGTGAGGAATTCGAGGATGGCAGGGTAGGGAGGCTCCTGATGGCACTGGATGAATGGTAACAGAGGAATTATAGACTCAAAATATTAAAGTATCAGTTTAAAAAAATGGATATAATTTCAGGGACTTTATATGAATATATTGAAAGAATCTCCTATATCTTGCACATATTGGATTGAAATAGCCAAGAATCAAACTCAGTGTTTAACCACTAGTTGAATTCAGAGTTGTATCAGTCAGGATAGGCTACCTGGGTTATGCTTTGGTAACAAAACAACCTTATAATCACAGTGATTTAAAGCAATAAAGGTCTGTTTCTCATTCATACTACATATTCATTGCAGGTTGGTTGGCAGTTCTGCTCTGCATAACCTTCACTCCACGACTCAGGCTGATATAGCCTCTGCTATCTGGACCATTGCTGGTGATTGTGGCAGAAGGAAAAAAAGAAAGTGTGATGAATTGTGAACTAGCTCTTAAAGCTTCTGAAGGGAAATGAAAAACATCACTTCTCATATATATTTGGCCAAAGCAAGTCATATGGCCTTTCATAACTTCAAAGGGACAATGAGGTACAGTTCTGCTCAGTATGAGAAGTGGAAATAATTGGTGGACAGCACTAATGATCACTATCAAAACTTTGCTAGATTTCTTACACAAAAGTTCAGACATCCGTTAGGAAAATGTGAACTAGAGGCATCAGAGTAATTCGAACCTCCAAGCCCCTGTAAATCCCCCCTGAACTTTTCTTGACAGAAGAGCAACTCTTCCCTGTTGTCTGAAAAGCTATTTCCTCTCATGCTTGTAGATGCCTATATACCTTCATCTGAGGGAATTCACATTGAGAAAGTAGTCGGCAATCTTCCTCGTGCCCCATATCTTTTCATCCATAGACCATTAATCAGAATTATACCCTGGCATGCCTCAGATCAACCTAGGCAAATTAAAATTTTACATAACAAAAGAATAGCAGGCAGGAACATGCCAGTGTATGTTAACCCTAATGTGGGAATTACATGTGGGAAATGATTTTGTGGATACTTGACTAAGCAGAGTACAACATGATTTTAGTTTTACTGAATTTGTCAATGTGGTTCATGTATCAGAGATTCTATATGAACTAGACTAGCTGGGTTGAGAAAACTAACAGTTTTCTCTTTAAATTGGTTAACACATGTACACAAACACACACTTAAAAATGCATTCAGTAGTTAATGAAAGTTGGATACTAGAATTTTAGAAATATCTTATTTTAGAAATTATAAAAATGGCCATCTAGGGGGTCTTAGATGATAGTCTCTTCAACAAACACCTGAAATATGTATTGAAGGAATCACCAGTATCTTTAAAAGCATCCGTTTTTAAACATCTACTTAAAATAGCTATCCTCTCTAGGCCAGAAATGCTGGTATGAAATACTGCATTGGAAATGAGCAGCAGCATGGGGATGGCTGAGATGAGGCAAGACCATAATAGGCAGTAAGACTGGTATGATCATCAGACTGGACTATCTGGAAGAGCTGTCTGGCTATGCCTGCTTGTTTATGAATGAGTTCCTTAGAAAAAAATTGGGAGTGGAGCAACCACATAATATAAAACCAAATAAAAACTCCAAGTCAAGTAAACAGAGATCTGACTTAAGCCATGAAAAGAAGAATTCATGATCAAATCCTTTAGCCAGTTCCTTAACCTAATTGTTTACACTATCTGATCCCCTTGAATGAAGGGAAGACCAGGCAACCTTGATGTCAGATCCTGTGGTAACACTAAAAGTGCATTTGGGAGATATCAAGATAGCTCCACCAAAGGGAGAAACAACTTGCTGTGCTTTTTAGCCCTGTACCATTAAGAAAGAGACCCAATACTTGGCACACCTTGGCCCAATACCCACTTAGTGTATCCTGATTTAGCCATTTACCAGGTAACCCGAAAAGCTGCCAACTTTGATTGAGGCCCACAGCAGGAGAAAATGCCCTAGGAAAAAAGTGTAAAATGCCACTGAACTATTACTAATGCTTATGGCTGGAACAGAGCTGTGAGTGAAAGGAGGGAATGAATGGGTTATAAACAGTGTGAGACAGTGTAAGCAATTACATGTGCATATAATTCTTCTGGGAACATTTTCAGAAGCCTCCCTATATAGGAAACACATGTTCTCTAATTTGGGCATTCATAGTGACTTTAATTCCTGAAATTTCCCTGATGAATGGAGAATTAGAACCATTTGTCTATTCTACAAAAATAGAAATATCCATTAAAAGCACAGGCTGACACATATCACAGGGAGATCAGCTTGGTGCTTTGTGACCACCTAGAGGGGTGGGATAGGGAGGGTGGGAGAGAGATGCAAGAGGGAGGAGATATAGGGATATATGTATATGTATAACTGATTCACTTTGTTATAAAGCAGAAACTAACACACCATTGTAAAGCAATTATACTCCAATAAATATGTTAAAAAAAATAATACACCACTTCAGGTATATTAAAATATTGTAACGGTACACTTTCATATTTTGTGCTACTGAATACATACATTTTACTTGGACATCTGTTATATATCACACAACACATTCTACATGTTTTTTTGCTTTAAATAATTAACTTTTTAAAAGATTAAAAATTAAAAAATATATATTTATCCTCACACACACAAAAATGGGTATTTATGAAAACATACAGTAAATCTCATAGTTGATAAAAACATTTTTAAAGACTTCCTGTTTTTGAACCAGGATCAGACAAGGATGTTTGTTTTCACTATTTCTATAAACCTTCTACTAGATAGTTTAGTTAGTGCAAATAGACATGAAAACAAACAAAAGAAGTAAGGATTCAGAAGGAAAAATAAAAGTGCTATTATTCATAAATGATATATTTTGAGACCATAGCATTTGAGCATACAAAATTAGACTTGCATTTTCCTTATGAATTAAACCTTCTTATCATTTTGACTTTCTTTTTCTGTACTAATGTTTTGACTTAAAGTTAGTTTTTTTTTCATATTTATGTGGTTAAACTAGCTTTCTTTTAATTAGAATTTGCATGGTGTATCTTGTTCAATCCTGCAACTTTTAATCTTTCTATAAACAGCATATAATTTTTTTTGTTATTCAGTTGTCAAACTTCATTTTAACTAAGGTATTTAGTTTATGTACATTGAAGGTAGTTATTGATATAATTGAATTCATTTTTGCCATTGTATGTTCTACCTTTTATTTGTCCCAAGTGTTTATATTTCTTTTTCTTATTTTTTTAATTTGTCAAATTGGTTTTTATACTTTTATTGTTTTTCTCTTCACTAGTTTAGAAATGGTTAACATAGAAGTCAAGCTCCTTAATTAACACTTTAATACCATTTAGCACCCCTACCTTCCACTTAATACATTACTATCTGGTATTTTAATATTTTTTCAAAAGTGACAAGATATTATTATTACTTTTAAAAATACAATTGATGTACATTTAAATTTGTTCATGTACTTACCAATTTCTTTGCCCTTCATTACTTCCTGCATCTCAGACATTCCATCTAGGATCACTTTCTTTGTGTCTGAATTTCATCTTTTAGAATTTCAATTCAGGTGAAAGCCTGCTGGCAACAACACTCTCACTTTTATTTTTCCTGTAGAAGTCCTGATTGATATTTTTTTCCTCATTACTTTGGAGATAAATGATATTGCCTTCTTCCTTTCATTACTGTTGATGATAAGTCAGCTTCAGGGGACCTGTGGCTCCTTGAAGGTAACTGTTTATTTTGGGGGACTGGTTTTGAAAACTTTTTATGGTTTTTGAGTTTTGATAGTTTGTTATGATGCTTTTAAGTGCGTATTTTAAAATAATTGTCTTCTGGGATTTATTGGGCTTCTTGAATTTGTGGTATATTATCTTTCTTTAGATCCGTGAAATTCTCATCCTTTATCTTTTCAAACCATGAATCTGCTGCACTTTTGCTTTCCTCTTCTAGTGGTTCTCCAATTGAACATATGATAGACATTTTCATTGTCACCTTCACACCTCCTATTCACTTTTGCTTCATTCTATCTTTGTCTCTTCATCTTGTGTTCTTGATCTCTTCAAATTTCTCTTTTACTTCACCAACTGTTATTTCTTCTATTGTATCCAATCATTACCAGCTATGCTTTGTTTTCTATATAAAGAAAAAGTTTATTTTCTCTTCATCTCTCTCCTTTCTCTAAACCTGCACTCAGGTAACCAACATTAAGAGTTTGGTGTGTATTTTTCATCTCTTTATCCGTGCCAGGCAAATACATACAGATACATAGGGTCACTTTTATTTAATAAAGACTTTACTTTTTAGACCAGTTTTAAGTTTACGATAAAATTGAGAGGATGGTACAGAGATTTCCCATATAATCCCTGCCCACACATATACACTGCCTCCCCTTTTATCAACATCACTCACCAGAATGTAGGATGAACCTACATTGACACATCACAGTCACTCAAAGTCTATAGTTTACCTTAGGGTTCACTCTTAGTGTTGTACAATCTGTGGGTTTGGACAGATGTGTAATGGCATATATTCATTATTATAATTTTATGCAGAGTATTTTCAACTGCCCTAAAAATCCTTTGTACTCTGCCTATTCACCTCTCTCTCCTCATCTCCTTGGCCACAACCATTGGCAACCATTGATCTTTTTACTGTGTCCATAATTTTGCGTTTTCCAGAATGTCATATAGTTGGATTCATACAGTATGTAGTCAGATTGGTTTCTTTCACCTTGTAATATGCATTTTTAGGTTTCCTCCTTGTCTTTTCATGGTGTAATAGCTCATTTCTTTTTTTAAAAAAATAAATTTATTTATTTTATTTATTTATTTTATTTATTTATTTTATTTATTTATTTTTGGCTGTGTTGGGTCTTCGTTGCTGCATGTGGGCTTTCTCTAGTTGTGGCGAGCGGGGGCTACTCTTTGTTGCAGTGCACGGGCTTCTCATTGCAGAGCACAGGCTCTAGGCACGTGGGCTTCAGTAGTTGCGGTGCATGGGCTCAGTAGTTGTGGCTCATGGGCTCTAGAGAGCAGGCTCAGTAGTTGTGGCACATGGGTTTAGTTCCTCCGCAGCATGTGGGATCCTCCTGGACCAGGGATCAAACCCGTGTCCCCTGCACTGGCAGGCGGATTCTCAACCACTGCACCACCAGGGAAGCCCCCTCATTTCTTTTTAATGCTGAATAACAGTCCACTCTCTGGATGGACTACAGTTTATTTATCCACTCATCTACTGAAGTATATCTTGCTTGCTTCCAAGTTTTGGCAAATATGAAAAAAGCTGCTATAAACATCCATGTGCAGGTTTTTGTGTGAGCATAAGTTTTCATTTCCTTTGGGGAAGTACCAAGGAACACGTTTTGCTGTATCATATGGTGAAAGTACGTTCAGTTTTATAAGAAACTGCCAAGCTGTCTTTGAAAGTGGCTGTACCATTTTGCATTTCCACTAGCTATGTATGAGAGTTCTTGTTGGTTCATATCCTCGCCAGCATTTGGTATTGTCAATGTCTCACATTTTGGCCATTTTCATAGGTATGTAGTAGTTATCTCGTTGTTTTAATTTATGTTTCCCTGATGAGTATGATGTGGCTTTTCATATGCTTATTTGCCATCTCCATTGCTTTAAAAAATTTCTCTTATTTTATTTTTCAGTTAGACACTCTGTTTGGTTTTTTCTCACATCTGATAGATCACTTTTCATGATCTCCTGATTCCCACAGGTGTTTGTAACTTTGTGAGTTATTTCCTTAAACATGTCAAGTGCAATTGTTTTAAAATCTGACTGATTGTCCCAACATCTGAAGGCTTTGCATGTCTATTTTGTTTTTATTGCTGTTGTTATCTTGTTTCTGCAACTCCTAGAACAGTCCCTAACACCAAAAATAGTGTTTCCTGATGGTAACTGCATGGTAAATATTTATTTACTGAGCAAATTCATGCGCTTTTTTTGCCTCTGTATCTTGGGTTGTTGTTGTTGTTTGTTTTTTGTCTAGCCCATTTGGATATTTTTTACCACATACTGGTTATAGCTTTTACAGCCTTTTTTTTTTTTTTTAGCGGTACGCGGGCCTCTCACTGTTGTGGCCTCTCCCGTTGCGGAGCACAGGCTCTGGATGCGCAGGCTCAGCGGCCATGGCTCACGGGCCCAGCCGCTCTGCGGCATGTGGGATCTTCCCGGACCGGAGCACGAACCCGTGTCCCCTGCATCGGCAGGTGGACTCTCAACCACTGCGCCACCAGGGAAGCCCCTAATGCGGGTTTTTCAACCTCTCCAATTAGAGATTTTCTTCCCCAAATTAGCCACTGTCTTTAAGATATTCAATACTTAAAATGTGTTGTTTTATTTATAATTTATTGAACACTTTTCATTATTTTTAGCAAGGATTTTATATGAATAACCTAACATATCATTATCAGAAATCAGATTTAATCAATATCTTAACCCCTAAAATATAAAAAACCTTAGAACACTTTAACTCTATTCCTCCCTGCACTTATATGCTAATTTTGTCCAGGATTTTAATCCTGTCCTTTCTTTAGCCCCATATATTCAACATTGCTATTTCTTTTTTTTAAACATTGCTATTTCTAAATTATATAGTCAATATATGCTTTGTTTTACACACACACACACACAGACACACATGCACACAGACACAGACACATTTACTACTCTATTTGCTCATCATTTCTTCTTGTATTTCAGACCATGCTTCTGGGTTAATTTTCCTTCTTCTTAGACATTCCTATAATGTAGATTTCTTAATAATAAAGCTTGTCAGTTTGAGTTAAGCTAAGCATGTCTTTATTTTAGACATTCTTGAAAGATAGTTCTGCTGAATACATAATTCTACGTTGATAGTTTTGTCTCTCAACCATTTAAAGACATTATTACACTCTCTCTATTAGTGCTGTTGCTGTCATTCTGGCTGTCATTTCTTTCTATGTTGTCTCATGTTTCCAGGATTTAAAAAACAATTTAGCCTACTTTGAACATATTGTGATTCGTGAATCAGTAGAGATTTGTGCTTTTCTTAAATCTCAATAATTACAGCCATGATGTCTCTAAATTTTGTCATTCCTCCTTTCTATCTATTCTCTTATTCTGGAATTCTGTCTAGGTCTATGTTAATCTTTTCTTTCTGTCCTCCATATCTCTTTCATATTTCTCATATCCTTGTCTGTTTGTGATGCATTCTGTGTAATTTCTCAAGAAATATCATCATCATTAATTCTCTCTTTAGATGTGTTTACTGCTTAACCATTGATTTTTTGATTTCAACAGTTATATTTTAATTTTTAGATGTTTCACTCTCCCGTCAAATATATGGGTTCATAACTTTTAATTGGTTATCTTTGTAATGGAATCTTTTATTTCTCTAAACATTTCATACATATTTGCTCAAAATTCTTTATCTTATAAATATATACAAAAATCTTGGGAGTCTAAATCTGTTGTTTATTGTTTTTACTGACTAATATTAACTGCTGTTTTCTTTGTAACCTTTGATTGTGATTAATTGCCTAATCTTAACTATGTGACATTCCAGTGAGTCTAAATTAGACAACTGTTTGAGTGGAGAGGATTCACCTGCGCTTCTGCTGATACCCAAGAAGTTCCAACAGCTAAGGACAACTATGGTTCCCTTTAACAATCCTGGATCACTGAGAGTTTAGGCTCAACTCGATATTTCAGTGCTGGCCTAGGGCTCAGTGTCCCAATAGCAGTGCTGCTACCAGCATCTGCCCTCATATTCTCAGGGTAACCTGACCCCTCTTGTCTGGCTACTACTTCTAGCTCCCAGCTCTGGCCACACCTAACTCTTCCCACAACTACTCCTCCTCCCAGAAAGATGACAAGAGAATTTCCAAAACCTTTGTTAAGACTCACAATGCCTCACTCTGTCCTACACATAGCTTGTAATTTTGTAGGGGGAGATCCCACAAAAAAGAACTTATTTCACAAGAGTGCTAGAAATAAAATTCTTAAAGTCAATACTTAGACTTGATTCTGTAGGTGTATGCATTGCTGATACCTCTATCAAGGACATTGGGATAAAACTCTGAAAAGTTGCTTCATTCATTAAGAAAGTCAACATATATTTTGGGGGTGCCTACTAAGTGCTAGGCACCGTGCTTGTTAGGCACTCAATCAACACTATGTAATTTGACACAACTTTATAAATAACATTTAATTTTTAAATTTTCCAATCTTTCTAGTTCTCTTATTGCCATTTCTAAATTCTCTACCTCGGATCATGGTTTTACTCTATATTCCTGTCTGATTGAATGACAAATATATGGAATTTAGAAGCAATCATTAGAGGGGAAGGGGAGAGATGATTGTGTAAAATACATTCCTTTTCCAAATAAACAAATGGACAAAATGGAGCTAAATCCCAAATTATTAACAAACTGTTCCAGAAGTTAATTTGAAAGTTTAGGTTTCAAATAGACTGATGGGAACATGGGAACCTATTTAACTCATAATGTAGCAGGTTACTCATATGCTCATTTATTCAATAAATGATTACCAAGTGCCTATTATTTGCCAGGCACTGTAAAATGTTGCTGGGGACACAATAATAATCAAAGTAAAGTGGTTCCTGTTCTTGCATAGCTTACTGTTTAGCTAGAGATACAAACTATACAAGCAATAGCAATGAAAATTCAACCAGCCATGAAAACAATGAAGAAATACAGGGAGATATGGAAGCACAAAAAACCTGAAGAGGTTAGCCTGACAAAGGAGAAGGAACAATGAGAGGCATTGGAGAAAAGGTGTGTAAACACCAGTAGACAAGAAATATATCACCTTAGTGAAACGAAGAGAAGTTATGAATGATGGGATGGAAGAGAATGTAGCGTCACTTTTGGGAAAGATAATGAAAGATGAATCTGGAAAGATAAACTAAGGCCAGGTAACAATGCAATGTTGAAACTTTTAAATTTATCCTAAGAGCAATGGAGAGTCATTGAAGGATTTTATGCATGGAAGTAACTTGACTAGGTCTGCAATTTGCAAAGATTCTTTGGCTAGAGTGTGAAAAATGAAAGGGACTGTCAGGGATAGAGAAGTCTGTGAAACCAGGTAACGTATTTTCAGCAATTTAGGTGAGAGAGTATTGAGGGAAATGGATGAAGTCAACAATTTAAAAGTGCTGCTTGTAAGGAAGTGAGAAGGTTTAGGAAAAGGGTGGATCAAGAGATGACTCTGGGTTTGGCTTAATCAGCTCTCTCTAGAGGGAAATAGTTGCTGCTGGAAAATTTGATCTTAGGAACAGTTGGTCCTTGCTGACAACCAAGCTTCCATAAGACACTGGTATGGATAATAGGGTTTCCTTCTGTTTCTTGTTTCTGACTCAGTAAAGAGAGAGGATTTTTATGTGCTCATCCCCAATTGAAGAGGGAATGCTATCTCCAAAATGGGCATTAAGTAGAAGCAAAAAATTCAAGCTGTCAGTCTGACTTGATGGAGATGAAGGGATGACAAAGAAAGATCTGTGGGTTGGTGTTACCCAGGAGTTGGGGAGAGTCGGGATCCCAGCTTGAGCCTAAGTTGGGGCCACTTCTACCCAGCTATGTCTGGTGGGACTTGTAGACTGATAGGATGTGTCTACCAGGAGCCTAGAAGCCTCCTAGAAAAAGCACATTTAATACAGTCTTAAATATTATAGAAAAAAAGGTGAATCTGAGTACAGTAAAATGTTTGTAGCATAGAGGTTAAAAATATGGGTTGTAGAGCTATAGTTGTAGATGGTTAATAGCAAGAGTTCATATTCCAGCTTCACCACTGTATGGTCCAGTTTCCTTATTTGTAAAAAGGATAACTTTCCTACTTGTCTGATTGGGTGGTTGTGAGGATTAAATGAATTAATCCATACAAAGCACTTAACAGTCTCTGACACACAGTGAGTCAATAAATATTAGCTAATATTATTATTTCTTTAGCTCAGCTCTTCACAGACTTCAGACTTGAGCCTTGAGGAGGAGATGGGGGTGACAAGGAGTAGGTGAGAAAACAATAATGAAATAATGTTCTTGACTAAAATCTCACAAATATATTAGGGCACAAGAGTCACGAAAACAGGAGTGTGTGTGTGTGTTGTCAGACACACCATGGTGCCCAGTGGGGCAGGCTGGATTTGGAAAGTAGTGGCTTACCCTGGGCAACAGAGGCGAGCTCCACGCAGATCCAAGGCAGTGGGCCTCACTGAAGGAGGCCAGGTCCCCCAAATGCAGGTCAAAGTCATTCCTAGATAAATGTTCCCTTGGTGTTTTAAATTAACTTTCACTGTTTGTCATATGATATGTAGTCTTAGGCATATTACTGATTTAAAAAAAAGCATGACATTTTTGAATAGCAAATAAGGTAATCGTGGGCAATCTGAGCAAACTTCTCAATTGTGTTTCGGCTAACGTACGTGAAGTACATGCTACTCACTCAGTAGGAAAGACTATTGGCAGACTGACAAAATGAATCATTGCTGAAATGTATTCAAAGAGAATTAGAGAGCAGAACCAGGCACAGAATCTAACAGGAAATAAGCCCCATGGGTCATTCTGAGTTATAACTTTTTCAGTGTGTCTGTATGAGTTTATGTTTATTTGTATAATAGTAGGATGTACTGTATTGAGCAAGGGGAAGACTTTTCTGTAACATACGGGAAAGTTTTCTTTTATCACTCAGGTTTTATCGTCTGGTTTTTCACTTTTTATGCAAGTTTTTTTTCCCCCTTCATGTTAGAATAATTTTGGTCAATGTTTTTTTTCAAGGTATGAGTAACTTTTATTTTATTGTCTTTAGAAAAAGTTAAAAGAGTCACGATGGTTTTCTTCTATCAGAATGGAACCTATTCTGCACAAAACTTAAAATTCATTCTTGGTTTCCACCTGAAACTTGACAAGATAAGCCAGATTGATACTTTACAGTCTTCAGCTTTTTTAAAAAAATATTTATTTATTTGGCTGCATCAGGTCTTCGTTGCATCAGGTCTTAGTTGCGGCATGAGGGATCTAGTTCCCTGACCAGGGATCGAACCCAGGCTCCCTGCATTGGGAGTGTGGAGTCTTAGCCACTGGACCACCAGGGAAGTCCCCTAGTCTTCAGCTTTTAAAATATATTTTGAAATCTCCTTTTCACTTTGCATCCAGAAAAGTATTTTTAAAACTCAAATATGAGCATGTAATTTTCCAGCTTAAGACTCCTTAGTGGCTCTTCCATTGACCCAAAACCTACCAGGTTTGCCCCAATCTGGCACATACTTACCACTCCAGCTTGGACTTCCAATCTGATTTTTTTTTGTCTCTGTGCATCAGCCACAAAGGACTTACTTCTGTTCTTCAGTGTACAGTCTTCTTTCTAGATCAGATATTTAAAACCCAAATACACACAGAAGCAGAGTAAGGTAAAGTGAAACAAATGTAGACTGATGGTATCTGTGGCAAATTGGATCACACATACTCTCATGGAAGCAGCTGCTCCTTGGTTCAGCTGAAAGTTGCCATGTGTTAGATCTCATTTTTTAAGAAATCTGGTTTCTTTTTCTGGTAACCTCCAAGTTCTTAAATGTTGGCAATAAATTTTTTTAAGCACTACAAAACTCAATAAATCAAGTTCTGCTTACTATTATTATTCCTGTAGGCAGCCAGATTGCTCATTCTTAAAGACTCTAGTCCTTCTTTTCATTACCCACCTCTCCCTAGGCCCTAGCCTCTAATCTCTTCAGGAGACTCCCTTCATAGTTAAATTCCCTTGCTCAGGACTTCCTTGGTGGCTCAGTGGTTAAGAATCCACCTACCAATGCAGGGGACACGGGTTTGAGCCCTGGTCGGGGAAGATCCCACATGCCTCAGAGCAACTAAGCTCGTGTGCCACAACTACTGAGCATGCACTCTAGAGCCCACGAGCCACAACTACTGAAGCCCACGTGCCAGAACTACTGAAGCCTGCGTGCCTAGAGCCTGTGGTCTGCAACAAGAGAAGTCACTGCAATGAGAAGCCCACGTACCACAAAGAAGAGTAGCCCTTGCTCACCACAACTAGAGAAAGCCCATGTAGAGCAATGAAGACCCAATGCAGCCAAAAATAAATAAATAAAATAGAAAAAAAATAGTGCTTTCTTAAAAATAAATAAATAAATAAATTCCCTTGCTCTACAGCTCTTACCATTCCTTTGATAGCATTCATCATACTTTTTTTTTTTTTAATATTTATTTGGTTGTGCCAGGTCTTAGTTGCAGCAGGCGGGCTCCGTAGATGCAGCTCACCAGCTCCTTAGTTGCAGCAAGCATGTGGGATTTAGTTCCCTGAACAGGGATCAAACCCGGGCCCCCTGCATTGGGAGTGCGGAGTCTTATCCACTGCGCCACCAGGGAAGTCCCCATCATACTTTTTTTTGACTCATCATGCCCATCAGACTCGTATGAATTCCATGAGGTTAGAGACCATACACATCTTTTTTATTGTATCTAGAACAATGGTTGGGATATAAAAGGCAGCTCAAAAATATTTGTGAATCTAATTGAAGTGGATTACAATATTATCCTAGTTATATTAATGTTAGGTATGTATATATTCTATATTACCCCCATTTTATAGAATGAGAAATTATAATAGTGTGGACTTAAAAGTGACCTTTTTGTGGTCACTTAGCCCTTAGTAATCCAGCTTCTGAGTCAGAGGTCATAGCTCTTTTCACTGGACCATGTTACTTTTCTTAGTAATCCTTAGATTTTCATAATATTGCGAGTCTGAAAGCTTTAACCACTATAAATTGTTTAAAACTAATTCTGAATATATGTTTTAGTATTTGTTATATAGATGGAGAGAGTGAGGTCAAAAGGAAATCTGAGAGAGCAAAAACAAATAGTGTCATTAAAAGACAGATAATGGGTTTAATTTGGAAAAATGTTACTTTTTACTTTTTCCTGGATTCAATACTTTCACTTACAGTTAACATTTGATTAGGTTATAGTAATGATTAATTGTCTGATTCATACAGTCATTATAGTATTCTGAATCTCTTTTCTCCATTACAGGAGATAAAAGTAAATCTTGATCACCTAAAAAGTCTAGTTTTTGTTTATCCCCATACTGGTTATGTTGGCATCTATGAAATAACATGCTGGGGAGATGGATGAAGGGGAAAAAAAATAAAAGAAAATGTAGTAAGTAGCTCAGGCTGCCATAACATAGACTGGGTGACTTAAATAATATATAGTAGTTTTTTCACCCTTCTGGGAGCTGGGAAGTCCATGACGAAGGTGCTGGAAAGATAAGTTTCATTCTAAGGCTTCTTCTCTTGGCTTGTAGGCAGCTACCATCTCACTGTGTGCTCACATAACCTCTTGTTTGTGGGCACAAGGAGAGGGCAAGCAAGTTCTCTGGTGTCTCTGGTGCCTTATTAAAAGGGTACTAATCCCATCATGAGGTCCACACCCTCATGACCTCATCTAGCCCAAGTTACACCCCAAAGGCTCCATCTCCAAATAGCATAACATTGGGGGTTAGGGCTTCAACATATGAATTTTGGGGGAAACAGTTCAATCCATAGCAATTCAGTTCAGTGGCTTTGGTTATTGGCAACAATATTGCACAAGGTGAAACTCTTGTGCTTCATATTTTATCATGCCATGAGAATATGTCTGGGCTCGCATTTGGTGAAGCTAAGATCAGATGATGTCCACTTGATCTGTCCAGTTTTCCATGAGCATTTTTATCCATTGATAACATCTATTATTTTATTAGGAGACATTTCACTTGAATAAGTTAAGGATGCAACAACAAAAGAATAAAAACAAGAGTGCCTAATTTCAAACCAATAGAGGGGAAAAAAATGGAGTAATACAAAAAACACTCAGTAACTCCCCTGACTGACTCACCAAAAAAGGCAAGAAAGAGAGTGAGAGGAAAAGAATAGAGCAGATGGTACAAATAGATACGGTGGTAGATTTAAATTTAAATCTATCATTTATTACATTAAGTATAAATGGATTAAATGTGCCAGTTAAAAGAATAATTATCAGACTGTTTAAAAAGCCTACTTGTAGGCTGTTGAAAAAAGACATTTATAAACATAAGGAGACAGAATTTGAAAAGGATGGAAAAATTAAGTAGCACATAAAAACCAGTCAAAAAAAGCTAGTGTAACTATATCAGATAAAATACATGTTAATAAAAAATACACAGCAATTATACAATGATGAATTATATACAACATGTATGAATAATATAGAAATATTAAGCTAAAGAAGTAAAACACAAAAGAATGCACATAGTGTGATCCTATCTTTGTTAAGCTAAAAATACAGGCAAAACTTAACAATATTTTTGCATGCATACATGGGTTGTAAAAATATAAAGAAAAGCAAGGAAGAGTATAACAAATATCAAGACAGTAGTTACATCTAGTACAAAGGAGATACATTGGAGAAGGGATATATGGCAGGAAGGTTGCTGCTAAGGGCCTGGTAATGTTTTATGTTTTGGCTTGGATGATGGTTGCATGGTTATTAACTTTTGATTATTTTTATATTGTGCTGTACTCATTTCTTAACACTTCCTTAACAAATTACCAGAAATGTGGTCACTAAAAGTAACCCGAATTTATTTTCTTATAGTTCTGTGAATTAGAAGTTCAACGTAGGCCTCACTAAGCAAAAATCAAGGAATCAACAGGGCTGTGTTACTTTCTGGAGACTCTTGGGGAGGATTTCCTTCCGTTTTCCAGCTTCTATAGACCACTGGCATTCCTTGGCTTCTGGTCCCCTTACTCCATCTTCAGTGCCAGCAACAGCTTCTCACACAACATCATTCCTACCTCCTCTTCTTCCTTCCTCTTTCACATTAAGCACCCTTGTGATTATAATTGGGCCAATATTAGATAATCCAGGATAAACTCCCCATATCAAGAATTGGGTTTTTTTTTTGGCCGCATGACGCAGCTTGCAGGATCTTAGTTCCTCACCCTGGGATTGAACCCGGGCCCTCGGCAGTGAAAGCAGAGTCCTAACCACTGGACCGCCAGGGAATTCCCCCCATATCAAGATTCTTAATCACATCTATAAGGTCCTTTTTTCCATATAAAGTAACATATTCGCAGGTCTTGGTGACTAGGTCATGGATGTGTTGGGGTCATTATTTTGCCTACCACAGATACATGTTCACTTTAGGCGTGCTTATTATATTTCACAACAAGATATTGTTGGGGGAATGCAGAAAGGGAGTGGGAAAGAAGAAGAAGAAGGAGAAGGAAGTGGTGGCAGGAGTGCAATATTTTAAAAGTTGAAATAATGAAACATATTATGAGTTGTAGCTCACTTAATAGACCCAAGAAACCTGAATCCTAAACTAGCAGTGAGGAAATCCAAGAAGAAATCTTTTTTTCTTTTTCACTATGGATCCCCAAAGGCTCAGAAATTATTGGCACCAGGTACCTGTGAAAGTGGGGGTGAAGGTGAAGCTGAAAACAGGAAGACTGGTTGACACTGCTAAGAAGTAGTCAGGGGAGATTGGGACTGACATATATACACTAATATGTATAAAATAGATAACTAATAAGAACCTGTTGTATAAAAAAAACAAAACCCTCTGTATAGCGCAGGGAGCTCTACTCAATACCCTGTAATGGCCTATATGAGAATAGAATCTAAAAAAGAGTGGATATATGTATATGTATAACTGATTCACTTTGCTGTATAGCAGAAACTAACACAACATTTGTAAATCAACTATCTGATTTTGAAGTCTCTTCCTGAAAGTTCCCCAACCATTCATTACAAATATGTGAATTTTTTACATATTTTTAATCATAATAAACATACAATTTTATATTCTGATAAAAATTTTTTAATTCACACAATCATTTTTCACATTGCTACAGAGCCTTTTAAACTCTGTAATATTACATCCAGTCTAATATTTATAAAATGTACGTTACTTTTAGAAATTGAAGTTGTATTAACTTTGTAGTACACATCATGATGTGATAAACGACTTTGCATATTTTTTATATTTTGGAATTGTTTCCTTAGGATAGATCGCAGACTTTATTTTTTAGATGTTGGACAATGTAATTATATAATCAGATACTTCACATTACAAATGACTCTAATTAGGAGTGTTAGGTGTCAAGGAAACTAAGTTATTCTTCAGCCAAAGTTAAATAATCAAAAATTCTAAATTACTGAAAATAACATTGCTCATAGACTTACATCAGAGAAACTGAAAATTGCCCAAGCCACCTTGGGAGTCATTTTAAATTATTTCCAGTGATTTTTAAAAAGATTAAAATCTGTCAACTTTAGATAAAGTTCATAAAAGAATAGAATTTACCTGGTTTTATATTATAAAAATGAACAAAAAGCATACACAGAGTGTTAGGATATTATTAAGGTTTTAAATTTGGTATAAATAATGGTAACATTGGAAACTCTAAAATGGTGAGGTTTATTGGCTACTTTTTCTGCTTTATTCTAGATTATCATATAACTAATGAGATTCAAATAACTAAAGGTAGTTCCACTGTACCTTTAAATGTGATTCTGATTTGTTGTGTCAACTCCATGATACTCATCCACCTCATGTGTCATCTGTGTGGAAAAAATTCCCCAAATTATTAACATATTCAAATCATATTCCAAGTAGACTGAGTAATGGCCACATAACAGATGACATCAAATTTTGGTATTTTTATACAGAAGTGACAGAAACCATAATTCAGGAAGCTAATTTTGAGGTAAAGGTAGTTTGTTAATATTATTATTTAATTCAGTATGAATCTTCTAGATGCCTCACCTCTAGGACCTTACAGGCTTCTATTGGGTAGACTAAGCTTGTACACATTAAACAGTTTGAAAAAAAAAGTACATGAATCCAACGTTAAAACAATGGTAAAGATTAGTAATTAACTTTTTTTGGAAGGAGACTATTTAAGAAAAATATATTGAACACTCACAATGTGTCAATAATGCATACAAGTGAATGGATAATGAATAAATCCAAGTTGCTGTCTTCAGTGAACTCATCATAGCTTACAGGACTCAGGAGACCAAGTGCTAATTTTTCCTTTCTCCTTGCCAGTCTATATGATTTATCTATCTCTATCAGAGTGATTTTCTCATCATTTTGAAATTAATATTTGTTGAAATTAATATTATATGAGTGCTATGGGCTAAGAGGAGAGTATGGTTAAATTTTACTGAGGAAGAAAGTCAAATCATATAGGAAGTGACATTTATAGTGGGCTTGAAGAATCAGAAGATATATGTAGAGAAGAGAAGAAGAACACATTTCTAGGCTGAGCAAAATTAATCAAAAGTAGCTGGCTGTATCAGTTTACATTCCCACCTAACCTATATATATGGAATCTAAAAAAAAATGGTTCTGATGAACCTAGGGGTAGGACAGGAATAAAGATGTAGACATAGAGAATGAACTTGAGGACACAGCGGGTATGAGGAAGGGTAAGCTGGGACGAAGTAAGAGAGTAGCACTGACATATATACACTACCAAATGTAAAATAGCTAGTGGGAAGCAGCCGCATAGCACAGGGAGATCAGCTCAGTGCTTTGTGACCACCTAGAGGGGTGGGAGGGAGGCGCAACAGGGAGGGGATATGAGGCTATATGTATACATATAGCTGATTCACTTTGTTATAAAGCAGAAACTAACACAACATTGTAAAGCAATTATACTCCAATAAAGATGTTAAAAAAAAAAAAGTAGCTGGCTGTGAAAGAACATGGCATATTCAGGGGAGGATGCATTCACAGCTCCTGAGAATTTTATCTTCCTTTTATCCAGGGGTAGGAGAGTAGGGGTGGGGTCATATGTGGCTCAAGATATTGTTGGGAGCCAGTTATGAACTCCAGCACGTTTATTTTGAAGGCAATAGGGATCCAGTGGAGGATTAAAATAAAGCTATCAGATATGACAGTGTAGATGTTGGACAGCAATGGACAAATACTGTTAAGCAGGAGTCCAACTAAAGACCATTTCTATTATCCTGGTGAGAGATTTTGAGAGAGCTAAAGCAAGTCAGTGGGAAAGAAGTTCTGGCAGAGGAAATCTTTCCAAAACAAAAAAACAGGATACTCTTCCTTGTTTCTTGGTTGTTGGAAGAACGGAGTGAGGAAGAGGTATTTGTTCTAATGTGAGAGGTGGCTGGGGGCAGGAAAGAACCTAGTAAATTAGAATGGATACACAGGAAAGGAGGAAACACCACTGTTTTTTTTCCCCAAACACTGCCTTCAAATTATATTTCAGAATTTATTAAACAGTGACTGTATTTTTAAATGGCCAGCTATTGTAGCATGTTCATACGTCAAATATTAGCCATTCCCAGATGATGTATTAAATCAATGTTGCCTCTAAAACAGATGTTTTAAAATAATCTTGTGACAAAGATGGGTAAATCCTTCCTTACAAGTGTAAAAAAAACCCATACATTTTAAGGGAAAACTTGTACTAACTAACCAATCACAAATGTTTTCTTGGTGAATGGCCTGTTTAACTTTCCTATTAGCACCAGAATTTCTTGGTTTCTTGGTTCTGTGCCTGGGTTGTTGGAAGTAAAAACATGTTTTGAGTGAGCTGACTGTTTTTAAGATGACTTTGAAACAGAATCTCTGCATTGAGGTACTCTAACTGCTACACACTATTATATATAAACAAGATATAGTGTTTATGGGCAATGTCCACTAAATCAGGTATCTTATGTCATTATGATTAGAGTTAAAGTAGTTTATAAAAATTCTTGACTTTTTTTAAAAAAGTAAGTACATGTCTTACATGGAATTGATAAGAGAACCTCTCTGGACTTCATAATGATGAGGAAGAACTGGTTGAGAAGTATATGAATAACATGGAACTTGGGGGAATATGTCTATGTCAATGGAGAACTGCAAAATGATGATAAATAAAAATTTCTTTATGTTTCTTCTCTTTCTTTCTCTTCTCTCTCCCTTTCTCTCTCTCTCCCCCTGTCTTTTTCCTCTTCTCTCCCTTCCTCCCTCTCTTCTCTCCCTTCCTCCCTCTCTTCTCTCCCTTCCTCCCTCTCTTCTCTCCCTCCCTCCTCTCCTCTCTCTCTTCCTTCTCTTCTCTCTCTCTCTCTCTCTCTCTGTTCAGGGTAAGAAGAGTAATACAGAGCTCGTTCTACTATTTCGGGATGGGAACTAAATTTAACAGATCACAGAAAGAAAACACAGCCACTCCATTACTATTTTGCATTCATCTTCTTCTAAGAAAATGATATTTAAACTGACATGCTGACATATGTTAATTGGTGATTATAAGGAGAAAATTGAAATTTGAGGAAGGAGACTAAGAGGAACAATGCCAGTATATAATAATGGCAAAATATAGGGTCTGGTGTTAAAGTAGTGTTTGAATTTATGCCTTACTAGGTACATGACTAGGCAAGCTATTCGATCTGTTCAAGCTGAGTGGTATCTAAAGTTTCATTTTCTTCATTTTTAAGGTGGAAATAATACCGACTTGAGGATTAGTAAGGTAGGATCAAAGGAAATAATAAGTGAAACTTATTGGATGCTTAAATTTTCTCCTTCATTTTCTAACCTAGTAACTAACAACTTTAGCCTGCGTTCAAAGTACAGGACCAGTTGAATAATATCCTGGTGTATGAAAGTACTAGAGATGTGACCATAAAGCTCTCTATTGATTGTCATTAAAATATTGTATAGGAGTAGCCAAAGTCTAGAGAAGAAGAGTTGTTCTGATTTTTTTTAAGAGGAAGATGATAGAGCTAGGACATTTCTAGCTAGTCAACTTCACATCAATCATTAGGAAAACTTTCTAGAATATATTATTAAATGGATAGCTTAGGAAAACTTAGGTAATGTAATTTCCAGTGAGAATCCAGCATGAATTCCAAAAGAACAAGTCTTATTAAACAAATCAATTTTATTTCTGCTAGGGTTACTAGGTTGACAGATGAGGGGACTGCTGTTTACACCATGTGACTCCAGTGGCCTAAGACACTTGACAAAGTGATAGTGGTAAGCTACCCATAACCAATGAGCATTAAAAGATGGGGTTTCACCCCAAATTAATCATTCATTCTTCACTTCTTTGTGGATGTTTTCTAGAGGTAAATCTAAGCCACTACATCCACCTTTATAATAATTTCATCTTGCTGACTTTGGATCTGCTTTTTTAGCTTGGTATGTTCATTGTAACTTTTATTAGATTTCACTTCTGGCTTTATGTCATTTACATATCTGATAAGTAAGACTCCTCTTTCAGTGGAACACAAGGACTCATATGATCCCTTTTGGCTTATGAGTCTATCTGATGGACAAGATACTGATTGCCTTTGTTTTTTGTTGTTGTTTCTTGCAAGCTCTATGACTTTGGGAAAGTTATTGACTTCTCTAAGCTCAGTTTTCTCATCTGTAAAATAGAAATAATAGTACAACCTCAGAATTATTTTGGGGGAAAGTAATTAATTGACATAATATATGCATTCTTGGTATATTATAAGAATTTAGTAGATAGGATGGTTATTATTAGACAGGATATAAAGCTAGAGAAAAGTGCCTTCACATGAATCAGGATATAGAATCATAATAAAATAGTGAGAATTTATTATATCAGTTAATATTTTGGTGCTGTTAACTATTCAAAATATTCATAGGTTTCTAGGACAGTAAAAATATCTAGACTAGACATCTACCCCCAAGCTAATTCTAAAGAATTTTGTCTTCTACAAAGCAAACCATAAAAATGCCCATTACAGTCTTCCATTTCAGGTTCCAGGGAAATTATTTTATGGTTGTGACCTAATTTTTTCAATGTAAAATCTCTGTTCTACAGAAAGAACCTCCATCTATGGTTAGATCAATTGCCAAAATTATATCGTTTCCTGGAATATCTGGGGAATGAACCATACCATACATTACTATCATTCTTAAGTACATTGATGACCTTATTATTAATGTTATATATAACTTTTTGGTTTTCATTTGTTTCCTTGTGCATGGAATTAAGACTTTCAATTGAGGTCTTATAAACTTTTAAATAAACATATATATGAAAATTAATATTTTCTACATCTCAAATCTACATCTAGGTTCAAAGGCAAACATTGTGTTTGCATCAACCTAATAGGGGAAAAGAGAGTCAGAATGTATGTTTATAAGTTATATATTTCACCTACAATAACTAATTTTCACATTTATCAAAATGATGTATTCAAGTAGTGATTTGGTAGAAATACAAACATGCCTTGGACATAAAGATAAGAACTACAGATTATTGTGTCAGATCATAGCCAGGTGCATTCATTTTGCACCATCTCTGAGTTCTTTATATATTAGAGAACACTTAATCATTCAAACAAGGTTTTTGGCTTGGCTCACTCAGTTCTATAGCTTCCGTTTTCATCATCCTGTCTATTAGAGAAGGCATTTCAAGGCAGAAGTGCTTGCCCTGAGGCCAAGGAGGTTGTGTGGGCTCAGGAACCTGCATGTTCACTCTCAGTGAAAACACCTCAACTCTGAAGGAATTTATAATTAGTAACAGTTTGAAAGATCTCACTGTAAGTGGGAAGAAACAATTTAGGGATTAGGCTGGGTATGTGTAAGAAATGAGGAGGTGATGAAAGAAGTTTGGTGCCAAATTCTGTTATAGGTGCCTAGTATAGTATTTCTTATATATAGGAAAATTTCTCCTCTTTTTGGTTCTTCCTTTTCCAATGATGAAAGTGACCTATCCCTTTGGAATGAGAAGTTTCTGGAGAAGGATTGGCTTATGAGAAAAGCAGGTTTGGTGTGTGAGATCACATGCTGTGCCCAGTAAAGGTGGAGTTTACCCTAGCACTCCTTTATTACTTACGAAACCAATAGTTTCATGTGAAACCAATATACTTTGCCCTTTGTGGGGCCCTTCACCTTTCTGTCTATATTCAAGGGTGGATATAATATGATCCTTTAAGGATTAACTTCTATAAATTGCCATTGGCTTAAAAACCCAAGAGAATGATTATAATAAAATCTAAACTGTTGGTCATTATGTTAGGCCAGTAGTTCCCAGCTAGGGACAATTTTACCTCCCAGGGGATATTTGTTAATTCCTGGAGACATTTTTTATTGTTACAAATTGAGGGGAGGGGTAGTGTTACTGGCCTCTAGTGAGTAGAGTCCAAGGATGCTACTAAATATTATACATTGCACAGGATAGCCCTCTACAATCAAGATATATCTAGCCCCAAATAACGATAGTGCTGAGTTTGATAACCTTGTATTAAAAAGGAATGTTTGGGGGAGGGATGGTGGGCTGTTTCTGTGCACATTTTCTTATAACAAACTGATAGAGCAGCATATAACATGAACTCTTTTCCTGAAGATGTTCAGTCTCCTGGGGAAGCAGGCTAATAAGTAAATCAATGTAGTATAGGCTTTGGTAGAGTTATGCAGAAGGAACATTCACTGAGGGAAGAATACCTAACTTCGACTGAGAAATTAAAGGAGGCCTATTATTAATTGATATTTATATGATAAAATGTAATATAACTTTTAGCTACATTAGTTTTCACTTGCAAGTAGCAGAAAGATCTGTCAATAAAAGTGATCAGCAAAACTGGAAGGTCAAGAGACAAAGTGAACTTCAGCGTTGGTTTGTTTCAGCTGCTCAGTGACATCACCAAGGAAGGACCCGATATAATCCTTCCTCTCCTCTGCCTTCCAAAGACTCAAGCTTCAGTTTAAGACTCATTCATCTTCAGGTTCATAAGACGGCTACACACTACACATCAATTGCAGGAGAGGAGGAAAGAATGTCAATTTCAAGACCCCCTCGAAAGAGTCAGGAAATATTTTTCACATAAACCTCATCTTATCTCTCACTGTCTGTAACTGGTTCTTCTGAATGAAGAACTGTAACCAGGATATAAAATCATGCTTTTTAGCTAGGGTTGAGCCAAGCTTAATCTATATCACTAGGGAAGTGTGGATATTTAAACAGAAAGAGGAATAGCTACAGAAAGAAACAAAACAGATGGTAGCAAGGCAAACGCAATGGCCATTATATGTAGGAAGCACATTCAAGGCAGAAAAAATAGCTCAGATAAAGACATAAAGAAAGAGCACAGAATGTTCAAACCAAATCTCTAAAGCGGTTGATATGGTTGGAATCCAGGAGATGTGGTGAGAAGTAGTAACAAATGGAGTTGGAAAGAAAGGCAGGGGCCAGGTCATAAAAGCATCTAAATGCCATGAGAAGGATATTATTCTGTAGCCAATTCTGAACCATTACAGAGTTTTGACAATTGTCTATGATAGGATTGAGAAGAATGGAAAGGAGGAAGTTGAAACTGGGAGCAGAGAACTCTAATTTTGGACAACTGATGTAATGCATCTGAATTTTATCTGAGAAATGATAACAATTATACCTTCTTTTTCTAAGCACTAAATGAGACAAAATATGGAAAATGCTTAACACACAGCAGGTAATCAAACGTTAGTTATCATTTGTTCACATACTTGGAAACGCTAGTTTTGTGTTTCATCTGCACCACTACCACTTACTGTGGGAACTTGGTCAAATTAATTACCTTGAATAAGAGTCCATTTTCTCTCTACTCCACATCACATGATTATTATGAAGATTACATGGGATTATATTTATAAACATCACAGTGTAACTGAATGAGACTATAATTCCACAAGTCACTATAATAGATAATTTATAATAGAGGAAATACAGAGAGGTGGGAAGGGTGATGATCTATCTTAGAGGAAGAATAGAATGGATATAGAGAGTATGGGTAAGGGAGAAATCAATTATGACTCAGAGTTTTTGATGTGAGCTATTGGGTATATTGTAATTTCATTTTCTGAGATAGGGAAGCTTTGAGCTGTAGGTGAGAACCAGGTTTCATTTCATTTCATGTTTTGAACATTTTAAATTGGAAATGTTGGTAAGATATACAGGTTGAGATGTCAGGGAGGAAACTGGATATGTAAGTCTGGCACTTAGTGGAGAAGTCTCTCTGGAAATATAGATATGGGAATTGACAGCACACCTGTAGAAGCTACACCATGGGGATTATGAGATAAACTAGAAAGAGCAGAGAAAGAGAAGACATCAGGAAGAGTGTAAGATCTGAAGGAATCTATCATTTAGGGGTTTAGTAAGGGAGAAGGAATCAGCAAAGGAGACTGTGAAGGAGAGAAGCCAACTATTTAAGAGTCAGGAGCATGTAAATTTCAGAGAAGAAAGGAGTGATCAGCTGCATCAAACTCCAATTCAAACTCCTCTAGTATCCTTAAAAAAAGTAGTTTCAGTGAACTTCCGGGAGTGGAATCCAGATAGAAGTGGGCTGATAAGTGGGTGGTAAATGAAGAACTGGAGGAAATACAATTCTTTTTTTAAAAATATACATTAGTGAGGGAAGAAATTATCTCTTATTTTTTAAACATTTTGACAGCAAAGGGAAGCTCCCAAGAAGAGCTGAAAAATGAGGTAGGATATAAAATAGAATGTAAGTAAGGGGAGGATTTTTGTTGTTGCTTTAGGATAAGAATTCTACAACATATTTGCCTATTGATGGAAATAATACAGCTGGAGGGAAAGGGGCTCACTGAGCGGGTAAACCTTGAGCAGATGTGAGTTCTCAGGCCAGGGTACAAGTGGGGAGATTAGCTTTTGAGATGGGGATGGATGCATCCTCCTTTCTAAGAGGAGGGAAGAAGGAAAAGATGGTGCAAGCACAGGAGGGCTTACACCTTGAGAGGGGAGTACAGGCCTGGTCACCTCAGTATGGGTTTTTCTTCATTAACCTTGCTTGGCACTTTGGGCTTTTTCAAATTGAACTTTTGTGGGTTGGTTTGTTTTTCAGAGCAGTTTGGGTTTACAATAAAATTAAGAGGAAGGTACAGAGATTATCCTGCCCACACATATGTAGAGCCTCACCCATTATCAACATCATTCACCAGAATTGTATAGTTTTACCGAGAATGATCTACATGGACACATCATAATCACCCAATGTATTCAGTTTACCTTAGGGTTCACTATTAGTGCTGTATATTCTATGGGTTTGGACATATATCCATCATTTATTTCCATTTCCCTAGGACGTGGATCAAAAAGGATCTTGCTGTGATTTATGTCAAAGAGTGTTCTGCCTATGTTTTCCTCTAAGAGTTTTATAGTGTCTGGCCTTACATTTAGGTCTTTAATCAATTTGGGAGTGTTTGGGAGTGTTCCTCCCTCTGCTATATTTTGGAAGAGTTTGAGAAGGATAGGTGTTAGCTCTTCTCTAAATGTTTGAGAGAATTCGCCTGTGAAGCTGTCTGGTCCTGGGCTTTTGTTTGTTGGAAGATTTTAAATCACAGTTTCAATTTCAGTGCTTGTGATTGGTCTGTTCATATTTTCTATTTCTTCCTGGTTCAGTCTCAGAAGGCTGTGCATTTCTAAGAATTTGTCCATTTCTTCCAGGTTGTCCATTTTATTGGCATAGAGTTGCTTGTAGTAGTCTCTTAGGATGCTTTATTTTAAAGTGTATTTTGCCTGATAAGAAAATTGCTACTCCAGCTTTCTTTTGATTTCCATTTGCATGGAATATCTTTTTCCATCCCCTCACTTTCAGTCTGTTTGTGTCCCTAGGTCTGAAGTGGGTCTCTTGTAGACAGCATATATACGGGTCTTGTTTCTGTATCCATTCAGCCAACCTATGTCTTTTGGTTGGAGCATTTAATCTATTTATATTTAAGGTAATTATTGATATGTATATTCCTTTTACCATTTTCTTAATTGTTTTGGGTTTATTATTGTAGGTCTTTTCCTTCTCTTGTGTTTCGTGCCTAGAGAAGTTCCTTTAGCATTTGTTGTAGAGCTGGTTTGGTGGTGCTGAATTCTCTTAGTTTTTGCTTGTCTGTAACGGTTTTAATTTCTCCATCATATCTGAATGAGATCCTTGCTGTGTAATCTTTTTCTCCCTCATTATGTTAAATATGTCCTGCCACTCCCTTCTGACTTGCAGAGTTTCTGCTGAAAGATCAGCTGTTATCCTTATGGGGACTCACTTATGTGTTATTTGTTGTTTTTCCCTTGCTTCTTTTAATATTTGTTCTTTGTATTTAATTTTTGATAGTTTGATTACTATGTGTTGCCATGTTTCTCCTTGGATTTATTCTGTATGGGAATCTCTGTGCTTCCTGGACTCAATTATTTCCTTTCCCATATTAGGGAAGTTTTCAACTATAATCTGTTCACATATTTTCTCAGTCCCTTTCTTTTTCTCTTCTTCTTCTGGGACCCCTATAATTCGAATATTGGTGCATTTAATGTTGTCCCACAGGTCTCTGAGACTGTCTTCAATTCTTTTCATTCTTTTTTCTTTATTCTGCTCTGCAGTAGTTATTTCCACTATTTTATCTTCCAGGTCACTTATCCGTTCTTCTGCCTCAGTTATTCTGCCATTGATCCCTTCTAGAGAATTTTTAATTTCATTTATTGTGTTGTTCATCACTGTTTGCTCTTTAGTTCTTCTAGGTCCTTGTTGAACCTTTCTTGTATTTTCTTCATTCTATTTCCAAGACTTTGGATCATATTTACTATCATTATTCTGAGTTCTTTTTCAGGTAGACTGCCTATTTCCTCTTCATTTGTTAGGTCTGGTGGGTTTTTGCATTGCTCCTTCATCTGCTGTGTGTTTCTCTGTTTTCTCATTTTGCTTAGCTTACTGTGTTTGGGGTCTCCTTTTCACAGGCTGCAGATTCGTAGTTCCCGTTGTTTTTGGTGTCTGTTCCCAGTGGCTAAGGTTGGTTCAGTGGGTTGTGTAGGCTTCCTGGTGGAGGGGACTGTTGTCTGTGTTCTGGTGGATGAGGCTGGATCTTGTCTTTCTGGTGGGCAGGTCCACGTCTGGTGGTGTGTTTTGGGGTGTCTGTGGCCTTACTATGATTTTAGGCAGCCTCTCTGCTAATGGATGGGGTTGTGTTCCTGTCTTGCTAGTTGTTTGGCATAGGGTGTCCAGCACTGTGCCTTGCTGGTCGTTGAGTGGAGCTGGGTGCTGGTGTTGAGATGGAGATCTCTGGGAGATTTTTGCCGTTTGATATTATGTGGAGCTGGGAGGTCTCTTGTGGACCAGTGTCCTGAAGTTGGCTCTCCCACCTCAGTGGCACAGCCCTGACGCCTGGCTGGAGCACCAAGAGCCTGTCCTCCACACAGTTAAGAACAAAAGGGAGGAAAGAAAGAAAGAAGATAAAATAAAATAAAGTAAAATAAAATTATTAAAATAAAAAATAATTATTAAGAAAAAAGATTTTTAAGTAATAAAAAAATAATAAAAACAGACAGAGAGAACCCTAGGACAAATGGTAAAAGCAAAGCTATACAGACAAAATCACACATAGAAGCATACAGATACACACTCACAAAAAGAGAAAAAGGGGGAAAAAAATATATCGTTGCTCCCGCAGTCCACCTCCTCAATTTGGGATGACTCGTTGTCTATTCATGTATTCCACAGATGCAGGGTACATCAAGTTGATTGTGGAGCTTTAATCCGCTGCTCCTGAGGCTGTTGGGAGAGATTTCCCTTTCTCTTCTTGGTTCTCACAGCTCCCAGGGCGCAGCTTTGGATTTGGCCCTGCCTCTGTGTGTAGGTTGCCTGAGGGCGTCTGTTCTTCGCTCAGACAGGACGGGGTTAAAGGAGCCGCTGATTCGGGGGCTCTGGCTCACTCAGGCCGGGGGTGGGAGGGGCACGGAGTGCGGGGCGGGCCTGCGGCGGCAGAGGCCGGCATGACGTTGCACCAGCCTGAGGCGCGCTGTGTGTTCTCCCCGGGAAGTTGTCCCTGGATCCAGGGAACCTGGCAGTGGTGGGCTGCACAGGCTCCCGGGAAGGGAGGTGTGACAGTGACCTGTGCTCGCACACAGGCTTAGCGTCCCAGGCCCGTCTCTGGAGTCTGCACTGATAGCCGCGGCTCGGGCCCGTCTCTGGAGCTCCTTTAGGTGGCGCTGTTAATCCTCTCTCCTCGCGCACCGGGAAACAAACAGGCAAGAAGAAGTCTCTTGCCTCTTCGGCAGCTCCAGACTTTTTCCCGGATTCCCTCCTGGCTAGCTGTGGCGCACTAGCCCCCTTCAGGCTGTGTTCACGCCGCCAACCCCAGTCCTCTCCCGGCGCTCCGACCGAAGCCCGAGCCTCCACTCCCAGCCCCGCCCGCCCCGGCGGGTGAGCAGACAAGCCTCTGGGGCAGGTGAGTGCTGGTCCGCACGAATCCTCTGTGTGGGAATCTCCCCGCTTTGCCCTCCGCATCCCTGTTGCTGTGCTCTCCTCCGCGGCTCCGAAGCTCCCCCCCTCCGCCACCCGCAGTTCCCGCCCGCGAAGGGGCTTCTAGTATGTGGAAAGCTTTCCTCTTTCACAGCTCCCTCCCTGTTATTTCTTTTGCCCTACCCAGGTACATGGGGAGTTTCTTGCCTTTTGGGAAGTCTGAGGTCTTCTGCCAGCGTTCAGTAGGTGTTCTGTAGGAGTTGTTCCACGTGTAGATGTATTTCTGGTGTATCTGTGGGGAGGAAGGTGATCTCTGCGTCTTACTCTTCCGCCATCTTGAAGCTCCTCCTAGTGTGGCTTTAAACTAAGTCTTGAAGTCAAGCAGCGTCAGTCTTCCAAATTTGCTCTTCTTCAATATTGTCGGCTATTCTGGGTCTTTTGTCTCTTCATATAAACTGTAGAATCAGTTTGTCAATATATGTATAAAATGTTTTGCTGAGATTTTTATTTGGATTGCACTGAATCTAAAGCACACTTGGGAAGTACTCACATCTTGACACTATTGAATATTGAGTCTTCCTATCCATAATTTTGGAATATTTCTCCACTTATTTAGTTCTCTGATTTCATTCATGAGAGTTTTTTGGTTTCCCTAATATAGACCTTGTACATTTTCGTTAGACATACTTAAGCATTACATTTGGGGGGATGCTACTGTAAATGGTATTGTATTTTTTAGTCTCATATTCTACTTGTTCATTGTTGGTATATAGGAAAGCAATAGACTTTCGTATATTAACCTGTATCCTGCAGCCTTGGAGATGAATTGGGCCTTTTATGTTTATCCTGTTTCTTAACTGTCCCACTATTTTCTTCATTATTTTGCTTTATATTCTGTAATATTTCCTTACCTTCCTGGTTAATAATTCGGTTTTTCAAGCCTATTAATTCTCTTAATTTGCCTTTCTGTTTAATTTTTAGTCAATATTTCAGTATCTAAAATCTGTTTATTTTTCTCTGATTGCTCCTTTAGTGTAATACTGTTTTTATTTCATGAATGCAATATTCTCTAATTTCTCTGAGTACAATGATTAAACATTCAACACTTTCCTTCTTTTATTTCTTACATGATCTTTTCCTTTTGAATTCACTGTTCTCTTAGTTGATCTTATCTTTCTCTTCACTTTGTTTTCTTCAAATGTCTAATGATCAGATTTATGAATAAAAGTCTATGTTGAGTGGAATTGCTGGATCATACAGCAGTTCTATTTTTAATTTTTTGAGAACATTCCATACTATTTTCCTTAGTGGCTGTACCAATTTACATCCCCATCAACGGTGCACAAAAGTCCCCTTTTCTCCACACCCTCGTCAGCACTTATTATTTCTTTTCTTTTCGATGATAGCCATTCTGACTGTGTGAGGTGATAGCTCATTGTGGTTTTTATTTGCATTTCCCTGATGATTAGTATGCTGAGTATCTTTTCATGTGTCTGTTGGTCAGCTGTATGTGTTCTTTGGGAAAATGCCTATTCAGATCCTCTGTCCATTTTGTAACTGGGTGATTTGCCTTTTTGGTATTGAGTTGTGTGAATTCTTTATATATTTTGGATATTAGCCCCTTATTGAACATGTCATTTGCAAATATTTTCTCCCATTCAGTAGGTTGCCATTTCATTACATTGATGGTTTCTGTTGCTGTGCAAGAGCTTTTACATTTGAGTCGGTCCCACTTGTTTATTTTTGCCTTTGTTTTCCTTGCCTGAGGAGGCAAATCCAAAAAAATATTGCTAAGACCAATGTCAAAGAGCATACTGCCTATGTTTTCCTCTAGGAGTTTTATGGTTTCAGGTCTTATATTTAGGACTTTAAACTATTTTGAGTTTACTTTTGTATATCGTGTGAGGGAATGTTCTAGTTTCATTCTTTTTCCTGTAGGTGTCCAGTTTTGCCAAAACCACTTATTGAAAAGACTGTCTTTTCCTCACTGTATATTCTTGACTCATTCACTTATATGTGGAATCTAAAAAATAAAATAAATGAGCAAATATAACAACACAGAAACAGACTCAGAGATACAGAGAACAAACTAGTGACTACCAGAGGAGAGAGGGGTGGGTGAGGGGCAAAATAGGTGAAGGAGATTAAGTGGTAGAACTTCTATGTATAGCATAAATAAATTATGAGGATGTAATGCATAATAAATAAGTTATGAGGGAATATAGTCAATATTTTATAACTTTGTATAGAGTATAAGCTATAAGAACAGCAAATTATTATATTGTATCTGAAACTAATATAATATTATAAGTCAACTATACTTCAATTTTTAAAAAGGTCTATGTTTATTAATACAAGTAACTGGCTTGGGTAAGTTTTTCTGCAGTTGTGTAGCACTGTTAGAATGAAAAGCCTCTTTTCAAACATAAGTCAGATTGTGGCCCTGAGTAAGTAGTCAGGTCCTATAGAGAGGAAGCTTTCTCTTTATGGCATGTAACTATCTTAACAGCCTAATTCTGACAAATTCTTACTAGGATATACTCAGTCTTATTCTCTCTTCCTTTCTCTCTCTCTCTCTCTCTCTCAGTCTGATTATCACAGGCAGGACTGTTGCATAATGTGAAGGAGAGGGAATTACCAGATCAAACTCAGGTTCTGGAATGAGCAATGGTCTCATTTTCATACTGTTTGTTGTATAAATGAGAAAAGATAAGGCAATTTTTTCCTTCACTAGTGATTTTCAAGAAATGATGGTAAAACTTCCTAATATAATTTTTATGATAACTGTATCTTCTTATAACCTTTTTTTGTTTATATTCCATTTTACCTAGAGGAAACAGAATTTTGTTAATGCTTGTTTTTTTTTCATCTTTCCTTGTATATAACTGTATTTTCACCTACTACCCTTACCCAGACTAAACTATGTGACATTGCTAAGTTTGTACATGTGTGAGGGATTTAGTTCATCTATTTCCAATAAAATCTGCCTGTCACTTAGTCTAAAATTTACTAAAGGCATGGATAAGAACAGCAAACCCAGATTAGACACATGGTTTTCTTTTCTCTTCATTCTTTTTCTTTTTTTTCTGGCTATGTGGGATCTTAGTTCCCCAACCAGGGATTGAACCCATGTTCCCTGCATTGGAAGGGCAGAGGCTTAACCACTGGACCACCAGGGAAGTCTCTAGACTTCCAAGTCCCATGGTTTTACTCATTGGTTCTATCACTCCCCAGCTGAAAGGATATTACATTGTAATTTTGTATAGAAAATGTCTTTTAATTTGAATTGGATATGACCCTTATTGCTAATAAATCCGGTATTACATTATAATAAGTTTCTGCAGCATTCTATTTCTAATTCTGTCCTTTCTGGCTCAATGAAAATAAGATCTAATATCTCTTTTAACTGTTGTTTCTGTTTAGAAAATGGTCCTCATTATCTGGGGATTATAGGAGCTAGGTAAGATTTCAAAAATTAAGGAAATGATTATCAAAAGCATTACTGTGCTGGTAGTTCTTGCAAATATTGTTGGTTATTTTTATATAATAACACCCTTTTTGTAGAGCATTTTATCTGTTTTTGTACCAGAAACATCTATATATCTTTCCTCAGAAATTCTATTAATAAACATGTTCTTGAGCATCGGTCTAGCACTTTGGAAGAAATTTTTTATAATTTTTAAGTGAATTTTCTGCTTTACTCTAACCTAATTTACATGGAATGTAAATGGGGCATCACTGTTTTACAGCTATGAAAACAGTCAGAGAGTTACCCTGAAAGAAATTGATGTTCTTAGAAGAGAACCAGGTAAGTCCTCTGGATCCAAGCGACATTCATCTAGAACAGAAAGCCAGGGAGACCAGGGCTGAGTCTTCACTCCATTTCTCACTGTGTGATCTTGCATAGCTCATTTAAACTCGCTGAACCTAAATTACTATATTGTCTGTAAAGCAAAAATCATAATATGTGTCTTTGACAGTAATTGTAAGTATTTGCAATAAATCACTAACCTGGTAACTTCAAAATAAAATAGTAACTATTACAACTACTACTACTATAACTACTACCACCACCACTACTACAATGCTGCTGCTATTACTATTACTGTTATTATTACTACTACTACTAACACTACTACTACTATGACTACTACTACCACTACTACTACTACTAATCCTAATTCTCCTTCTATTTATTGGCAGTTTCAGATACTTTGGTTAAAATGTATACCAAAGGACTTTTAATGTTGATGATAATCATAAACATATTTCTGGACACACTTATCCATGACAAAGACTTGCAATTTGGCTTCTTTCTTTCTTTTTATTGAAGTATAGTTGATTTATATATATTTTTTCTTTTCCATTATAGATTATTACAAGATATTGAATATAGTTCCTTGTGTGATACAGTAGGACCTTGCTGTTTATCTATTTTATGTATAGCAGTTTGTATCTACTAATTCAAACTCCTAATCTCCCCTCTTCCTGGCCCTCCCCACCCCACTATCCCCTTTGGTAACCATAAGTTTGCCTTCTATGTCTGTGAGTCTGTTTATATTTTGTAAATAATTTGTGTCATATTTTAGATTCCACACGTAAGTGATATCACACAGTATTTATCTTTCTCTGTCTGACTTACTTCACTTAGTACGATAATCTGTTGGTTCATCCATGTTGCTGCAGATGGCATTATTTCATTCTTTTTTATGGCTGAGTAATATTCCATTCTATAAATATATCACATCTTCTTTACCCATTCATCTGTTGAGGACATTTAGGTTGCTTCCTTGTCTTGACTATTGTAAGTAGTGCTGCAATGAACATTGGGGTTCATGTATCTTTTCAAATTAGAGTTTTCTCCAGATATATGCCCAGGAGTGGGATTGCTGGATCATATGGTAACTCTATTTTCAGTTTTTTTCCCTGAAAATAGAATTAAAAAAAAAATTTTTTTTTTTATACTTAAAAAAAAGCCCTTGTGTCGAGGGCTGACTTTCAATAGATCGCAGCTAGGGAGCTTCCCTGCTACATACGAAACCCTGACCCAGAAGCAAGTCATCTACGAATGGTTTAGCACCAGGTTCCCCAAGAACACGTGATGCATGACGGGTACGGAGGTGGCCGCCTTCCCAGCCACGCCCCTCAGTTTTTTAAGGACGCTCCATACTGTTTTCCGTAGTGGCTGCACCAATTTACATTCCCATCAACTGTGTATGAGGGCTTCCTTTTCTCCATACCCTCTTCAGCATTTATTGTTTGCAGGCTTTTTAATGATGGCCAGTCTGACTGGTGTGAGGTGATACCTCATTGTAGTTTTGATTTGTATTTCTCTGATAATTAACGATGTCAAGAATCTTTCCTTGAGGACGTGGGGAGTGGGAAGGGTAAGATGGGACAAAGTGAGAGAGTGGCATAGACATATATAAACTACCAAATGTAAAATAGATAGCTAGTGGGAAGCAGCCACATAGCATAGGGAGATCAGCTCGGTGCTTTGTGACCACCTAGAGGGGTGGGATAGGGAGGGTGGGAGGGAGACACAAGAGGGAGGGGATATGGGGATATATGTACACATATAGCTGACTCACTTTGTTATAAAGCAGCAACTAACACACCATTGTAAAGCAATTATACTCCAATAAAGATGTTAAAAAAAAAAGAGAGAGAAAAAATGAATTTCATGAGCCTATTGGCCATTTGTATGTCTTCTTTGGAGAAATGTCTATTTAGGTCTTCTACTCATTTTTTGATTGGGTTTTTTTTTGGTTGTTATTGAGTTGTATGAGCTGTTTATATATTTTGGAAATTAACCCCTTGTAGGTTGCATCATTTGCAAATATTGTTTCCTAGTCTGTACGTTGTCTTTTCATTTTGTTTATGGTTTCCTTTGCTGTGCAAAAGCTTATAAGTGTGATTAGGTCTCATTTGTTTATTTTTGCTTTTATTTCTATTGCCTTGGGAAATGACCTAAGAAAATATTGCTATGATTTATTTCAGAGAATGTTTTGCCTATGTTCTCTTCTAGGAGTTTTATGGTATCCTGTCTTATATTTAAGTCTTTAAGCAATTTGGCTTCTTTCTAATTGATGTGATAAACTGTGGGTAAAAAGCTAAAATAACTTATTTTTGCAGCTAAAACCATTTTAAAAGCAATAGGTGGGGCTTCCCTGGTGGCGCAGTGGTTGAGAGTCCGCCTGCTGATGCAGGGGACACGGGTTCGTGCCCTGGTCCGGGAGGATCCCACATGCCGTGGAGCGGCTGGGCCCGTGAGCCATGGCCGCTGGGCCTGCACGTCCAGAGCCTGTGCTCCACAACGGGAGAGGCCACAACAGTGAGAGGCCCGCGTACCGCAAAAAAAAAAAAAAAAAAGCAGTAGGTGAATTGTATTTGTACTTTCCCATTCCCCACAATTATACCCTAATGACATATAATACAGTATGAAGCATGGGTCTTTGTTCTTTTAAATGAGGCTCTGGTTCAAATACTTCAAGTAAGAGAGCACTGAAAAACCAGTGCTATTTCTTATTATCTTTTAGTATTTATATATCACTGTTTGGAGTTAGTGCTGGTTGCCTAGTAAATGACATGGCCCTTTAATGTAAATACATAAAATATGACTAATAAACTGACTAGGCTCTAGCGAAATCCTAGGTAGTAGCTTGAACTAGTGAAAAATTTTCCTTCCCAAGATTCGTAACAGTTCTTATTCAAGCAATGAGTATTTCATTTATTGTCCCTCCTATTTGGGAGGTTTTCCTCTATACCTAGTTACTTCTATTTCTCTTTCAGATCTCAGCTCAGATGTTACATTTTGGGGGAAGGCTTTCCTGACCCTCTTTAGGCTAAGTCAAGTCCCTTGTTAGTCCTTCTCATAGTACTGCTAGTGCTGAGTGTCTTTCCTAAGACACTCCGTAACTGTTTATTCGTATGATTACTTGATTGATACCTGTCTCACCACTAGAACGAAGGCTCCATCAGGGTAGAGATCACTTTTCTTGGCAAATAGTACATGATAAATAATATTTATTAAATATATAAATGGCATTTGACCTTTAGACTAAAGCCAGATAACTCTAATAAAAACTCCAGCATTATTTTTTTTCTCTCCAGAAAGATCTTTTTACTTATGGCAGTTATTTATTTTTAAAATGTGTCCCATTACATTAGGGTACATGGGACCAATCCTTGGCAAGCAGAAATATAGGACTTCTCTGTTGGCTGGGAATTGCACTTTGAATTCAGAATCAATCAATAACTTTTGGTATTATTACCAAAAATATAATGTTAAGTGAAAATAATTGGGTTGAAAAACTTCATATCCTATAAAATTTCAGTTTTGTCAAATATACATCACAATGATTAAGAAAGACTGGAAAGTAATGGTATTATGGTGATTATTATTTTCTTCTTTGTACCTTTCTGTAATTGCCAAATTCACTAAAATTAGCATCTAGTGAACTTTTAATCAGATATAAAATAATAAATATGATTACCCTCTAGTTCAGAAAGCCTTCCTTAGTTCATCTCAAAACAATAAAAATGAATTAACTTCTTAAAACTTCTTACCTCTTTACCCCATAACCACTTCCTCCACCTAGATTGTTCTTTATTCATGATCTATAAAATTAATCATTTCGAAAGGTAAACCCTTAATTTTCCAAATGATATCCTTTAAAATAATAGCTATATTTAACTTAATAACAAAGATCTACTCATGTCTTCAGCAATGACCTAGAATATAGAAGACAAATGTTAGATTTTGTGATTGGAAAAAAATCTTTCACAAGATAATTCATAATCTCATAATCTAAGTGTTAATTGATGTCTTGAAGTACTCATGATTTTGTTTTATGATGTTATTCACTGAGTCTAACCAAGAAACTTCAATGGTTTGCCACTGCATTTACAATAAAATACAAACTCCTTGCAATAACCTGTGCTCTACATTCATCATCAGACTCATTTCACACCAGTCACCTTGCTCCTGATGCTGCAGTTACCCTGGAATCTCTTCTTTTCCTAGAATAAATTCAAACTCTTGCTTCTTGAGGTCTTAGCATTTGCTGTTTTTTATAAATGAAACCCTTTCACCCAGGCTTTTTCAAGTGGCTGGAGCTGTGTCTTAATTCAAACATCACGTCTCAGAGATATTGTATGCTACTATATTATCCTATTTGTCTCTTCTTTAGGTCTTATCACAGTTTAGTTATCTTGCCTAAATTTGTTACTTGTTTAACTGCTTGGTCTCCCTAATAGAAAGTGAGCTCTGTGAGAAAAAGGGACTTGTCCCTCTTGTCACCTCCATTTCCACAGTGCCAAGAATATTGACTGATAGAGAGTAATTGACTGGTAGAGACCTAACAAATATTTGTTTTGTTTGAATGTAAAAATAAATGGAAATTGCTTTCCCATCCATTCTCCTACTCTCCGACACCCAGATTATAAAGAACCTGAATATAAAAAGTTGCTAGATTCAGACGCAGATGAAGTTTAAATAATTTCTGAAGTTTAGCCAAATTTTCACTTTCAAAAAGAATACAGCTTAATTAAAGTTCTCATAAAATAAATACAGGAGACAGATAAAATCTAGCCATTTCAGTGTATTTCTAAATGCATTAGGAAGGAAGTCATAGGATTCCATAGGAATCCTTATACTTATTCTGAAATAGTTTTTGTAATTAATTCTATACTTTCTTATTCTAGAGCCATATGTATAGATTACAGCAAAAAATTGCCTTTTTTTCTTATTGATTGCAAATATATTTGTATTTAGAAAGACTTCCCTGCCTCCTACCCATGGGTTTCTCTGTTTTACAGTATTTACATGGGCATGATTTACACCTATGCTGATAATTTACTTGTGACTTCTGTTTGGATACATCCTTCATTTATTTGTTCATGGGATTTTTCCATCACAATGGAAGCATTTGGGATTTTCCGAGTTTTAATCTTCAAATATTTCCCTTTAAATTTCTCATAATTACATAATTACATTGTGGGATGGCCCCATGACCCTTTTTTAAATGGCACAGAAAACTCCTGGCAGGGCGTGTTTTCAGGGTCACTAAGATCCTTCTCTGTGTTCGGTGACTCACAAGTAACATTTTAGACCCAAACACCAGTAAAGCAAAAACTACTCAGCCTAACTATAAAATTGTCTTGCAGCTGTAGCTGCCTTGGAAAAATTCCATCTTCCTCCTTATGCAAAATACATTAATTCTTAGTTTCCTATGACACTATAGGCTTTGTGTCAACATGCTTTACAATATGATGACTTAATATATGTTGAAATACAATGTATGCCTAACTCTTTAACAGATGTCACCTTCCAGGGTAACTAATTTTTAAAAAAAGTTTTTACAAATAAAGCTTTATGGGGAGGGTGAAGGGTTGGAAAGTCCAATCAAAATTAGGAGTTTAATGAGAAATTCAGAACTTAGTGGATGATTCTGTTGCCCCTGACTTTCCCTATAAAAATAATTTATGCCATAGTTTTTTCTATATCTTAGAAGAATTACACGTAATAATGGTTAAATAAACTTCCAAAGTTTGGACAATAAATTCTTTGTCCAAAACAAAAATAAACTTAACAATCTTACAAACAATACACCTAGATACATTTTTAACCCTTAAGCCTGAAAACTGACTTAATATTCTTTTGCTAAATTGGACCAGATTTCTCCAAAATCCTAGTTTCTTTATAATAAAACAAGGATAATAAATTATGCAGAACTTTATATGACGTAGGATTTGTACAGTCTGACAAAGGGTTGATTAAAGGTGATGACAATGACCTTGCCCCTGAGTGAACACACTCAGCTTCTCTTAGCTTCCCTGGCTTGCTCTAGACTCTTGGAAATTGTCTAAGGAAACCAAGCCCTTACCCCTCCTGAGTTTGGGGAATATCCAGGGACTTAAGAGCATAAAAGGGCTTGCAGCTCAACTGAAATAATCATAATGATAACATAAAATGGTAGCTAGAAAAACAATAATTTCAAAAATCATTAAAAAGGAATAAGTTTAGAATGTGAACAATTTCCTGGAGTTTATAGAGAATTATTTTTCCAGAGTCCTTAGAACATAAATATGTATTGTGACTGTCCAGTAGAGGGCTGTAGTACACTGATTTTTCAAAATGTCATTGATGATGGAACAATTTTGCCCTGGGACATTTGATTGGATTAGTGTTTCAAAGAATTCCCTTCAGTGAATTCTGCTCTGCTGTCAATTTTTGCTTATTCAGGTACTGATTGGCTAACTTTTAAGATATCCTATCTCTTTTACCATCATCTATTTTATATTGCTAATCATGACAAGTCATTTCAACTAAATCATAGGTGAAAAGATAAAACCTAAAGCAGTTTATTTTGCTAATTACTTGTAGCTCTAGCTTTTGATTTGTTTGATTTTCTTTTGGTTTTGGCCACGGTTGTCAGATTTTAGGTAGCCACCTGACCCAAGTTGGGTCAAAAAGAATATGGTATTAGACTGTCAGAAAAAGGGAAAACAGTTACTCACTAAATGACTAAACTTCAACCTTAGACTCTGTTGGCAGTTTTGTTTTCTGTCACATGCGCTTGGAAACAAGAAAAGTAAAGGGGGAAAACAGGGAGTAAAGGTGAGAAAGAGAGAGAGAAAAGAAGGGGGGGAGGAGGGAGGAGAGGAGAAGAGAAGGAGACCAGTGAAGTTTCACAGAGATAAGCAAAGACGAAAGTTGAGAGAGACCCTGACTGAGTTAAATTCCCATTTCAGTTGTGCCTGAGTCAGCCATAGCCTGTCCCTATGTTCAGTAAGAAAACTAATTCCTTATAATACAGTCCCCTTTTTGCTTAATCAGTCAGAGTCAGTTTCCGTCACTTATAACCAAAAGAATTGTCATTACTTCATCTAAGCATAAACAATTCAATTATTGAGTATTACATCTAATTTATGCCAATCTAACATTACAATCATGGTATCCTTAGATTTTATTTTTTAAACTGGCACTTAATATTTAAATCCAGATCCTTTTAATAGGCACAGTTTATAGAAAACCCTAAATAAGCTATTATTTTGAGAAAACCAATATGTTTAATCAATTAACAAAAATATTGAGTATATACTTTTATTTTAAAATTTCATCTTCAGTTTAGTCTGCTTTTGCCATCTTGTTTTTATCCTTTCCCAGGTGTGTGCCAGACAATAAGAACAAGATGCTGTTACATTCTAGACAAAGATAATGAAATAATGTGTAGGCCTGATTTGCTGCAAAATGTAGTATAAATCATGGACAGCATGGACTTTGTGAAGCACATTGGCAGAGACTATAAAATGGAATTTGAATAGAAAGTTGAATAAGGATATGTAATAGAAAAAAGGAAGAAGGCATTCCAGGATAGTTACCAACATGAAGAAAGGTGAATAGTATATTCAGGAAATGGTGGATGGACTCTTTTGACTAGAATGTAAGAAACTTGAATGATATGAAGGTGGAAATACTGGTTGGAAACACTGTAAACGATCATGAGCAACTGAAATTAGTGAAGGTTTTTAACCAATAGAGGGACCCAAATTGATATGTGTTTAGAAAGACAACTTTAGGGTTACTGTGAAGGATGTCTGTGAATGGGAGATGCTGGCCAAAAAGTATTATTGTTGATTATTTAAGACATGATGAGTGACCAAACTAAGGCAATAACAGTGGAATTCACAAGAAGGATTGTATTTCAGAGGCATTTTGGGGGTATAATCACCATTGTGTAATAACTGATGAGAGTCTGATGTTGGGAGCAAAAGAAAGAAAAGTTGAAGCTGTCTGAGGTCTTTAAACAGGGAAGTACGTGGATGGCAATATTATCAGAAACAAAATACAGAACTGAATGAATAAGGAAACAGAAGCTGGTTTTGAAAATGTAAGACAGAAGCTTTGGAACAACCCAGTTTTACATATACAATAAGCAGTTAGAGATATAGTAATAAATGTCCTTCTTGTTATAAATATGATCAGGACCAGAACTAGAGACATGGAAATCATCACTTGCATCCGAGGAACAAAACAGAAAGAAAACCATGAGAGAATGGCTTTGGCAAAGACAAGGGAAAACAAAGTTTCAGTGAGATGGTGCCAAGTATACAACACTGAGGTCAAACAAGATGAAAACTGAAAAGACCCAGTGAATCAGACAATAAGGGCTCTTCAGTATGGTCTGCAAGAGTGTAATCAGAAAGTAGACACCCTATACTGGCATTTGGGCATCCTGTAGGGAATTTTCCCTTTTCTGTGAAGCAAAAAATATCTTTGTTAGTGGAACCTTTCTTCTGGGCTCCCCATAGGTTTCAGACATATTTGGGTTGTCTGTAGGACTGGGTTGGAAAAACCCAAAAGAGTCTATTTGCATAAGTGACTGAGGGACCACCAGGAACAGAACTCATTCTAAGAGAATGTGAGTCAGTCCCAAGTCAAAGGATCAGTGTCATAATGGAAGGGCAATTCTGAGTAAAGCTGAGGATGTGCTGCTGAGCTTGCCCCTTTATTTTACCCTTGTCCCCAGACACTTGTGCCAGAGCCCCAAAAGAGGAGATGATAAAAATCAATGTTTCTAAGAACTTGAGGGGACAAGGAAACACTTCCTTGTATCCTTCTGTTCCTATGCAACAGAGTGGAGGAAAGCTGTGGAATAAGGGACATTTCTCAACTTGCGGTTGATTTTGGAGCACATTGAGTTATGGACCAGACACAATACCTGGAAAAGAAGCAGGAGAGGATGTCACTCTGAGATGACACAACAGAAACCAAGGACTAGAGGAGGGAAAAGTCTTGTGTGTGTGCTAATTGTGAAGCACAAATATGATGAACTCAGATGCTTCCAAGCACAAATTGGGAGAAAATAGAGCCCCTCCACTTGTGGCTGAGAGACAGAGGCAGAGACGTGCTATTTCATTACTATTTTTATGGCCTTTTATCTTCTTTTAATCTGGAGAAATGTTCCATTTGCTCTATTTTAAAAATCTAGATATATAATTATCTTCACAGGACCAAGTTAAATAGAGAAAGAGAATCATGCCACTTCTCCTTCACCCAAATCAAGAGAGAATCATGATAGACAATTGATGCATTCTCTAGAAGTTCTAAAGAAATTACACTCTGGTTTAAAAAAAATTACTTTCTCATTGATGTACTTTATTTCAGTGTTGTACAGCTGGAAGTTTTATCTTCTCATGTAGGAAGTTCTTCAGTCCTTAGTGTTAAATCACGTTGTCCATTGGACATCTCCGTGGATAATGTTCTGGAAACAAATGTTCACTTCATGTTATTATGAAGTTCTTATGCGTCAGTAACTTGACAAGAGCGTTACACATACTGTCTTACTAATTCCTTCAACAACTCTGAAAAGAGAGCATTATTACCTCCATGTTAGGGATTGAGGATTAAAAAGTGAAACCTTATAACTAATAAGAACCTGCTGTATAAAATAAAATACAATTCAAAAAAAAGAAGTGAAACCTTACCCAGGGCCATGCAGTTAATAAATAGTAGAGCAGGAATTTAACCCAAGTTTGTATAACCATTGCTATACTGTAGTCAGACAAGTCATTAATAGTGTCTCAGGTATATCAGAATGTCAGTATTGCTACATTTTTCTTTTCCACTGTTCTGAGATACAATACTTGATCATTCTGATTTGTTGGAAGTATCAAATTCTCCACATCATTCAAGGATACTACTTGGGGGACACCTCCACCATTAAACTCTAACTGTGTCCCTTTCACTCTGCCCTGTTTCTTCATAGCCTGAAAGTCAGCCTGTAATAACTACTTCTAAGAATTATTCACTGGGAGCTTTTTCTGAAAAAATCCTGAACTGTGAATATCATTATGAGTTTTCTCATTTCCTCTCATGTTGCTTTTCAACAAGGTAGAGATGACATTATAATAATCAGTAGTTGCCGGGCTTTGGATAAAACTCATGGCTATCATACCGACACCACACACATGATACATTAAAATAATAGAACACATTTTTATTTCTGTAAAAAGGGAATTTTACTCTTCATAATATTCGATCACATCCCATATTATGTGGATCTAGCAAAGGTCAAAGATTTCAGAATAGCAAATTGTTAAACTTGATAGTAAAAACTACCCTTATTTACATGACTCAGTTGAGAAAATGTTTAGTATTACACCGTATCTTGAAGGTTAATAAACTGGGGCTGGGTTAGAGCAGGGGGAGGAGATAAATTCCAGAGTGAAGCAAGTAAACAGAGAAAGAAAGAATGACATGAGAAAGATTATCATCAGATTAGAAAATAATCTCTTTCCTTGCTTTCCAAGGAGGAAGGAGAATAGGGAATAAAGAGTGTATGAACAGCTGCAAAGAGTAATAACAAAGTAAGGCATGTAGGTAGTATCTCAGAAGTCCCATTGCCTTAATTTTGCACTAAATAGGAAAGGAAATCAAAAAATAAGGAAATAGAGAAATTTGGGGGGGGATCATGGTTTTATACCCCAACTTTATTGATAAAGATAATTTAATCTCACCAATTTCCTTATATTTTTTTAATGCTACTGGATTTCCTAGCATTAGTTACAGGATTTCCTGACTACTCTGAATATAATGAAAGCTGTGTGTTCTTAGCAGTTTTTAGATATGGCGAATATTTATTGGTTTGTGGCTGCCCAATATCTTGTTGGGATTTGCTTTTAGGGAATTAACATTTTCCCCCTTGGATATAATCTGATTGGACAGTCATCAGCTTTGCCCTCCCTAACCAAAGGTCGAGCACGTTTTGAACATTGAACTGTTTGTTGAGACTTCACTCTGTCTAGGCTGCATCCTAGGTGTCCAGATTTTTAGATTTTTAGCCTTAATTATGGTTAAGCATTTCACACAAATTCTGCCAATTAGATGCTATTACCTTGTAATTTGATCTTGAACAAGGTGACAAAGTATTGAACTTTATTCATTCCGTTAATGATGCTTTAATGCTCTAACCCAGAAAGTTTGTATATTTCCTACATTTTAGACCTCAAAGATTTGCTTTGGTTCCTGAGTTTGCCTTAGCCTTTCTTTAGGTTTCGTAACCTCCCACTGGCCTTCCAGTATTTTCCTACTGCTTAGTTTAAAAAACCTGCTAGGGACTTTCCTGGTTGTCCAGTGGCTAGACCTCTGCTCTCCCCATGTAGGGGGCCCGGGTTTGATCCCTGGTCGGGGAACTAGATCCCACAAGTCACAACTAAGAGTTCGCATGTCGCAGCTAAAGATTCCACATGCTGCAACTAAAGATTCCACATGCTGCAACGAAGATCCTGCACACAGCAACAAAGGTCCTGCATGTTGAAAATAAGACCCGGCGCAGCCAAGTAAATAAATATTAAAAAGAAAAAAACCCATTAATCAAGCATGGGACTTTTACCTTTTTCCTTATTATTACCCCAGAGGCTTGCATCCTCACTGTCCCTTCAGAGATGGTTTCTGTACTTAGCAACAAAGAACTTCAGCTGATACATACAGTAGACTTTCCAAATGTCATCAAAGGGAAGCTATCTATTTACTTATTCAACAAAAATATAATGAGTGCTTACTATGTACTAGAGACTATTAACAGATGTTTGGATGACGAACAAGCAAAACTTGGCTCTTCTCCTCAAAGAGTGTATAGTATTCCTGTATCATGGTAGCTAAGTAGTGTATTAACATTCTGGGAAGAATTAGAAACCAGGAATGTCAAAAAAGAACGATTGAGGAGTGGCAGAGAGGAAGCAAGACTCTAGGGGTATATTAAGAAAAGAGGATAAAGGTTGTGTAGCTAATTAGCAGTTTTTTTTTAAATAAAAGGAATTATGTATGTAGATTCTAACAAAAAATACGTATTTATATATCTAATTATTTCCCAGATATGCTCCAGCCTTGTTTGTGATAGCAATTCCTTAATTCAGGTTCTCATTACTAAATACCTTATTTATTAGCTTCGTCTACTCTAGTGATACCATTAATCTAGAACCACCCTTCTCTCCACTACTCCTAATCAACTTCCACACCATATTGCTTTCATCATTTTCTTTCTACTTTTTCTACTTTGCAAACTGTAATCAGTCCCCTGCCCAAGATTTTTCAACACTGTAATTCTTCATTGCTTTTCTTTTTTTTTTTAACATCTTTATTGGAGTATAATTGCTTTAAAATGGTGTATTGGTTTCTGCTTTATAACAAATTGAATCAGCTATATATATACATATATCCCCATATCTCCTCCCTCTTGTGTCTCCCGGTCTTGTTTTTATATCCATTCAGCCAGTCTATGTCTTTTGGTTGGAGCATTTAATCCATTTACATTTAAGGTAATTATCGATATGTATGTTCCTATTACCATTTTCTTAATTGTTTTGGGTTTATTATTGTAGGTCTTTTCCTTCTCTTGTGTTTCCTGCCTAGAGAAGTTCCTTTAGCATTTGTTGTAGAGCTGGTTTGGTGGTGCTGAAATCTCCTAACGTTTGCTTGTCTGTAAAGGTTTTAATTTCTCGGTCAAGTCTGAAGGAGATCCTTCCTGGGTAGAGTAATCTTGGTTGTAGGTTTTCCCTTTCATCAGTTTAGATACGTCCTGCCACTCCCTTCTGACTTGCAGAGTTTCTGCTGAAAGATCAGCTGTTAACCTTATGGGGATTCCCTTGTATGTTATTTGTTGTTTTTCCCTTGCTGCTTTCAATATTTGTTCTTTGTGTTTCATTTTTGATAGCTTGATTAATGTATGTCTTGGTGTGTTTCTCCTTGGATTTATTCTGTATGGGACTCTCTGCACTTCCTGAACTTGATTCTCTATTTCCTTTCCCATATTAGGGAAGTTTTCAATTATAATCTCTTCAAATATTTTCTCAGTTCCTTTCTTTTTCTTTTCTTCTTCTGGGACCCCTATAATCGAATGCTGGTGCGTTTAATGTTCCAGAAGTCTTTGAGACTGTCCTCAATTATTTTCATTCTGTTTTCTTTATTCTGCTCTGCAGTAGTTATTTCCTCTATTTTATCTTCCAGGTCACTTATCTGTTCTTCTGCCTCAGTTATTCTGCTATTGATTTCTTCTGGAGAATTTTTAATTTCATTTATTGTGTTTTTCATCATTGTTTGTTTGCTGTTTAGTTCTTCTAGGTCCTTGTTAAACATTTCTTGTATTTTCTCTGTTGTATTTCCAAGACTTTGGATCATCTTTACTATCATTACTCTGAATTCTTTTTCAGGTAGACTGCCTATTTCCTCTTCATTTGTTTGGTCTGGTGGGTTTTTACCTTGCTCCTTCATCTGCTGTGTTTTTCTCTGTCTTCTCATTTTGCTTAACTTACTGTGTTTGGGGTCTCCTTTTTGCAGGTTGCATGTTCATAGTTCCTGTTGTTTTTGGTGTCTGCCCCCAGTGGCTAAGGTTGGTTCAGTGGGTTGTGTAGGCTTCTTGGTGGAGGGGACTAATGCCTGTATTCTGGTGGATGAGGCTGGATCTTTTCTTTCTGGTGGGCAGGACCACGTCCAGTAGTGTGTTTTGGGGTGTCTGTGACCTTATTATGATTTTAGGCAGCCTCTCTACTAATGGGTGGGGTTGTGTTCCTGTCTTGCTAGTTGCTTGGCATAGGGTGTCCAGCACTGTAGCTTGCTGGTCATTGAGTGGACCTGGGTCTTAGCGTTGAGATGGAGATCTCTGGGAGAGCTTTCCCCATTTGATATTATGTGGAGCCGGGAGGTCTCTGGTGGACCAGTGTCCTGAACTAGGCTCTCCCTCCTCAGAGGCACAGGCCTGACACCCGACCGGGTCACCAAGACCCTGTCAGCCACATGGCTCAGAATAAAAGGGAGAAAAAAAGAAAGAAAAATATGAAATAAAGTTATTAAAATAAAAATTAATTATTATTAAAAGTAAAAAAAATTAAAAAGAAAGAAAGAGCAACCATACCAAAAAACAAATCCACCAATGATAACAAGCGCTAAAACCTATACTACCAAAAAAAAAAAAATGAACAGACAGAACCCTTGGACAAATGGTAAAAGCAAAGCTATACAGACCAAATCACACAAAGAAGCATACACATATACACTCACAAAAAAAGAAAAAGAAAAAATATATGTATCATTGCTCCCAAAGTCTAACGCAATTTTGGGATGATTTGTTGTCTATACAAGTATTCCACAGATGCAGGGTACATCAAGTTGATTGTGGACATTTAATCCACTGCTCCTGAGGCTGCTGGGAGAAATTTCTATTTCTCTTTCTTCCCACAGCTCCCGGGGTTCAGCTTTGGATTTGGACCCGCCTCTGCGTGTAGGTTGCCTAAGGGTGTCTGTTCCTGCTCAGACAGGACAGGGTTAAAGGAGCAGCTGCTTCGGGGGCTCTGCCTCACTCAGGCCGGCGGGAGGGAGGGGTACAGATGCGGGGCGAGCCTGCAGTGGCAGAGGCCGTCATGACGTTGCACCAGCCTGAGGTGCGCCATGTGTTCTCCCCGGGAAGTCGTCCCTGGATCACAGGTCCCTGGCAGTTGCGGGCTGCACAGGCTCCCGGGATGGGAGGTGTGGATAGTCACCTGTGCTTGCACACAGGCTTCTTTGTGGCTGCAGTAGCAGCTTTAGCGTCTCATGCCCGTCTCTGGTGTCTGTGCTGATAGCCGCGGCTCGCGCCTGTCTCTGGAGCTCGCGTAGGTAGTCACCGGAATCCTCTCTCCTCGCGCACCCGGAAACAATGGTCTCTTGCCTCTTCGGCAGCTCCAGACCTTTTCCCGGACTCCCTCCTGGCTAGCTGTGGCGCACTAGTCCCCTTAAGGCTGTGATCACGCAGCCAACCCCAGTCCTCTCCCTGGGATCCGACCTCCGAAGCCCGAGCCTCCGCTCCCAGCCCCCACCCACCCCGGCGGTTGAGCAGACAAGCCTCTCGGGCTGGTGAGTGCTTGTCGGCACCGATCCTCTGTGTGCGAATCTCTCCACTTTGCCCTCTGCACCCGTGTTGCTGCGCTCTCCTCAGTGCTTCTCCTCCGAAGCTTCCACCCCCCGCCCACCCCACCCCACCCCACCCCACCCCAGTCTCCGTCAGTGAAGGGGCTTCCTAGTGTGTGGAAACTTTTCTTCCTTCACAGCTCCCTCCCCGAGGTGCAGGTCCCATTCCTATTGTTTTGTCTGTTTTTTCTTTTGCCCTACCCAGGTACGTGGGGAGTTTCTTGCCATTTGGGAGGTCAGAGGTCTTCTGACAGCGTTCAGCAGTAGGTGTTCTGTAGGAGTTGTTCCACATGTAGATGTATTTCTGATGTATTTGTGGAGAGGAAGGTCATCTCCACGTCTTACTCCTCCACCATCTTGAGGGTTTCTCGAACTTCATTGGTTTTCTAATATATATATGGCATGCAAAGGACTTTAATAATATGACATCCACCTGCTTATTCCAATTTCATACTTTGACACTTTCCCCAACACACTAGAGTTGAATCCCTTAGAAATTAATTGATTTTTTTTGGCCGCACCAAATGCCGTGCGGCATGTGGGATCTTAGTTCCTGGACCAGAGATCGAAACCCAGACCTCCTGCATTGGGAGCACGGAATCTTAACCACTGGACTGCCAGGGAAGTCCCTGTATTTTTTTAAAAAAGGATATAAATTCTATTACATTCAAGAGTTAGCGTTCCAAAGCAATATTTGTAGACATTGATTTTTGCCTTAATCTATGTTCAACATTCAATTCTAAAATTAACCATTGCTATATTTATTACATGGAGTTACAAACCTATAAACTAGATATTGCATGAAACAGGCATCAGTCGGTACAATCATATATATCATGACTTCAAATTCTGTAATAAACTTCGTCAGCACTTATTAAATATATGGAATATGTATCCAGTATAAAATTTTATTGACTGCCATTTCGTTTTCAGGTTACCAGACTTCAAATAAACTTAATAAGAATCTTTCTCCAAGACTTCCCTGGCAGTCCAGTGGTTTGTAATACCAGTCAGGGCTTAGGAGCAAAGCAGCCCTGGGACAAACACCAGCTTTCCCTTTCTTAGCCTTTTCTAATGAAGTGAGTAATTTAACATTTATAAATTCAGGATTTAGTAAATGTTAAATGTTATGTTGAAGTCAAGATTCTTTATTGTGGTTTGAGAGTATTTCTGCCATAAGCACCATGTATTTTTACTTATACCTTAATTGAGATAAAAAGGAAAACAGTTTTGCCAAACTCCAAAAGAACTTGGACAGATTTTATGCTTTTCAAGTTAATTATAGTAAGATCAGAGAAATCATAGCTGGGAGGGTAAATATCAGAAAGCTCAATACCATGAGTAAACATAATTTTCTTCAAGAAATTAAACAAGGGAATTCCTTGGCAGTCCAGTGGTTAGGACTCCGAACTCTCACTGCCGAGGGCCCGGATTCAATCCCTGGTTGGGGAACTAAGATCCCACAAGCTGCGCAGTGTGGCCAAACAAACAAACAAACAAACAAAAAAAGAGGCAAGAAATTAAACAAGTATTTATAGTCTCAGTGTTAGTTAATAACTAACACTTTCAAAAGAATTTCATATGAATAAACAACTCATTTTTATGATAATAAAGATAAGTATAATCTCATAAGAAAGAACTTCCATCTCTAAACTGGCTAAAATGTTTATATTCTTAGGTTTTCAAAGTATCAGTCATATAAATATCTTCTAGCTTTTACCTGTATTTATACAAGAAGATTATCACAGCTAGTTCAGTGCATTATAATTTTAATTTTTAAGTTTCATAGTCTAGTTTCTCAGTCTGACACAATTCATATTATTAAAATTCGTGCTCTTTGATGAATTTTAATTAAGACCAAATAAAAAATTGTGGGCTTATGATAATTCTACCCATTTCAGAGAATTTCTGTGAAAAGTCAATAATAATAATATGAGGCTTGGCACAAATGCTGATACGTAATAAGTGTTCAGTAAATGTTATTTAATGTTATTTTAATTATTCTTATTTTCATAAACTTGCAGAGGATGGCCCAAGTATAAGTTAAACGGTTTCTCCTTCCATGTAAATAATTTTTTGGTCTAGACTAAAAGAAGAGAAAATTTTACATTCACAGTAAATACACATAATGTTAGATGCAAGCTTTTTACTTTTGTTTGATCATTTGCACAAAGAATAAGCCTCGGTGACAACTAGTTTTCTGTTTGTCCCATCCATCCATGGTGTCAGACACATATCTTGTTAATTTCCAAGATCTTCTGATGTGACTCAAAAGACTATTTACAGAAGCAAACAAATAGAAAGAATTAATAGTCTCTCCTTTTCTTTGACAAGTTTGACCACACAAAGAATATGCTGTGTTTATGTTGAAATTATAGAACTCTGTCCTTTATATTTACCATAAGGGCTTAAATGATGAATCAGCTTTGATGCATTATACAATAAATAATGCTCTCAGCTAAATGAATTTATTAGAAGGGAGCCTTTCTCACATTTCAAAAATTTATATAGATTTTGATTAATTATATAGACACAGCCTCGTATTTAATAAAATTCTCAATAACAGGATGGATTGTTATATGTGAAAATTTCCCTTTGGGGACATTAAGAGGCAGATGTGTTTTTGAACATTACTTCCTCAGAAGTTTTAGAGAAAGTAACACATTCCTGTTTGTCCCGGGTTTCCTTTGTGTACTTTTCTTGAGATTCACATAGATTAGGTATAGTAATGTGTGTGTTTAGCATTAATTTCCGTTTTAAGTGCAGCCCTATAAAAATTGACTATTGACTCTCAGGTGCTATACAAACAGCTTAGGGAGCTATCAGCTTACCGTTGACTTCCTTGGGCCAAAGGGTTCATCTTTTCTCCCAAGATAGATATTTAAGAAATTGCTTCAACTATGTGTTTAACCTGTTAAAAATAAGTTTTTAATTAAAATAATGGTCAAATAGGCTTGTCTTCTTCTTTCACTACTTGCTTCATTAGAGGGTATGATCCTTCAAAGTAACATACAGAATTTATATCTTCCTCTGAATGTTTAATGAGTTACTTATACCTTTCCTTTTCAGTTTTTCATACCAGTGCTAAGTTATAAACTTTTTCACTCATCCTGAATCTCTGTGTTCTAAACTCAACTTCAGCACTTAAGCAAGTTTCTTATGGCTTCTCAAACTGAAGACATCAGTTATCTTCTTATATCTCTATATGACCAGTCCTTTTATTCCTCTTCCATATACAGTGAAACCTCTTTCTTTTATCCTTGATATGAAACACAAGGTTAACCTCCACATTATAGGCTCACATAGCATCCTTAACTTTTTCAAAGTGATTATTAAAATTATAATTCATACATTTCTTTCAACAAATATTCATTAAATGTCCATTGTGTGTCAAGTACTAATCTTGATGGACTCAACAGGAAATAAAACAGATATTGTAGTGGGGAAGACAGACAATAAACTAGGTAAGTAGGCCAAGTATATTGTATGTTACTCAGTGAGAAGAATTAAGGAGAAAAAGTAAGAAATAGGGATAATTATAATTAATTATTTGGTGGATGCTTGTCTTCCTCATGGATGCTTGTCTTCCTCATGAGCTGTATTGGACATGTTCAAAGCCATCTCTCCAGGACCTGGCAGCACCTGGCATGTAGTAGATGCTCAGTAAATATTCACTGGGGAAAGAGATGCTGCTACAAAACTCCTGCTTTTAAAAACATAGAGAAAAACATTTCAAAAAAGTTTAGATTCATTAATAGCATGGTTATGTTTAGTATTTTGTTCTAGTCAATCAAGAATAGTAAGGATTATCCTTACAAAGGAGCTTCAGAAAGAAGGAAAGGAAAGGTATTAACATTAGTCAAGTCCCAGGATGTGCCAGAACTGCACTGGGTGCTCTATATCCAATATCTCACTTAGTCCTTTAACAGCTGGAGCTGGAAGGTATTGCTTCTCTCATTTTAAATAGGAAAAACTGAAATTATTTTTCAAAGGTTTATTAAAGAGTATCCTTTAATGAGACTAGCAATTTCATGTCATTTCCATCTTTAGTGTAATTTCTTGCTAGATAAGTTTTTATCTCTAAACTTTTCAATTAAAGCTATGAAGCTGTTTCCTTGTATTTGGACTCCCCTCTTGTTTTCAACTTGACAAAAGTTACTGTAGCATCTGCTTTAATTAAAGTAGAAAAGGTAGTAGTTGCAAATATGATCACAAAGATAATCCCTGCTCTCCAGTATCAGGCAGTTTCTCTTCTGAATATTAATGTTTGATCCATATTTTCATGACTAAATTTTAAGGATTATAGCCTGAAACCAACTTTTCTGTTTTTCTGATTAAGCTATTCATCTTCATATCCAGATTAGGAAGCTGTACTGTAGTTGAACATTGTAATTATATCATACTGTTGACTAAGGTAAGAAAAAAAAAATTGGCACGACTAAAGAAGTCATCAACTACAGAAAGTATATGGGATTTCCCCTAATCTCACATCATCTGGCTTCATTAATGTAAACAGAGTTCAAGGAGTTGACGTGAAGTCACTTTATGAAGTAATAATTTGTTGTGAATTTGTATCTGGAAGAATAAAGAACGTTCAGGGTGATACAGGAGATTCTGCAGTTTTTGGAAAGCAAGATGTTGACATCTGACTTTAACATGTGAAGAGATTAGAGTTAGTAATCTATATGGGTATTTTATCATGATGGTGGAAGTGACAAAGCAATACAGGAAGTATGTGTATAAACACGTTTTACTGCCTTACATTTACCTGCATCCCTGAGAAAGTGCCAGGGTTTTTGTTGTTATTTTTGTTGTTGTTGTTGTTTATTTTTTTGTAGAGTAAGTACTCCCTAGTATCGTTTGGAATTGAAATTTTTGGCTTACAAAATACCGTTTGGGAAAGAAACTGTCCCCCAGTTGGTATCGTCATGGGGCCTAGAGCCCTCAAAGACAATGTGCTCAAAACTATGTAAGAAGGAAAGGGTCATGTTAAATCATTTCTTTGTATCTCTTGTTTACAGAACAGTGGCTGATCTATGGTAACAACTCAATACATATGTGTTAAATTAATGAATACTGTTATGTTACCCCGTTATTCTCAAAGTGTGTTCTGGGGATTTCTGGGCATTCATGAAGTCAAAATCATGTATAGATAAAAGATTCATTCAAAGTACAAATAGACCAGTAGATTTTAACATAACAGCATGAAAAGTTCTTTGATATGGTTTCAGAGTCCACATTGCAGATCATCTTTAAGAAACACTTCTTAAGGTTTAGTGTAAGGTCAAAGAAGAATATTTGTAATTATCTGAAAAGGCTATTAAAACAACCGTCACCTTTCTAACTACATATCTATGTGAGGTGGAGGTTTTTTCATGTGGTGTAACTAAAACAATATATCACAGCAGATTGAATAAGAAAGCAGATTTAAGAATAAAATTTTTTTTTTCTTTGGCCGCACAGTGCAGCATGTGGGATCTTAGTTCCCCAAGGAGGGATTGAACCCTTGCCCCCTGCATTGGAAGTGCGGAGTCTTAACCACTGAACCACCAGGGAAGTCCTCACAATTGCCTTTTATTAAGCCAGACACTGAGAGTTGAAAAATATAAAACTATGCCTCTTTTCTCACTAAACAGTTTCTGTTATGTAGAATAGTTTACTTAAAATACAGTATTTTTCATAAGGAATGCTATTTATGCCAACATGCCATGGATTTATTATTTTTATTTTAAAAGAATTAATAAATACGTATTTTAAATATTTTTGTTTTAATTTTAATATAATAAATATATATGTATTCCCTATAAATGAAAACATTTTTAAAATTACTCAATTTTTAAAAGTAAAAAAGGGTCCTGAGACCAAAAATGTTGAGAACTGCTGATGTAAAGCCCACAAATTTTCACATACATTAACCGTTTACTCAGCCCCCAGCCTGGGAGTTATCTCTGATTTTTCACTTCTTCTCATTCTCCACAAATAGTCAATCAGCAACATCTGTAGGCTCTATCTTACATTTGTTCTCCTCCATTTTAGCCCAAGTCAACAATATCTCTCTGTGGATGACTGTTATAGCCTCCTAATTTGTATACCTACCTCTATTCTTGACTCCAGTGAGTTTATTCTTTACACAGCAGCCAAAGTGGCATTTTTTAAAACATAAAGTAGATTGTTTTATTCTTCTGCGCTTAAGGCATTCCAATGGCTTCCCATCATACATAGAATAACATTTAAACTTTTCATTACCTAATTGGTTCTACATTATCTGCTGGCTTCTGACCACATACACTACCACTCTACTCTTTTTACACCATGCTCCAGCCGCAATGGATGTTTGCTGTCCCTCAAACTGTCAGCTTCTTCCCATGATTCATATCTCTGCTCAAATGTCACCTCCTCAGAGAATTCCTTCTTGATCATGCTTACCCTCACGGTCTCCTATCCCCTGATTTATTTTTACTTTCTAGTCTCATAAACAGTCATATTCTCTTTATAGTATTGATCACTATCTTGAGTTTTATATTTATTTAATTTTATCACCTGAATCTCTGCACTAGACTGTAAACTCCATGAATTAAGGATTTTGTCTTGTTCACCACGTTATTCCTAGTATTTAAACTAATATGTTCAAACTAATACTAAACTAATATGCACATAGTAGATTCTCAATAAATATTTACTAAATAATGAATTTTAAAATAAGACACTCAAACAAAACCATAAATGTTGAGTGAACTGGGACAGAATCCAGTCAAAAGAAACCACAATGGTAATTTGAACAGAGAAAATTTGATATGAAAAATTGTTAACCAGTAAAAGGTGGTTAACTAGTAAAAGGGGGAAATAAAAGTCTAAGTACGGAAGTAGCAAATACAGAAAGAATTTACTATTCCTTGGGCTAAAGAATCTCGAAGAAGGAAGGAAGTAAGAATCTAGAAGACCTCTCCTCCCTTTGCCCAAGACTGAGATTCAGACCTCTGGAGTGGGTGTGGCTACCAAAGGAACATGCAGCCTGCTGGTGGCAAGAAACTTGCCTGAGGGTGTAGCTACAGCTGGTCCACAGGACTGACCTGCAGAGTGGCAGAAAAACTTCTCAGAGTGTCTATGAGCAGAGCTGATAATGCAAGAACTACTAGGCCTCTCCCAGGCCCATCGACTGGCTGCCATGCCAAAAATACCACTCTGGATGCAGGAAGGGAAGCCCCTCCTCCTGCTGGCCTTGTGGTGCCCCTCCAGCACCCTCTATTGACAAAGTCTAAAACTGAGCCAGGTGTCAAAGGAGAAATGTTTAAAAAAATAGCTCCGGAATCACAAAACAGGGCAAAGAAGGGTGGATTTGGAATTAAAAGACAATAAGTCAATAGCTGACACACTATACTATGGAAAGAATGTGCATGAATTAGAAAGAAAATGCCGTAGAATATATATAGCATGTTTCAATTTGGGGGAGCCAACTCACCAATATGCTCTTATTTTTGTAGGAGCAAATGAAAATAAGAATCATACCCAGTCCCCCAAACTGTGAACTATATGTATACCAAGGGATAAAATCAGGGGACAAAAGGGGAGAATAGTAATTTTACTGTAGACACTGTTGATGTATTGAATTGCAACAGTGAGCACATATTACTTTGGAAATGCTACAACATGTGGCAGACTTCATTTTTTGCCAACACTATAGCTGTATCCCCACCCCCCTCCATATAGGCAGGGTCCCAACAGTGTTAGAAATCACATCCTCCTCCTTTGAAAAAGCCTTGCTTGATCTATGAGAATCAAAGTGATCTCACTCTGACCCCATTCTGACCAAAGATATATAGTAGTAATTGGCTGGGGACAGGGAGGGTTCTGAGAAAACTCTTTGTTCTTAAAAAGAGAACCATGGGAAGAGGTATTCCTTTTTTCTGCCTTTGGTCCACTTGTATGTGAGGATGTACTGCTAGGAGCTTCAACAATCTCTTGTCACCACGAAGAGAATTAGCTTACCCTCTGAGCATGACAAAACTGAAAGATGTAAATACTCTGGATTTTTGATTATTTCTTTTAGCCAGAGATTTAACCATCTCTTTAAAGCCATGTGGTTTCTAGACTCCCTGCTATGTGAGATAATAAATCTCTTAAGTTTAATTCACTTGTAGATGGCTCTTCTGTTACTTGAAGGTGAAACTGTTTTCTCTTATGACAGTCATGCATATGATGGGAATTCCATGGCCGTCCAGTGGTTAGGACTCTGAGCTTGCACTGCTGTGGGCCCAGATTCAATCCCTGGTCAGGGAACTAAGACCCTGCAAGCCACGAGGTGTGGCCAAAAAAGAAAAAAAAAAATCGTGCATATGAGCCTTTTCAGTATATTGACTGTACAAGTAAAGCTTATTTCATACTACCTTCTTCACTCTGTATATGAAATCATACCAGTAATGATAGCTAATATTTATTATTATATATCTGACTTTGTGATAAATGCTTTATTGAGATATAATTGGTATACAACAATATATACGATTCATGTGTACTAAATAATGATTGGATATTTGTATATACTGCAAAATGATCACCACGATAAGTCTGGTCAATATCTATTACCATATATAGTTACAATTTTTTTTCTTGTGATGAGGACTTTTAATA